>NC_143386.1:20313762-20621762 GCF_980474605.1 Leiobunum rupestre
CCTGAAGAAATCGGGGAAAAAAACCTGCAAACTCAAAGCAGAAGGAGTAGCTTCTCTTGCTGCGAGTCAAAAGTGCTAGCCATCCCACTTTATCTATACACATTTTAATTGTGTTGTGTTAGTGAACAATGAAGTGGGTCTTTCATTTCTCTTTATCTTAATAATATCCTCGTCGAACATATACAAAACTATAAACAAATCTAGGATGCTGGTGAATCTGCGATAAGGTTAAGCGAGTTTAGTGGTGGTAATTAGATGAAAACTAGGGCAGTTATTCCTTAAATAACCTTTAACTACCGTTTACAACAAACTTCATTAGAAATATACTGATTGATACCAAATTTGAAGCGGTCTTGTTCAGAAATGGCTTTAAAAGTCGCATGATGACTTAGGCCCAAGGTCAGGGCCGGACTAAGAGATCCTGGCCCCATAGGCAGATAAGGAGTCTGGGCCCCCTTTTCACGCTCTGCATTTACTCTTATCCCTGGAACTAGGCTGTACCTGAATTTCCCTGATTCAGCGTAGAAGTCTGAGCTCTACGGTTTTTTTTATTCAAAGAAGAAAGGGCTGATGTGAGTCTGAGAAGACCGCGAGCCCGGCGACGACACCATCTGATTAATCAGGGCTCGATATGTGTAACGGCCACGCCAACGGGGGGATACGTGGGGACAGGGGTGGGGACACCCGTGGCGGAAGTATTCCGACCACCCGTTGGGGGATTGGTGGTCGTCCTCACACGGCCATCCACAAACTCTGCCTCCCGGACGCCTGGGATTACAGGAGTGAGCCACTACTCCCGGCGAGCTCTACGGTTATATTACTAAATAAAAGCTCTTAACAATCGTCGACTAAATATGCGATAATTATGCAACATTGCGATTTAAGGCTGCGTCCGTAAACTGCCGGGCACAAATTTTGGTAATTTTAAAACAAAATCTTCTACCTAGGAAATTCTCCAATATAAATTACGATTGATATTATAGATTTATGACTTCGAATATAGTAATTACGGGTCCCTGGAGCGCCCCTTCCAAGGATGGGCTCCTAGGCCCCTGCCTAGGTTGGCCTAGGCGGAAATACGGCACTGCCTAAGGTGGTGCCTTGGGTATTAGCCTAGCCGATTATTATTATTTAGGTGCTCACTAGCTCTCGTGATTTGTAATAAAGCTCATAGAACGGTAGTCGTCGTGTACCCTGCTGTAACCAAACAATACCAGAAGACCATCTTAAAAATTATTAACTGTTTTCTAGTTTTTGATGTTCGTGGGAACGCGTTTGAATAAACTTGAGTCATAGTGACACCAGACCTTAAATCCAGTACAATCCAGTTTGATTGCCAGTCTCGTCCAATGAGATTTAGAAACACTAACCGTGAAACTAATTTAAAGCTATAGAGTGACTTTAGTTTAACATCGAATTAATTTCCATCTCCTAGTGTTAAATGCGGTTACAGCCATTCGTGTGACTGTAACTTCAGCTGGTAATTCGGTTTAAAAATTTAAAAGAGCGATAAATTAATAAATTATATCCTGAATTTTATTTGAAAGCTTAAGTTCTCAAATCGACTCTAATCGGGAAATGTAATTTCGGATTGGAATATCCGACCAGCCCTCGGAATATCCGGTGAAAATCTTATCTGATTCCGGAAAAGGGAAGTGGCGTTCGGGAACGATCCAACGAATATTTTTACCTCTATGCTTGGCCATAGGAGTATAAAGTGATTAAAATTGATTACATGCGATAATTGACAATGCGAACGCTAGTATACATTCCGTTTACATTCCCAGCCATATAATTCTATTAAATCTATAGCGTAACGAGGTGTCCTTATGACTATATTTCAATCCGTAATAGTAAGGTCGGTTGAATTTCAATGGACGGGATAAATCCGTGTTCGCACTTTGTTTTAAAAGCCGCGCCAAATATTTTTTATCCGCTTTATAATAACGTTGGCCAGCGTATAACAAATGGCGTCAGGCAGCCCTAATTTCCTTTAGAGGCAATTTTAACGAAGTTTGCTCATGAAGGGCGCTTAAATAAATTTATTAGTTTTACAGCTCAGGGCGCTCATATGGGCGCGATTACCGGTAATGGCATTCGATAATAAATTGACTTGTTAAAAATAATTTTCCCCCGACAACGAAATTCAAACGGCAGCCTTCCCACGTTCAGAACTTGGTTGGGCACTCTCATCTCATTTTCGAGCCGGCTGGAGCGTTGGATTCAGAGTGAGGGAGACATTGTCCCCGAGTGAACGAAGAGGGATCGCTCTTTCAGAAATATTCTATAGAATTTACGTGAAACTTTAATCGACATCCTATAGAATAATTTCTAACATTTTTATAGATAAAGAAGTATCACTCTAACAAATAATATTATATAAAACTTCTGCAGAATTGTAATTGGATTTCTATATAATTTTTTTTAGAATTAAGAGGGATCACTCATCCAAATAACAAAATATAAAATTTGCATAGAACTTTAATCGGTATTCTATAGAATAATTTCCAACATTTCTATAAATAAAGAGGGATCGCTCTTACAAATAATATTCTATAAAACTTCAGTAGAATTGTAATTTTAATCCTATCGAAAAATTACCCAAGATGTCTATAGAAAAGAAAATCCAATTTATATTTTCGTATAATTGGAATCCATAGAAAAATTATGAACATTTCTATAGTATATATAAAAATGTAATTTTCTAAAGAACTGTAATCGTAGTCCTATAGAAAATTATTAAAGCTTCTTTAGAAGCAATTTAAATAAATCCAGTTTCTATAGAACTGCAATCGTAATCCTATAGGAAAATATATCAAAAACCGCCTCTAGAATTTATAAACATGCCAATTTCTATAGTGCTGATATCGGAATCCTATAGAAAGGTTACCAAACTTTCTATACAATCTCTAAAAAGTTCAAATTCCATATCGATGTCATCGAAATCCTTTAACCAAATTTTATAGAATCTGTTTTTCTACAGTCATCGAAAATACCTACACAATTCAAATTCTATCTAAATATCTTTTGAATACCTGTAGGTGATATATTAAGGAGGTTTTATATTAAGTCTTTAGAAAGGTTTAAGTTATTGTCTTAAAGTTGAAGAAGAGATGTTAATATCCGTCTCATGTTAAAACGAGCGAAGAACATGGCAATGTGCTACTAAAGTTCATTTCGTCAACCTTTATTTAATTCTGCTTAAGCTCATTTTTTAAAGATATTGCTTAAGTTGTAAAATTATTTAATGTATTTAGTATATCAGCTCTACATTTTGTTTTGAAGTTGCGTATTTTTCTCGCTAAGAGGCGCTCATCTTTTCGGCTATGACGTCACCGGGAAAACGTCACAACCGTGTTGCATAGTGTCCAAAGACTAAGATTGCAGAAAGCCAATGAATTTAGTGGGCAGATTTTATTGTCTTTCAAATCTTGAGGGGGTTTGAGAGAAAGGCAAAAAGTCGTCTCAACATTAATAACTCCTTTTTTGTCACTATAATATGAAACGAACTCCGAGTATAGAGCACGACAGTTTATTATATCAAGGTAGCGAGAGCTGTTTATGAGCTGAGCTCGAACTTGTTAAAAATGCCCAACGGCGCTACCGGCGAGGCGAGGCTGGGTCGGCAGGATCAATTTTCAAACAAGATTATCACATCATCGTCAGGGTTCAATTAGACCCTTAACGTAAATGGAATGAGCGGGACAATGCTGCCGCCAACGACAGGAATATATCAGGTTGGCGTGTAATGGCCCATTTAACAAATGGCTCCTTTATCGTACGAAGAGAGAGACTCTCCTTCGAGGTGAGAAATTTCGCTTAATTGCCAACGGCGCTAAAGTATGAAGTTACGCGGGAAATGTATAGCGCCGAGGCCTACGGTATCACGATGGCCTCGAAGATGACGACTAGAGATTTCTCGCTCGGAAGAAATTGACAAAGCGCGTCCATAGATCTACTTCTAATCTGTCGCGAGGCAGGTTCATGAACTTCTGCTTGAGAGATGGTCCAAGGTGCGAGATACGAGCCCGGATATATTCGAGAGGAAAAGGCAGTATTTTAAAGTGGACTTTACGACCGCCTTCTCGCTGCGGGGCTATCGAACGAGTAAGGAACTACCTGTACCCAGGATCAAGCCTAGTTGTCACTGGGGCTTAAAGGCGCTTTAAACTTCGTCTACACAGACCAAAAACTATGCTTTGGCTACTGAGGACGAGCATGAAGATCATTTATTTTTGTATTCAGATAAACTACCTTGCTTATGGCGATAAATACCAGTGAAACGGGTTCTTTTTTAATTTTTGTTGTCAAACTAGCTACCATGCTGATGGAGATAAATGCCAGTGAACACGCGTTCTTTATCTTAAATTTTTTTTGCCAAACTAGCTACCATGTTGAAGGTGATAAATACCAGTGAAACGGGTTCCTTTAATTTTTTTGTTGTTAAACAAGCCACCATTCTGATGGAGATAGATACCAGTGAACACGCGTTCTTTATCTTAAATTTTTGTTGCCAAACTAGCTACCATGTTGAAGGTGATAAGTACCAGTGAAACGGGTTCCTTTATATTTTTGTTGTTAGACTATAGCTACCATGCTGATGGTGATAAATACCAGCGTTCTTTATCTTAGATTTTTGTTGCCACCGAGTTTTAAAAGATTGTACGGTCCCATTGATGTTACTTAAATTAGCATAAACAGAACTTTGGGTAAATGCGTCGTGTCTTTGTAACTTTATTAAACTAAAGTAACAAAAACATGAGTCCCGAGCAATTCTCCCGTTTTTGTAACTCATTAAACAGTGACACCATTCTCGAAATGTAATACTTTATCAATATACATGTATCCCCCATCTCGGATGATAATCTAGTGGTCAATTTAACTGGGTTTGAATTAGATCTTGTTGATTCCTATTTGCAGACATTGGAAGAACGTTTTGCGTTTCGTGTTCATCTAATGGTTCTTTGGAAATTTCGCCTTCGTTAAGACATGACAACATATTTCAATATTGTCCTCAAGCGGCAGGGAGCAAATGATTATGTTTTCAGTTGTCAGATTTCCGTTTAAAACTGATTTTATTGAATGAGTTAAGCCAAAGCTTCATGGTTTTTTTCACGTCGTACAAGAAAGTCTACCATTAACTCCAGCACTTCTAACCAACGAGATTTTTAAATCTCTTGGTAGTCGCTAAAGTCGGGTAATCATAGGCTGAATATATCGTTCAACGTTGATGATACTACCCTTGTAGTTGCAATGACCATATCCTGGTTGCATATTACTTGCTTCGGAATATTAGTTTCTCTACAAATATCACGGAAATATCGCATTATAGTTCTTTACTGTTGCACTTTGAGCATGTTTGATACGTAAACTGTCTATGAAAGGAAGAATTTTCCTCGTTAGAGTTACTACCGGGTGTAATTTGAGCCGGTGACGCTCAGTTTTAGCGCTGGAATTAGCTTGACGACCAAATCGACGCTTTCGCGTTGGTGGTTTAGGCGTAATAATTACGAACTTCAGTCTAAAAATCTTTCTAAAAATTTCAGGGTAATTCATCACCGTTCCCGAGAATTAATCAATCTGTGTAATAAAAGTTTGTTCAAAAACGTTTTTCGTTCCTATCAGAGTCTTCGATCGAAAATAAAAATAGCATCGTCTAAACCTTTGGTGTTTTTTTCTAAAAATTATAAAAATTGAAAAACAAATGTGTGGTGTTCAAGATTGTTCCCATTGACTTGATATTGCGTTATTTTTATCTTTAAAGCAAATCTTGGCTCTTTCGGAAAAATAAAAAACCCGTGAAAAAATACGCTCGCAGCATGTGCTTCCATCTATTAGAATATATAGAAATTATTTAAAAGCTTCTATAGGGACCCGATTTCCAGACCCATTGCAGTTTAACTAACTTGTTTAGATTTTATTTTTGTCGACATCTATTGAGCGAAATTCGAGACGAGTCGGAGCTGGGACTTGCTTTAAGTAAATTAAATGTGGCTGAAAACTCAAAAATGGGCTCCGTCACTACACGTATCGGGTTTGTATCTATCTAACAAAGAAGATATTTCGGAAATCGGTTGAGTGGTCATCAAGAAATCGCGTAAAATTTAAAGGTCACTGAAATCGACAGCAAGTAACCTTCAGTTCAATTAATAATATGCATATATTGAATTTTTTGGGTTTTGTACTTGAACCGGGTGCAATGAACTGTCTCCTATTATTTTATTTTTTGTTAAATTCTCTCCAGTGACTCATTCGTTGACTTTTTAAAAATAACTTGTGTATTTTCTTCTTACTAAACTGTGGATGGTAAACAAATGGATCAATAAACTGAAATATTTTGATGATAGCCTGGGAACTGTTATCCCTTATTCCTGTCGCTAAAGCTAACGCGATTTCATGACATTTAAGCTAACACGATAACCGAAATAACCCGCTAACATTCAATTCTGGGAAACTTAAATTAGGAGTGTAGGTATACGGTGGCACCTTCTGATGGAAGCCTTTTTCGTACAGGTGAGGATCGGATACGTGTCCTTTGAAATTATCTTCAGGAGGAACTTCCAAAATGGTCAAGTAATCAGTGTCACTCTTTTTAGCGATGACGCTGTAATAGGCCGTAAAATTGTTTTCAATTTTCCGTTCATGAGGACTACATCGCCTCGAGTTTCTGGGACAGGTCATGGGCAGTTTGATCGCCTCATTTAACAAGTTGAAGTTGGTCGGCGTGCGTTCAGGCTTACAGAGTCGTTTTTCAAGCCATTCGCGAAAGACGACTATCGCAACAATTGTAATAGCAACTGCCAACCAGCATCCTTGTACAATATTTAAACAGTCGAAAGTTGGTTCTGTGACAGAAAAAAACCTAATCATTTTGATAAAATCGTTAAATATTTCGTCAAACTAACTGGCGAAAAAGTCTCCGTTTAGAACGTAGCCTTTCAAGAGGACAATATCTGTAGAAAGAAGAAATTAGTAAGAATAAAGCAAAAATGTAATATTAAATATTTGTAAATTGAAATATTTTCGAAAACTCGCTTCTAGAACTGGAATTTAAATATTGTTCAATCAATGTCACGGAAGCCGACTGTCCAGGTAAATTTTGACTTTGGAGATCGGTGAATTAAATAGTGGCTAAGTGTTCAAAACGTCACTTTTCTGTTCTTGGTGTACCAATTTTAATCGGTTGATAACTATTAAGGCCTATTCACACTAGCCAATATTTTCGAAAATCATTGTTGGCCAACACTAGTGGCAAAGCGACTTGCTCCGTGTGAATGCATGAAATATTTCCACAACGTGATGAGCACGCAAATACATGTAAATTGACTTATTTTTCATTAATGGATTTTTAAGAATTTGTGAAGTTGTTTTTGTCGCCAGCTAACACTCCCAATCTGATTCAACTCCAGTCGAAAACTATGTTCACCAACAAAGTTGAACACAAATGTTCATTCGTGGGAATGGACAATGGCTTTATTTTTGCTTGAATAAATTAAATTCATCATTCAAAATGGACTCGAAAAAGGTTTTAAGAATAAATATTTTATAGATTCTTACTATACACACATTGTTCCCAGTTCTGAGTGTAATATCTGAGAATACGAACCTTGGAAGATGCTTCTGCCCTTAAACACTGGAATTACCGACCAATACTATTATCTCGTTTTAACTCACAATCCTAAGGGATTTGTGTGTACTTAGATCACGTACTGCGTAGCCGCCGCCACCCCGCCCCTTAATCTTACATAACTCTTCAACAATTAAGTCTAGAAGGGTCAATGATATGTCAATCGACATAAAATATCAGATCCTCGACAGCCCAATATTAATTTTGGCGATGGGGGAACCCACAAGTTGGTAATTTGCCCATTTTAATGGTTTTAGGCGATTTTTGATTTAACATCTACATACTTTTATTTAAATTAAGACCGACTTGGTTGAAAATTATATTTTTAGTTAGTGTTGATCATTTTGAAACTACGTTTACGGTTGCATTAAGAAATTTTAATTTTAAGTGAGATTTCTGGCCAATTCGTCCGACCCTACAACCCGCGTACGCACTATTGTGATATTTTAATTTCGTGCCAATTCCAGAATCAGAATGATGGGCTTTCCATAACCCTCTTACAGAATTTAACCGGATCACCTGGATTAATGGCATTGAAAGAAAGTATTCTGGTGAACAGATAATATATGGAATAATAATAATAAGTGTAGGAAGCTGTTGGCTCGCGTGGCATGAAGAACTTTCCACCACCCTCCTACGCGTTGTAACCCGGCCACCTGAATTAAGAGCATTAAACAGTCAGTTAACTTGGGCCAGCTCGAAAGATGAATGTACATTTGGGAAACAAAAATTGATGGAGCTTGAGTTTTTATAAAAAATAACCCACGTGTATACGCTAATTGTTTTCCGATAGTAACTAATTATTGATCGAACAAACTCTTGTCCCAGGAGAAAGCTAACTTTCGCCAAGACTATGCTATACATGGACTAACTTGAAACAACTTGAGACCAAGTTCACCTCCTTGAAGCCCTTCAACCATAATTGAAACAAGTGTTATATCCCTTGAAAGGCAAAATACCCTAAAATCTATTGGTCTGTGGTGCGTCAAGAAGCTAAAGTGTCTCCCAGTAAGAATTGTTTCAAAAGTGAAAAATAATTGTTCTCAGAATGGCGGCTAATAGTCAGTCGGTTCAATGGCTAAGTCTTTGACACTTAATATATTTTTAATTATATTTTATTATATAAAATGTTATATATAATTAATACATTTTTTCAACTAAAACGCCTAGAAATAAGAAAGAACTAACAAGGAGAGTACCCGAGGTGTTTATTGCCGATTTAGTTCAATGTCGGCCGAAATGTAGACCTATATGAGATATGAAATTTCGCAAAAGGAGACGTTGCACTACCCATTCGATTTGCCATGGCAACCGAAAATGTTTTTGACCACTTACAACCAAAATAAGATTTTTTCCTTATTTTACCCAAACTTTTTTACAAATTTACCCTAAAAATGTTTCAATTTACCCAAACTTGATTAAATTTACCTAAATGTGGTCCAAATTACACATTTCGTGATTTTCAAAATTTGAAACCGAGAAAATCCCATGCTTTTTTAAATGGAGATTTTATCGTTTTAAGTGATCAAAAATATTTTCGGTTGCTATAGCAAAACGAATGGGTAGTGCAACGTCTCCTTTTGGGAAATTTCATATCTCATATAGGTCTACATTACGCCCGACTTTGAACAAAATCGGCAATAAACACCTCGGGTAGTCTCCTTGTAAGTCAGATAGCATTGCCCGTGATGACATGATGTTATACTTTTCGAAATGGAAACCCCCATCTGGACCAATCAAACGTGCGATAATTTATCCCCGTAGTGATTGAATATCCAAAAATTGACAAATAATTGAATAATTCTGACTTCTAATTAAAAAAACAATTAAAAAAATAAAAATTCATAAAATTGTCCTTATAAACTCCATTTTTCAGAACTACAATTATCAGCTAGGTTAATACCCATGGCCACACCTTAGGCTTAAGTGATCTAGCGACTTTTAATGCCTTTAAACAGGTGGTCGGGTTACAATGCGTAGGAGGGTGGTGGAAAGCCCTTCAGGCCACGCGAGCCAAAAGCTCCCTATTGCATACGGTAAAACATACTAACCCAAAATTGCCATAATAACCAAAATTGGGTGAAAATTGACTCAATATGGGTCAAAATATGTTTTGCCCAAATGTTTTAACCTAACCTTTTTTAGAGTGTACACTAACTATTACTGTAAACCTCTAAAACTTTTTAAAGACAGGGGAAATTTTACTAGCGGGGAGAGAACCTACAAACTCTACGCAGAAGGAGTGGTTCCGAGTTTTACCCAGTGCCACTAGCTGGAATCGAACCCGGCTCCTCTTGCTGCAAGGTGAAAGTGCTTACCATCCCACTATATGAAAATGTAAACTCTAGAGGGCCCTGAGCATTCAATATTTTCATAGTTCTTATTTACTTCTATGCGTTCATGTTTAAACTGTAATATAACGGATTTTATTATTTGGTCCGAATTTCTTTGTTGTGACCGAAAATGAAAAGGTTTAACATCAACCAAAATAACTCGACTCTGTTTGGATTTATAACTAAGTGCACTGGTGAGAAAAACCATCCATTTCCGAAAAACCGTCCATTCACTTGTTTCGTTCAGGTTAAGACATCTTTGCGTCTTGACATACCCCTGGGATGGTTTAGATATTTAAAATAAGCAGCTGAAGAAAGCAAAAATAGCAAAATAAATTTTTCTTCTTATTCTTCTCGCAAAACACTCTATAAGAAAAATTACCGAGTCAATATGTATGAAAGTTGATATCTAGGTTCATTTGGGTTTTCCATTGCGCCATTTCAAAGGAGAATCTTCAATATCTGCCGCTCTTATTCAACAAAATCTTTACCCTTACCTATGTATCTTAGAAAAAGGAAACTTTTCGGTCAGATTCTGTTTACATTTAGGGTACATTACGGTAAAGTTACGTTGATTTTATCCACTTTGGACGCAAATATGAAACCCTACTCGTTGTGTTCCCATTTCTATCTCTTAGAATTCAGTAACTTTAGGGTTTCACTTTGGAATAATTCCTACTACACTGTTAAAAAAAGGGTTTTTTAATGGTATATTAAGGGTGTAATATCTGTAAAAAAACACTCTTTAATGTTAATTTAAACGCCGCTAAGGGATTTTTACTGTCCCAAATTAAACACTTGAAAAGGTGTATAAAGGGTGTTATATTACCCCGTAAATTGAGTGATTTAACACCTGGTAAGGGTGTAGCTCCCTTAAGGCAGTAGTTTAGTACCCTAAAAAGAGTATTTTAACACTTTAATGTAGCACAATTACGGCAGTAGTTTAGAACCTTAAAGGGAGTAGTTAAAAACTTTAAAGGGAGTATTATAGAACCCTTAAGGGAGTCGTTTGGTACCCTAAAAGGAGTGGTCTTGTACCCTAGAGGGAGTAGATAATAACCCTCAAGGAAATAGGTTTATACCACAAACTGTTTACAAAGGAACCAAAACGGAGGACATAAGTACCCCAAACAGTGTAAATAAACACCTTAGCAGAAAAACTGCTTTTTAAGGTGTAGAATAACATCCTTTATAAACCTGTTAAGGTGTTAAATATGGGACAAGAAAAAACCCTTAAAGGTTTGAAAATACACCCTTTTTTAAGAGTGTAGGCTGAATTTTTGCAGGCACCTTAATTTAGTCATTATATATAAATTTTTCCAAAGGTCTCATAATTTGTTTGTGAGCGCAATTGTTTATGGCGGAAAGTAGGTGCTAAAAATGGGTTTTAGTTAATTTCTCAATTTTTATTGTAATTACGGCTATAAAGCTGATTACTAAAATTAGGGCTCATCTATTTTCTATAAAACCGGTTCTATGGAAAATTTCGGTATGAGCCATCATTTTGGCACAATCGCAGTTTGAACGTTGTACCCGAAATGCGTTTTACAATTTGACAATTTATTTAATTAAAAACGCGGTTTGTCAGTCTCCTTCGCAATCGCGTGAATTTGTTACGAAGCGCTGGAGTCTGTTTGCTGCAAAATCGAGTCACCATTTAAAAGCATTAATACCAGTCTTGCGGATGTAATCCGTACGGCATTCTATATCAACTTAAATTGAAGCTACATTGCGCATTAATTCGATTTCCCCAGCGTTCCTCTCAATACTAGCTTCTATCAGAGTATTCAATCCACGCTGAACCGTCACAGTACCTTCATTTTTGTGCACCTATTTCCCGCCATAAAATATTGTGCTCGCAACCAAATGACACTTTATACAGGGTGTTTCAAAAGGTTATGCAAAAATTTTAAGGAGTTGTAGGGGGTGAGTTGAGAAGTATGCCTGTTTTCTCAACATTTTCCTACGGTGAGAGAGCTTCAAAGTGTGGCCTACTAGCCCTGGAAGTAGGCTGCGCAAAATCAAGAAGCAGGGAAATGCGAACATAAAGGTTTGGGTTCGTGTGATATAGGTAAAAATACTTGGTAAACAAATCGACGTAAGCAGCGTACAAAAGTAAACTTATACAGTATTTAAAGTCCCTGCTGCTTGGTTATGTTGTTGTTGCCACCACCATCCTACGCAATTTCACTCGGCAACCTGGGATAAAGGCATTAAAGAATGCTAGATGACTTGGACATGACGTGGTGCCTTGGTATTAGCTTAGCTGATTATTATTTTATAATGTGGTCTAATTAATAAATATTAAACATATTTAGAGAAAGGGTTTTTAGGCTAAAGGATTTTTATAAAGCATTACCCCAAATAAAGCAGATCAGAAACAAATTACCAATTCGGTCTATTCAGATTGTTATAAACCAACTAACACTTGGTTAATTGATTTTTAAACAGTGGAAATATCATGGTGTTATCAGACCTAGTTACAAATAACCTGTCGTGGTTGCAAAAACATGAATGTTTTGTTTCGACACATTAATTTGAAACCGCTGTCTGGAATAGCAACTCTACAACATAGAATCTCCATGGATTCATACGGTTATTTAACTCTAATGGTATCGACATCATCATACGTAACAAAAGAATGCGTCTGTATATAATTTCCATAGAAAACATAATAGTGACACCTTGTTTCACACGGAACATTTAATACTGAAAAGGAAAATATTATTTATATTCCATGCGCTATTGAAAATGTTACCATTGAAACAAAATCTTGAGATCCGAGTTATAGAGTTGACAAATTGTTAGAGTCAGGAGCGCGAGATAAATTCAAAATCCACTTCACTAACTTAAATTTTCCATCTGTAAAGTTGATGACGCGATTCTCGTCCCGGAATGGGAAGTGACGTAATTTATATCATATCCCGTGGACCAGGTTTTATTAAACAAAATACCTTTATCGCATTCTTATGAGTGGTTATGTTACATATCATTCAGCAAGGTTATTTTCGCTACGTCAATTTAAAACAAAAACATGACGTCAGCCCATGAACCATGTGTAAGTTTACATTTTTAAAATATATCAATTGGTATTTTTTCGTTTTCTGTATGGGTATGGCTGTCATTCTGTAACATAGTTTAAAAATAACTTAAATACAAACAGAACCTCTAAAATGTTTTTATTTGCACAAAACAACGACTTCGTATAAAAAAAATTATGGAAATTTAATAAGTTTCATCATAGTGTGGCTAAGATCAAAATTTATTAACTTGGCGAAGAGACAGTTTTTATTGGTTTGTCTGCCGAGAAATACGCGGTGAAGAGTGCTCTCCACACTCTCTGCTAATCTGAATAGATGCGTTCTGTTATTATCAGAAGATCTACATATTGAAATAGGATAAAAATTTACGCTAAAGCGATTTCATGACATTTAAGCTAATAATATTTCATGATATTTAAGCTAATACAATTTTTTGACATATCAGCTAATGCGATTTCATGAAATTTATGCTAAAGCGATCTCATGATATTTAAACTAATACGATTTCATGACATATAAGCTAAAGTGATATCATAACTTCTAAGCTAATACGATTTCGTGACATATAAGCTAAAGTTATATCATAACTTCTAAGCTAATACTATTTCGTGACATATAAGCTAAAGTGATATCATAACTTCTAAGCTAATACGATTTCATGACATATAAGCTAAAGTGATATCATAACTTCTAAGCTAATACGATTTCATTAAATATAAGCTAAAGTGGTATCATAACTTCTAAGCTAATGCGATTTCATGACATATAAGCTAATAATATTTCATGATATTTAAGCTAATACAATTTTTTTACATATCAGCTAAGGCGATTTCATGAAATTTATGCTAAAGCGATCACATGATATTTAAACTAATACGATTTCATGAAATATAAGATAAAGTGATATCATCACTTCTAAGCTAATAGGATTTCATGACATACAAGCTAAAGTTATATCATAACTTCTAAGCTAATGCGATTTCATGACATCAAATATAAAGATATTTCATGATTTTTATGCTTAAGCGGTAACAGAAAAATCCCGGAAAGGATTTGTTCACCAAATACAACCAATGACCTAACATTCAATTCTGAGAATCTGTAATTTATGGAAGTGGTACTGTGGTAAAGTCATTGTAAAGTGGGCCATCTTCAGTTCGGGGGACGCATTCTTCGTACAGATGCGGATCGGTTAAAGTTCCATTGGAATGTTCTGGAGGATATTCCAAAATGGTCAAGTAGTCACCCTGATCAGTGATGACGCTGTAATAGGGCGTGAGATTTGATTCACTTTGCATTTGCAGAGCTCGCCATGGTGCCAAGTTTCTTGGCAAAAACATAGGCGGTCTATTGAATTTGGGAATTTCATTTGCCTCTTTTGACCAGATAAAGTTTGTCGGAGAGCTTTCAAAGTTTCTAAGTTGTTTCTTACGCCATTTGGGTAAGATGAACATTACAACTAGAAAAACTGCAATTGCCAACAAGCATCCAAGTACAACATTTAAGTAGTTGAAATTTGGTTCTGCAACAAACAAAAATTAATCATCTTAAAACATCCTTTAAAGTTACTTCCAACTCACTCGCGAAAAAGCCTCCATTTGGTAAATGGCCTTTAACGAAGACGGAATCTACACAATGTAGGAAATTAAATAAGTAAAGCCAAATGTTTCAAAATATCATAATTATTTTCGAAAACTCACTACCAGAAATTAACTGTTGTTCTATCGGTGTCCTGAAAGTTGTAGTTAACTGTTGTTCAATTGGTGACCTGGAAGTCGTAGTTAACTGTGGTTCAATTGGTGTCCAGGAAGTCGTAGTTAACTGTGGTTCAATTGGTGTCACGTAAGTAGAAGTTATCTTTTCTGCAATTGATGTCTTCGAAGTTTCAGGTAAATGTGGCTCAATCGAACCCTTGGAAGTCGAAGTTAATTTTTGTTCAAGCCGGGTCTCGGAAGACGTAATTAGTTGTTCAATTGGTTTCTCGAAAGTCGTATTTAATTGTTCAATTGGTTTCTCGAAAGTCGTATTTAATTGTTCAATTGGTTTCTCGAAAGTCGTATTTAAATGTTGTTGAATCGTTGTCTCGAAAGTCGTATATAAATCATGTTCAATCGGTGTCTCGGAAGAAGTTATTAACTGTTCAATCGTGGTCTCGAAAGTCGTATTTAAATTTTGTTCAAACGGTGCCTCCAAATTCGTTTCAAACTGTTGTTCAATTGGTGTCTCAAAAGTCGTTTTAAACTGTTGTTCAATCGGTGTCTCGAAAGTCGTTTTAAACTGTTGTTCAATCGGTGTCTCGAAAGTCTTATTTAAAAGTTGTTCAATCGGTGTCTCGAAAGTCGTTTCAAACTGTTGTGCAATCGGTGTCTCGAAAGTCGTTTTTAACTGTTGCTCGATCGGTGTCTCGGAAGTTGGAGTGAGCTGTTGTCCAATCCATATTTCAGAAGTTGTAATGAACTGTTGTGCAATCGGTGCTTGGGAAGTCAAAGATGACTGTTTTTCAATCGGTGCCTGGGAAGTCCCAGATGACTGTTTTTCAATCGGTGCCTGGGAAGTCCCAGATGACTGTTTTTCAATCGGTGCCTGGGAAGTCATAATTAAAGGTTGTTCAATCGGTGTTTTGGAAGTGGTAGTTAACTGTTCTTCAATCGATGTCTCAGAAGTCGTAATAGAGTTGTGAGAAATCGTTGTGAATATTTGTTTCATCGATGTCTCGGAAAACTCCGTTGTTATTCTAAATAGATCGATATCGAACAGTGACGAAATCCAACCAAATAAATCAGTAAGGTTTCTCACTGATTTCTGACAAGTGGCGTTGGTTCGACTCCAACCTAGCCGCTTACTGCGACATTGGACGGTCGAAGGACCACCAATCATTCCAAATCCTTGGTCGCACTTCAACGTACTTCTCCAGACGTCATCGTGGCTTTCTTCGTCAACCCATTTCCCGTTGACATTAGAGTCGTCTTGGAAGGGTTCACACAAATCGGTTTCTGCAATAAAAATAAATTAAGCTACGGTCACACGTGGGCTAGGGCCAGGCGCTCACTGCTCTTCGTAACGTCTCCGTCCTAGCTTCCACAAGCCTTTGCTTCGTAACGGAGACAATGCCTTGTGGAAGGCAGGACGGATACGAAACGGAGAGCCAGTGGGCGCCTAGCATAAGGGAATCTTCCACAAATGACGTAACGCAATAAGGGGGAAGATGGGTTGGTACAAGTATTACCATAAGTCTATAATACAAATTCCATAAGTTTGTCACTTTGGGGAATATTTTAGCAGCGCAAGAAGAAATTATCCCCTAGCGAGGCGCTGTGAAAGGCTACAAGTGACGCAAGAGCAAGCGGACGCAAAATGGTGACGAAGCCCGTAATGCAGTCGGCCTTCTGAATAGCTCTCACAAGGAGAGTACCCGAGGTGTTTATTGCCGATTTTGTTCAAAGTCGGGAGTAATGTAGACCTATATGAGATATGAAATTCCCAAAAGGAGACGTTGCACTACCCATTCATTTTGCTATAGCAACCGAAAATGTTTTTGATCACTTAAAACAATAAAATCTCCATTTAAAAAAGCATGTGATTTTCTCGGTTTCACAGGGTCTTAGCTACGAAAATTTTGAAAAATTTTTAAAATCACGAAATGTGTAATTTGGACCACATTTAGGTAAATTTCATCAAGTTGGGTAAATAGAAACATTTTTATGGTAAATTTGTAACAAATTTTGGGTAAAATAAGGGAAAAATCTTATTTTGGTTGTAAGTGGTCAAAAACATTTTCGGTTGCCATGGCAAATCTAATGGGTAGTGCAACGTCTCCTTTTGGGAAATTTCATATCTCATATAGGTCCACATTACGGCCGACTTTGAACTAAATCGGCAATAAACACCTCGGGTACTCTCCTTGTCAGTAAAACTTTTGCATGTGAAGAATAGGAAGTGTCACGCTTATGTCACAATATTATACACTAGTGACTA
Source organism: Leiobunum rupestre (assembly GCF_980474605.1). Taxonomy (NCBI): domain Eukaryota; kingdom Metazoa; phylum Arthropoda; class Arachnida; order Opiliones; family Sclerosomatidae; genus Leiobunum; species Leiobunum rupestre. The sequence continues at coordinate 20,330,739 of NC_143386.1, forward strand.
ATGTTACAGGGATGAAGGGTGGGGTTACTAAAATGTTACGTCACATATCATAAACCTATACCGGAACTACGTCATTTTAAGTTACACTAGTAATTTATTACTATTTTGGTCAGTAATAATAGTACGATTAATTTTGTAGTGGGAAAACCATAAATTAATCGTTGAATTTTGAGCAATTTGAACGTGTTTGGTGATATTATTATGGTGATTATGTCATAGGGACGACCAGCATCAAAAATGAATATTGATGATTTATAATTAACAAATAAACAAATGTTCAATTTCGAAGAGCTAGTGTATTCGTCTTAACAAAAGTGACATAATTACCAAAAGTGTGACAATCCCTGTGCTTTCGTATGCTATAGGTTTAATGAATGCTCGACTAGAGATCGACCACATAAAAGACTATTTATTTTCGCCTTTCTGGATATTTTCTTAGTCTATAGTATTATATCGGAGGTAGATGGCGATAGCATCTCCACAGAACGACGAAAAATCAAAAAATACACTAACTTTGACCAGTGCTACTTAGTTCCTCCGTTCCTCACTACGAGGCGTTATTTGTTGGTTTTAACTTCCTTCCCTCCCCAAGGCATACTTTCCCTTCTCCCCTCCCAACTTCTATTTCGCTCGTAACATTCATTAGGAAATAGGTCCGATTGACACATTTTTGGTAATTATGTCACTTTTGGTCTTAAGGGGAGTAAATAGTAGAAACGTTTCTGAGAAATGTATATAAAATGGACTAAAAGAATAATATTAATAAGGAAACATAAACAAAATTGAATGCCCGAAAACGTACGCAAATCATATTTAAAATTGCACTGTTAAAAAAAAACACCTATGGACTCGAAGACCTATTGGTACGAGTTATTTGAAAGTTTTTTTTAATATTAATTTCTTCAAATTTGTTGAGTGTTTAGCTTTTTGGTCTTTTTTTCATTATCGACTATTCTACCTATTCGCGTATTTAACAATTAAAATTCAATATAGGACCATTTACTGAAACTTGATCAATACTGGTACCAGATCCCATTTTAACCCTCTGAACGATTTAATGTTCAAATATCTATAAGTATAGTAAAGACACTAGATTGTTTAAAAAAAAAATAATATTAATCAGCTAGGCTAATACCTAAAGCACCACCCTAGACCCAAGTTATCTAGTGACTTTTATTGCCTTAGTTCAGGTGGCCAGGTTAAATTGATGGTGGCAAGTCCTTCATACCACGCGTGCCAACAGCTCCCTACACTCACTATTACCGATAACTTCTACAAGTTTTTATAGGAAGGGAAAATGGTAGAACTCGGGAGATAACCCCTGGGCTTTAACCCGTGAGATAACCCCTGGGCTTTAACCCGTGAGGAGATAACTTGTACACTCTACTTACAAAGAGATTTTCTGAGTTTTCACCCAGTGCTACAAGCTGCGTGGTGAAAGTGCTAACAACTCTACCACTTCACCTTTTGGGTCCTAAACGGGAGGGGAGGGTCATTCTATTTAACAGTTAATTAAACATCCATATAATACCCTGAAACAACAGCGGCTGTTATTAAACGAAAAGTTCCTCATTGTTGGGCAGGTAATCTGCTGATAATTAACCATTAAATGTCATTTCTAGAACTAAATCCCGTCCATTTACACACGAAATTCAATGACTGGAAGAGGCTAAAATATTTAATATTATTTGTTTGTGCAATAATGGTCAAAAATAAGTTTTCTATCAGTAACAGCACATTCGATAATTTTCGTCCAATTTTTGACAAATTCTACTGAGAATGAAGGTAAATAGAATTATCCGTGAATACCATGAAAGCTGCTTCTGCACTCAAAAACTGGAATTGGCGACCAATAATATTTTCTCGTTTCGTTGAGGATACACCTGCTATTCCAATCATACATTGGTTCAAATCCGTCGTTGCACTTCAGGATGACCATATCATAGACGTATTCTAAGATTCCATTGGGAACTTTGGAATCGAGTTTGGGGCATTTTGCAGAAGCGGCAATTTCTACGTAAATAAAATATTTGAGTTAGCTAATTTGAAACTAAATAAAGATGAAGGCTTTACCGACGCAAGTTGGTGTTTTGGGGTGCCAAATACCGTCTGATCTGCAGCGTGATACTCTCGAGCCCCTCAACTTGAATCCAGGGCCGCAAGAGTAAACGTAGTAGGTCTCATCCCAATAACGTTTGGCCGTCATATTTCCGTTCCTGGGGCTATCCGGAACACTACAGGCCACATCTAAAATTTTGTTTATATTTCATTTGGAGTCCTCGCTCGATTTATGTAAAAATTTCCTACTTTCAGTCGTGAAGATTTCCACCTCGCAAAGACTAAAGAACATCGAGTCGTTGGAAACACTTTCTACGTGAATTTCGGTTCCTTCGCTGTTTTTGGGGCACAAGTAAACGAAAAAGTCGGTTAAGCCTTTGCTTTGGTATATTTCGCTTTTGACACACTCGAAATGCGTGTCAGAGATATCAGATTCGATCCACACTGTCATGTTGAAGGCCACTTCGTTAATCACTTCTGTAAATGGATTTCAGTTACTGAGAACATCAGCTCATCCACCATTAATACACCTCTTCGGTAATACGCGCCATCTACTATCAGAAAATAAAATGTTCAGTACGTAATTTGCTCTTCAACGATTCTACAAAAATTCAATGGTATTGTCTTTCGAAAACCGGTGGTAGATATCACCGCGATAAATACTGAAGTGGTGTATTAAACCTAAGGTTGGTAGGGTGGTTAAGACCAAAGATTTGACTGTAGATTGAGTGCAAGTGTGTCCTACATAGCGCAGTTGTAGACCCCCGATATAGGATTTTGGGGCTTTGACTTTGAGTTATTATTAAAATTTGAGTGGTTTTTGATTCGCCGACGGGTGACACTGAATGTGAAGTGAAGTGTGGGAAACAGTTTATTTCAATGTCAAGTAACTAAGAGTATGGTCGTGCTACGAGCTAAGACCTTTCGTTTAAATGTATGTTAATTAGAAAAATTAATCGTTTTTTGTTCAGTCGTAAGTCTTTGGATTTGCCATGTTTTTTTTCATTGAGTTGGGAATAAATAGAGGTACTTGTGTACAATTAAATCTGGCTGGAGCGGGACCAATTTCGTTCAATAAGGAGACTTTATCACCATTATCGTTCTACCGTGGCGGCATCTGTCTCTAGTGGTGGCAACTATATTGCAATTTAATTTTTTCGCGAATCTGACGCGAAATTGAAATGTATGATTACTCGTAACCAACAAACCTTTGAAGTTGTTTAAAAATAATTTTATTCTTTCAACACGATCCTTTTTAACTCAAGTTACGGTGAGTTAGCTAATAATTATTTATTTTTAGCCATATAACTTTACAATATATAGATGGATTTCGTACAGTCTTATCAGAACAGGTCCCGCGTAACCATGGCAACCGAAATCGTTATGGTAATTCTAGCAGTATTATTCCCAATTCAATGGCTCTTTCTAACGTAGCAGCGGATGTTATTATGGTTTAAAAGAGGAAATGAATAAGGAAGACCAATAATAATAACTGAAAACTATTCGTGAGTTCTGAACCGTTCAACCAGACCCCATGCGCACTATTCGGCAAAAAAAATCTAGAACTACCCAAATGCAAACTATTCGCAGACAAGAACCTCTTGTTGAACCGTTCGGAACCGTTCTAAATGGTACCTGCTCAAGAGCAAGTACTGGCCGGAATTCAAGGTTGAAATCTCTAAAATTCGTCTGCACATCAAAAGTTCTGAACTATCTAGAACTTTTGCGTGACGTTACAGCTCAGTCCTAGGCCGTTCTCTTAACGGTTCAGAACTCACGAATAGTTTTCAGCTATTGAAATAATTATCAGCTAGGCTAATACCCAAGGTGCCCTTTTTTATTGGGCGTAGCTTGAGCCCCACCCTCTCTACCAGTATAATCGCAACACAGCGGCAATGTGGTCTAAGACATTCTAAGTGTATTCATTTACATAATTTCTTATAATGGTCAAGATAGTTAAGTCACCGCGTTACTTTGAGGCTAATAAAAATACTTACTCGGCAAGGTAACTTTGACTGCGGAAACATGTATACCAGGATATATCGTTCCGAACCAGGAAAAGGTCTTTTTAAGTAGGGTGAAGGTGCAAGTGTCGTAGTCCAAGTCGGTTGCTTTGTCAACTTCGTAATACTTATCTTTAATTCTGGACTGTCGGCCATTCTTAATTGCCAATCTTGGACCTTACGTTAAAAGTGACATCCGGGTGATCAGCGAAGCGTTATGTGACTAAAGACTGCAGTTGGTACTTACCGCAAATCGGAATTTTTCCGGACCAGAGTCCATCCTTGGAGCAAGTTCTCTTGGAATCCTCAAACAGCAGGTGGTTGGGTTGGCAGGAGTATGTGATATTTGAACCAACTTCATAAGGGGCGTCATTAGGCGGGCTGATGTAACCAAAGGCCGGAACTCCAGGATCCCCGCACCCCTCGATGCTCTGTCGTCCTACGGCCCAGGCTACGGATAACAATTCGTGGATATATAAATGCATTTACGACATTTGTTTTATGTTATTCTATAAGTGCTCACCGTAGCTCGACATGACCGACAAATTGAAAAGAAATAAAACTGACGAGAAAGTCATTATTTTATAAAGTGAATTTTAAAACTTTACCCAGAAGAACGACATGCTAGTTCTTTCAAGTCAATAAGTGGTTATTAAATTTTGATTTCTCGCTAGTCTATCAAAGCTACGCCGAAACATAAGAGGATTTCCGTTTCCTTCGTTACGTTTTAAGTTTCAATAATGTCCACCCTTTAATTCCTGTAGATAATGATAAGTCAAATCTCTGGGCCACACTTCAGATATTCTGAGAATTAATGTTTGTACTTTTGAAAAAGTAAACTATTATTTTATTTGGAATTAAATTAAAGGCAACTTTCCGGTTTTCAAATTTCCGATGAAGCAATCGCTTTTTGTAACTAACAGTCATTAACCGATATCGTCTTATCATGAAAGTATTCATATACACCCATCTGGCAATTTTGTTCTCGACATCGGGCAGGACTTAAAGCTCAACCCCACGCCATTGTTACTATAGGCGATTCAATAAACCATCATTAAGGAAATCGCCAAGAAGTAATATATCTGAGAGCCAGGACCCGCAAGTTACCGTTTATTTGGTGCTTGTTGAAATAATGGAAACGTTTCACCTGTAAAAAGGCTGTAACCAGGTGAAAAGTGAACAATGTTTCAACAAGCAGTAACTTGCAGGTCCTCGGAAATATTTCTTCTTGGCGATTATCTTGAAAATGTTTAATTGAAGGGCCTATTGCGTAGTGGAAGACATATCACGGGTACAGAAAGAACAGCTCTATAATTGAGCGTAGAACATCCAATCGCAACTCGGTCATTGATGTCCGTAGCTAGACTGATTCTTCATTGGCTATTCTCGGGCCAATTGGACAACGGCTTTAATTATGTCATGTCATGGAATGAATAATTTTTCAATAGCATCATTAATCCTATTTTTAATTAATTTTTAAAGTTTAACGTTAAATCTCGCGAAAAGTACGAATATATTTAACGGGCGCTGACCGGTGATAGACTTCAACCTGAAATATCTTGGACCACAGATGGAATTCTAAAATTTAAGCTACCTCAGTATACATATCGTCGGTAGTATTAGCTACTATCAAAATTGCATTTAATCGGTTACCGGTTTCTATGCCTATGGTGGTATCAATACGCCAGTAAACAACCGTACAAACTTAACATAACTCAACACATGACGTTCCCTACCTCCTTAATCTGAATTTAATTTGACATTCACTGATATTCCGATCGAAGTGAAATGTAGCAAAATGCCTGACATCATTTGAATAGCCAGAACTCGATCCAGTCGGAGCAGAGTCAGTGGCATCTTCTACACAATCCAAGTCAGATAGTTTGCCAGGAATTAATTATATGCAACCGGAAGTGCATAATATATCTAGCTCGTAAGAGGGCAACATCTACATGTACCTTCGTAAGTTCGAGGCAGATTCCAATGGACGCAAATTTACCGCATGACCATGTAAAATGTAAAAATTATATTTGGAAGTATATTTTTTAATTTTATGCAAGAATGTTTTATCAAGAATGTATTTATTTATACCTAGGGAGAATGTCTATGTCGAGACGGTTTTTAGCCTTTCTCTCAATCCACCCGTTGGTCCCCCCAGTACGAATAGTCCCGGTATTTCATTGGCTGCTTAAAATTTACGTCACCTAACGCGATGGTAATCAAACGCCGGTGACGTTTTGTCTTTCCCCCCGCGCGAGACGGGGGAAAGGCGTTCAACGTGCCCGGCGATTGCCGCAACATAATCATTCTTCCTAAATATAAATAAATACATTCTTGGTGGTATCTAACAATCGAACGAATATTTCGCCATCTTGTAAGTTGAAAATATGGAATCTTCGCTTGAATAATAACCCTGCTGAGTTCTTGGATGAATTATAATATTATTTTAATGTTTTACCTATTGCTTTTATGAACGAGGCTAATTTGTAAATACACGCAACACTGCAGTTTCTAACAGATACTTACAAATCCATCTGCTCCATTAAAATGAAACAAGAATCTTTCCTGGCTGATTCCAATTTCCCACTAAACCACATCATGACTCAAAACTTTAATTGGCGGGATTCGAACAGATAATTGTTCCCTATTTCGAAATGTATTCATGGACAGTATTTTAGTTGTTCGTTGGTTTTATAGCATTATCGTTGTAATTACAAAGACGAATTTGTTATCATAAGTCTAGTTGTACTTTTTTCAAACAAAATATTGCGTCGTCGTGTTCTCTGCTTCATTCACAAATGATAAAAAAACTGAAGAACTGTCGAGAGCACTGCTTTAGACTATACTCGTTTACGCTTTCATTTTAAACAAACACTTAGCTAGTTCATAGCAAAAGTGACATAATTAACAAAAGTGTGTCAATCGGACCTATATAATAATGAATGTTATGAGCGAAATACAAGTTGGGAGGGGAGAAGGGGAAAGTATGCCTTGGGGAGGGAAGGAAGTTAAAACCCAAAAATAACGCCTCGCAGTGAGGAACGGAGGAACTAAGTAGCACTGGTCAAAGTTAGTGTATTTTTTATTTTTCGTCGTTCTATGGAGATGCTATCGCCATCTACCTACGATATAATACCATAGACTAAAAAAAATCGAGAAAGGCGACAATAAATAGTCTTTTATGTGGTCGATCTGGAATCGAGCAATCATTAAACCATTAGCATACGAAAGTACAGGGATTGTCACACTTTTGGTAATTATGTCACTTTTGTTCATAGGCAGTATATTTAATTTGCATCTAGTTAAGGCAAAAATTTACAATCTCGCATCATCTCGGTAATCATAATCAACTGTAATTTTTTATAATAATCATAATAATCAGCTAGGCATTAATTTCAAAATTGACATTGAAATTCTTTTTAAATAAACCAACGCGTCATCATTGAATATTTAAATCTGATTTAAATATTAAACTTAAAAAATCGATTACTATACCGTAAGCCTGGTTCACACGATACCATTTTGTCGCGTGCGATTCGTTGCCGCATCCTAATTTCATTCACACCATACGCTTACTAAAGCCAATAACAAAGTAGATGCCCACATTCTTTAAAGAAACAAGAAGAAGCCTTAAAATTGTTTATCGAAAGAAAATGTATCGTTTATTTTGCTTAAAATAACTCGGATTTTGGTCTTTCCATAGAAATTCGTTTTCCGCGTAAAAATCAAATAATTGTTCCTCTTGTTCAATACTGAAAACTTGCTGCGAGTTTTCCAATGATTTTTGCTTGCGTTTCGACATTTTATCCACGGATAAATAAAATCAATCAACTTGTGCGCGATAAACCCACCCCAAAAATGACAAAAACCGTTCCGCACTTTCCAATATAATTTTAGCAGCACAGAATGAACCTCGAAATGTTCCCACTTACACTCACTTTTAGTACAACCGACGCTGCCAGTCGCGCGCCATAAAATATGTTCCTAACAATTTTGGGTCGTAGTCGCATGCGACTTCAAAAAAAACCCCTTAATACAACGCAATTTTCAAATTTTAGGCGCGCGTGATTGGTCGCCAACGACAAAATGGTAACGTGTGAACCAGGCTTTAGATATAAAGGGTATTTCAAAAGGTTAGGCAAAACTTGTAAGGAGTCGTATGGGGTGAGTTGAGAAGTATGCCTGTTTTATTCCCATTTTCATACGATGAGTTAAAAGAGCGCCAGAGAGCTTCAAAGTGTGGCCTACTAGCCCCTGGAAGTAGGCTGCAACAAAAACAGCAGGAACTTTAAGTACTGTTTAAGTTACCTTTTTTACGCTGGTTACCTTGATTTGTTTATAAAGTCCTATCACACGAACCCGAACCCTAATGTTCGCATTTCGCCGCTGCTTGGCCGATGTTGTTTTCTGGTCAAAACTGCCTTTGTTGGACCAGATTGCTGGGATCACTGATTCATAGGGCCAATTTGTTAATTAATAATGTACTACATCCAGGGCTACGTTGGCCGTTTTCCGGGCCCTGGGCAAAGTTTCCTAGCCTGGCCCCAATGTAGCATTTAACTTTTTTCATAATATATCTGTAACTATAATCTTAAGAATCCGAAGCCTTCAAATGTGCGGTCCCTGGCCAGTTGTCTATATTGGCTATAGTCAGAAACGCGGCCCGGAAATAGTTATCCTTGGTTTTTAATGAAACTTTGATTCAAGTCAAACAACTGAGAAACTTATTAGGAAGTCATCTATTATGTATAAATTGAAAACAAATTAATATCAGTTTTATAATTAAGTGTTTTCCAAAATTATAACGCCCAATTACGCTAAAAACTAATCGGTAAACAATTATAGAATTATTCATGTATCATAATAGTTGAACGAAAACTTCCATCAGCCTAATTAGTTTTGAAACTTTTACGCCCACTCACTTGATCCAACAATATTGCGCACAAATTTTCGCTCGCCAGAAAGCAGCCAAATTTACCTGCGTTTTGGAAAACGACTTCCAATTTTAATCAGAAGCATTCAAAAGAAAAAATTAACTTCACAAGTTCCGAGAAATAAACGAATGGAAATTATTAAATATATACATATTTTATACCGCTTTTCTGAAGTATTTGAATAATTTTAAAGCAAGACTGTGGTAATATCAAAGAGTATAAAAACTACGTAACCTAGAGATATAATGACGGTCGAAAGCAGTAAAGGAAGTTGTAGCAACCGGGGGGGGAAGTCACTCAGTGAATTTGCACTTCAAATTTCGGTACCGCAGCGCCACTACGGCAGTTTTAAGTGGCAATCATTTTGATTTAGTTCAACATTCTTGAAAATTCCTTAAGGAATTGGTTACCTTTAGGACTTGGCAACGTTAGAGAACAAACGCCTTATTCTTCACTTTTTCAAAATAAACACCGAAACAACGAATCCACAAATTCTAACTAAAAAAATCACGAAACAGTAACCAATTACTGTCACTTTATTGAATTGACAGATATTAGACAATTAAATATCCCAAATGCCAAATTTAGCACCTCCGCAACACCGTAACTGCCATTTTTCTCCGGTTTTATTATTTATTGTACTAAATACTGCCGTAGTGGCGCTGTGGTACCGAAATTTGAAGTGCAAATTCACTGAGTGCCTTCCCCCCCGGTTGCTACAACTTCCTTTACTGCTTTCGACCGTCATTATATCTCTAGGTTACGTAGTTTTTATACTCTTTGGTAATATTGTAATAATTACTAGCTGAGAAGCCCGGCCTCCAGCTGTGCTTTCAGCTAGTTGAGTAAATTGGGGTTTAGAAAACGGGAACAAAATGCACATTACTTTAAATATGCAAATTAAATTATTTTTAAATAGTAAATAGGCATTTTTTAAATTGCAAACGTTTAATATTGCAGAATATCATATCTTGTAATATTAACATATATTTGATTTCTTTGATTAGTTTAAGATGTAAAATTTTATGATAAAGCGTTTTTGTACACAATATTTGTAGTTTCTCCGTTTGGAGTAAGTATGTACAGGTTATTTGCAGCTCCAACTCTTGAGCACGCCACATAAAGCATGGGTTTTCCGCAGTTTTAAGTGACTGTCCTTGCGCTTTATAGTTGTCATTGCGAAGCTAAGATTGATTGGAAATTGCAGGCGTTTAAAATCAAATGGCATATCGGTTGGTATTATGGGTATGCGTGGAATGAATACGGCCCGGGCAAAGGTGGCTGCGTGACACAGATAGAGAGGGGAGGGGGGGGGGCTGAGAAAAGAGAACGAACGCTAGCGAAAATGGTTGAAGGTCGTGCCATGCAGCAGCTAAGTGAGGCAATTAGAGCCAGAGAGATAAACTCCCGTGTCTCTTGACAGAGCGAGGTCAGGGGTTCCGGTCTTGCGGTCACCGGTTATTGGTCCCGTGGTCAAAAACTACGAAGGTTAGCAATCTCAAGACGCCCCTAAAACCTGACGGCAGGGGTCACAATGCCACAGGTCAAATTTCGTGCGAAGCGGACAATTGTCTTGGGCGTGCATAGTATATATATATATATATATATATATATATATATATATAATGCGTAGGATGGTGGTGGCAAGCCCTTCATGCCACGGGAGCCAACAGCTCCCTACAGTACGATTTTTATAAACTTTACACTAGGCCTATTATATATTTATATTTTACTAAAAAAGTTAAAATTATAATCAGTTAGGCTAATACTATTGGCACCACCTTAGACCCAAGTCATCTATCGACTACAATGCGTAGGATGGTAACGGCAAGCCCTTCATGCCACGCGAGCCAACAGCTCCCTACACTAACTATTACCGTTAACCTCTACAAATGTTTATGGAAAGGGGAAACCGAACTCAACGCAGAAGTAGTAGTTCCGAGGTTTCACCCAGCGCTACAAGCTGAGATCGAACCCGGCTCCTCAATGAGATTAAACATTTTAGTATTATTTAATCGTCCAACACGTGTATATTAGAATAAGTATATATAAATAAAGAGAAGGTTGCGGGTGCAGAGGACTCGTATGAATACTTCGTAGCGAATTTCCGAATCGATTTTATGGCGTCTTATCCATCTAAGCAACGAAAATTTTATAAATGACGCGGATTAAAACTTTATCGGGCGCTGGCTAATAAGGGACATGTCGCTTTCACCCCGTCATTGACGAAAAAGCCCTTAATGCGGCCTTTAAATAGTCGTTGTGAAAGGCCTCAGGGTTAGCACACGCTCTCTCTCTCTCGCTCTATTCTCTCATTCTTCGTCTTTCGAAAGGCGACAGAATGGAACGCGCTGCGGGAACTAAGAATCTTTTCTTTACCCCTGAAGGAGAGAGAGGGGAGGGAGAGAGGGGCACCCCTGCAATCGCTCAGCAGCTGATTTTCTCGAAATAATGGGCGATGGGCGGACCCCATTCGTTTAACCTTTCCCAGCCTCGGCCCTGAGCCCCAGCCCCAACCCGCCAACCCTACCGGAAGCCCTTCCTTCCCCGCCAGGACGTCTTAATCGACTCGCGACGGATCAGTCTCGGGCACCCTTTCATTTCCCGAGTCGGGGGAAAGCCCGGCCCTGCCCTCGCCCGGGCGCGGATGGGGGAAGTTTGGCGATTAAATAGCTGACACCTAAAGAAGCTCTCCGTGGGAGTTAAAGATATACTTAAATAATTACGGAGGGAGCTCTCAAATTTGCATCGGGGAGTTTCGAGGAGGTCTCGCTTTATCACAAAAGGAAGAAGGGGTTTTAAGCCCCTTCACTCCGGTTCGCTTTGTTTTAAAAGAGAAGGGGTGGCGCTGGGGGGAGAGGAAACGCGCTGCCTTGTCACGAAAGACGTCTGACCATTTTGAAAGAGTGTAATTTAATAGAATAGGAGGAGGTAATTAAATAAGGGATCGTTTTTGTCTCGGGGGCTGATGCCGTTATGCTCAATTCAAATTCGCAGTTTTTCATTTTACGTCTAAGGCTAAGCGCAACTTTTTAATATCTCTCTTGTAAGAGAGCAGAATCCATTTGCGCTCGTAAAAATGAAAAGAGTACTTTCTCGCGCGGAGGCAGTTAAGAATGTGCGCAAATGTAAATCCTAGGGGCCAGGAATTTGGCCTAAATTCGAGGACCCTAGACCAGGCTAGAGCCTATTCTAAAGTCCCAGCCAGGGAGCCCGGGTCGTAGTTAACAGCCACTGTGTCATTTCTAAATCGACCCCGGTTTTTGTGGAATTTAAAAGTCAAGTCACTAGGCCTAATACGCGTTTTGTCTTGTCGTCATAGCGACCGCGCGTAGAGAGCAGTGCCAAAACGTTTTCATTTGCACAAACCATGACTCGCCTCACTGCTAGCGTGGTGATTTGAAAGTTAGCAGTATTAATCTTACAGTAAGGAAAGTACCATTTCATTTGGTCTTTCCTAATTTACCAGCCATTAATCACTGCTAGGTGGATATATTGTGACGTGTAATGGTGGTTGAAACAAAATGTATAGACTTTTTGACAAAATTTCTAAATTAAATAATAATAATAATAATAATAATAATCAGCTAGGCTAATACCCAAGGCACCACCTTAGGCCTAAGTCATCAAGCGACTTTTTAAGCCTTTAATTCAGGTGGCCGGGTTACAATGCGTAGGAGGAGACAGTTTTGCCTCATTCAATTAGATAATTATAGGCGATTTCAAACCCCATTTTCAACTATGAACTCTCCAAAATTCAAGTCCTTTTTCCGTACTCCATTTCACTCAGATGCCACGAAGACTTGAAGACTTTAAAGAAGTCTTTAAAAGTTTCCGAGAGCCGCTTTTTATTTTAAACCACGAATAAACAGTCCATTTAGTTTTTTTATTTCAATCTCCGAGACCAAAACTTTCAAAGAGTGGATCTACGGAATTCACCTTGATTGTTTTTAGTAGGAGGCTCTATCCCTACTACCATACGTAACATAATAACTTATAAGTATGCCGTAAAAGCATTTTCATTAATGAAACCTACAGCTTTACTGATGGGAAACGGAAGGTAGTGAAGTGGACTTTTAGCACGCGCAGAATTCTTCAGGTGTTTCTAACATTAACCTAGGAGCAACAAACACAAGGGTACGGCAGCTAGCCTTTAAACACGCTAACGCAGTGTTGTGTACAAATTTTATTGGACGAACCTTTACGCTGAACGTTTTACAGAAAGGGGGAATACAATTTCCGAATTTTCCCCTTCCGACGGCTGCAGCCTCTAAAGCGTCTAGCCTCTCGATCGCGTGATTTCGGTGCGCAAGATCAATTCGTTGTTTTTAGTGTTTATTATACGGGGATCTGAATTTAAGTAACAGATGCACAATGAACCTCTAGTCGAAATGCTAGGTTGGTCTTGACTCAACCACCCAACCCTTAATTACTATTAATAATAATAAGTTACTGCCTCTTCACACTTGCTATAAGCCCAAGAGTTTTTCAAGATGAATAGAGTAGTAGCACTCCGTAGCTTTGGCCATGGCTGCCATTGTGGGCGTTAATTTTTTATGAATAGGAAAAAGCAAAGCTGACGTCGTGTGACGTAGCACTGCTATTACTCTATAGTATTCAAATTGAGTTGTTTCGTAGCGTTCGAAGCGCCATCTTTTGCAATTACTATGAAGATAAAATTTGATTTACTGGCAGCCAATAGAAATTAAAGCAACTGTCAGCTCTATCATTGCCACCTGTATTGTGGCAAGGCCCCTGTTATTGGAGATGGCCATGAATCTATCCGAATCTTCGAAAAAAAATGACTTTTGTGGAGAGCGTGGAGCCATCTATTAAAGGGAACGGAAGCTAAAATTCAAAATAGCGAAACAATAACGTCGTCAGAGAGCCGTTATAGAGGATTATATTTACACCACTTTTACTCTACTTAGTGAACTTTAACCTAAATTATACATCCCATATAAAATATATTGTAAACAATTACTATAATTGAAGTTATTGACTAATTTACAAACGAGCCAATCAACGCGAAGCATACTTTTATGACCCGCCTTTTGAGTCAAAATGTAGTTTAACTAACTTGTTTTGATTTAGACGCTAGCGACATCTGTTGAAAAAAAGAGCTACTGCACCTAGAGCCGACACTTGCTTTAAGATAAATATACAAAAAATAAACATATCAGACCCTGTAATCATTTTATCAGTGACCTTGTTAATTTACCCACAAACCATCGGGATAGAATCGAAACAAGTCGTCCTAGCTACAAGTCCAACTCCTTTTCGATTCGCCACTTCCTTATTTACATAATTTTCATTTTAACGATTCTGGCTGGTTTGATATACGCCTTTACGAGTGGAATACTCCTATCTGGATGAACCGCCACTACCCCCAATTTTCAAAACAATTTACACTTCCTTTAAGTAGTTTTAAAAACTTTCCGAACCACGAACAAACAGTCCATTTGGAAATTTATTTCTATCCTATTCGACTTAGAGATCCCGAGACATTCATAAAAAAATGGTATTTTCCCCCTTCATCATCAGAGTCTTTGGCAGGAAAAGCGGACATTACGGGCGCCGTCTTACGAACGTAATCCCTTTCGGAGAATGACCCGCTTTGGAATCAGTGTGGTGTTTCGTTTAAGCCGATTAATGGTTTCCAGAATCTCGAGACGGAGTTCGGTTCCCATTGCGCCACCCGACCGAATCGTACATTGTGTATTCTCCATTTTTCCAAGTTTCTTTCGCGCTACGATTTCGGGCCGACTTAAAATGGCGGGTTAAAACTGCGCAAATGGCGAAACTATAAAGTCCAGGAGGCTGCAAAGGTGGTAGTCACGTGACTTGGCAGGGTTGGCACCAAATTTTCAGATTCAAATTCCCTGACTATTGCCTGTTTTCCCTGACCATTTTAACAGATTTTCCCTGACTTATTAAGGCCAAAATTTTTCTTTTTTATTGTACTTTTATCAGAAGTTAATAAATTTAGATGAATTTATATTTCAGTAAAAAGGTTATTGCAATGTTGAAAAAATTAGCCAAACATTCAAGGAAATAAATGATAATCGTGGAATTTGTCATAGATCTAGGGTTAAATTACCTTTAAAAAGTGCCAAGATAAAATTGAATTCCCGGACTTTTCCCTGAATTTTTACCAATTCTTAAAATTCCCTGACTTTTTAGGCCCATTTTTAAATTCCCTGACTTTTCCCTTATTTCCCTGTTTCCCCTGACGTGTGGCAACCCTGCTTGGTGGTGAACTGGAGCGCCATCTATATTAAGAAATACGAACTATTATTCGTTTTATTTTGCTAATGGCGGTTTAAATTTTGATCGATTCATCTAAATTACATAATTATTATTATTACTTCAAACATCTGGTAATAGAAAGGTGCAAGTTAATTAGTTGTCTGCAGTATCTGGAATTAATATTTTTTTCCTTATCGTCGCACGGCCAACTATGAACACGAGTTACCGAATCGAAGTTGCCTGTGAAATGGTAGTCACGTGATTTTGTTTTCCCGTTTTAAAAAGTTGGCTAAGACCAAATTTACTTTATAGTTTCGCCTAATAGGCATTCTAATTTTGTGTCGGGTTTGCGAGCGATTTCATCAACATCTATAGAAGACTAGCAGTTTCGATACGTACTTTTGAGATACTTCGGGCTACTACGAAATTGCTCGTAACTCTTACTGCCCTCAGTGAAATTTTCTCAATGAGAACACCTAGATTTTAAAGATCAGTATCTCTAGGCAACTTCAGGCTGAAATTTTAAATAAAGGCTTAGCAATTTTTTTTAGTTTTTCATTGACATTAACCCATTAGGACCCGCCTCAACTCTGCATCAACACCGGGAGTGTTTACGTGAGGTACTCCCGGTTAAACGCTCACAGAATCGTTTGAAGTTTTAGAGTGAGACTACTTAAACATTTGCTTCAATAAACGATATGTATATCCTAATAGGCCTAAATTTCCCCGAGTTTTCGCAGACGACGTTATAAATTAGGGGAAGTCCGTCTTCACAAGATAAGGATGAGAAAATATTCACAGACTAGTTTTAGAAATTCTATCTCATGTTTACGTTACTAATATTTTAAAAGGATACACCTATTTTATCTCCTTTTAAACTGATAATATTGCTATTCAATTTAAGGATTTTCAAGTTAATTTCATGATTTTTAAAAATTGTTTTGAAGAAAGTATTTGCGATCTTGAAGAATGTTCTACAATTCAAACAATTCTCTTTTTTTAGAGATCGACGGAACAAATAAATTAGTGTTGTAAGACGGAAAATGACCGAAGCCTTTTTTTATGGAAATTATTCCGTATTTTTCCGAAAAAAATAAAAAAGTTTTCTTTTCATGATTAGTCTAATATATTGTTTGCAAATTTAAATGAAGCGGCATTTTAGCCTCATTTTTTCGAATCTGAAAGTAAAACTAAACCTCTAGACTAGTTTAAACTGATTAATAATGTAACACTATTAATGTTTTGTAGTATGTTTGATTATATTAGACATTTAATAATGATAAAAAGTTAAAAACATTAAAAACCCTTAAAAAGTAATTTACGTTTCAATGTTTTATTTTTCCGGAAAATTAACAACACTAAAATAAATTAACCGGCCAAATTTCGATTATTCATAAAAATGTTGGTTAACTGTTTATTTATGAACATTTTAAACGAATAAACAACAATTTAACATGCAAAAATAATGGGTTTTTTCTGATATTTTTTGGATTATTGTCGGTTATGAATAAAAATAAGTAATTGGATAATTTCTTATTCAAACGCCGATCTCTATATTTTTTAGACGAGCGGCTCAAAGTTTCAATATCGCATTTAAATTTAGCTTGAAAACGATTTCGATGTTAGATATTCAATGTAATTCACACGATATGTACTGCATATCAATATCACCATTTCTGTAGTGTCGTTCAATCATAATTTTTTCTTGGTGTGATCTGCTTTATCAAAGAAGCTAGGAAGAAAGTGCTTCATCCGCAATAACCGGCAATAACTACACGCCAAACCCTCTTCGAGAACTAGGTTTAATGAATTGCTTTAGAAGTTAGAACTCTTATCTCGGCAACGTATTTTGGTCCAACGATGATAGTAATTGGTTTAAGGATAGTTAATTAGTTGTATTATGATGTCGTTTGAAAACAACTCATAGTATTCAAGGTAATCTGCTAGTATTTTTTATTTAAAGAGTATAAAAAAGTTGTAGTATCGTCGAATCAACTTTGTTTTCTTCGTGTACTCTAGTTTATTGCAAATGGTGTAACTTATTTTAATTACTAATATTACTAAAAACTAACAATTTTGTAAGGATAGCTTAATTAAGTTAAGCAGGGTACACGACAATAATTTCTAAGCACAGAAAGACTATCTTTTGTCATTGTATAATTTTAATTACTAATATTACGTAAAACAAACATTTGGGTTGTATTAGGTTTGTGTAGTATAGCAGGATACGCGACGAACCTCTGTTATGGGTTGGACGAAACTATATATGTGTTTAGCCGAATTAATTTTTACCTCATTTTCCAATATGTTTTAACCGTTTTTTGTATATGCTCTGTTTAAAAGAGGTTTTTCATACGGCTAAAACTCCCGGTGAAAAGTTGGTCTAGTGCGAAACCGTCCGATTCTCAATTCTTTAAAACCGTCGCCCAGTGAAAAAATCGAATTGTCAAGTTTAGGCCGGGCCGAGTAAGTGAATGTCAAACAACTAATAGCCATAACTCTATTTTTTGCGGAGCCGTTCTCCGGATTATTGTCCGACACAACTTCTCGAGACGAGACGAGCCGAGAAGAAGTAAAGCGGAATAAAGCCGGGTTTCTTAAAGCCGTAAAGAAAATCCTCCCATAAATCATTGTAACGGCTTTTAACGCGCGCGCAAAAACCATTTGCGAAAATTCCCCGGAAAGATTCGTATTCAATCGGTTAAACCCTTAATATCGGGGCGAAACTCTTAAATCAATCCCTGTTCGGATACATCCGTAGGAAACCATTACTCAAAAGGAATCGGCCGCCCTCCGCGACCAATGTAAGGCCCGAACGTGTTGTAACCCGTTTAAGACACGGCCGCAGCATCTGCTAAACGAACGACAATAAGGTATATAGCGGCCGCTCTCCCAACATAAACGACGTCTGTAACGACGCCGTTCGTATCGACCCCTTTTCACAAATTCATGAGCTTCTTCTAGACACGAGCCAACACACGAATATTTTATTGCTTTTATTGCGAAACTGTCGTTAGGAGAATTTGATTAAAATGTCTGTCCACCCGGTACCTTCCCAGATTTTTATATTCCAGGGGTATTACCAAGTTTGTATTTATTTATACTAAACGAGAACGAATATGTTGAAACCATTTTCATCTCAAAATAGTCATTCTTCCGAAGTAAAAATAAAGACATTCGTGGTTTTTACCAAGTATGTATTTATTTATACTAAGCGAGAACGAATATGTTGAAACCATTTTCATCTCAAAATAGTCTTGCTTCCGAAGTAAAAATAAAGACATGCGTGGTTTTTACCAAGTATGTATTTATAAATTTTCCATAGAAAAAGCCTCGACATGTTTAGACCTTTTTACAACGACTATAGAGAAATGACCTAAATTTCTAAAGATTTTATTTTTTCTATAGGATTCCGATTAAAGTTCTATAGAATTTCTATAGAAATAAATTATAAAGGTAAAAAAATTAAGTTTTTAAAAAGAAAATACATTATAGCAGATGTATATAACTGAAGCGAAGTGAGCATGAACATTCGAAGTTCCCATACAAGCGACTCAAATGGCGAAATGTCATAAAAGTTTTCCGATTTGAATAATATTTTGAGAGTAACTAGATCTAACGAATATTTGTGTAACAAATGATCACAAATTTTAATTTTCAATCTGTAGTTAGAGATA
This sequence comes from Leiobunum rupestre, assembly GCF_980474605.1. Lineage (NCBI taxonomy): Eukaryota > Metazoa > Arthropoda > Arachnida > Opiliones > Sclerosomatidae > Leiobunum > Leiobunum rupestre. Next base: position 20,349,660 of record NC_143386.1, read on the forward strand.
TTCCGGAAATATTTTATGGAAACCTATGAACGTGCGAAAAAATAAGTATGTCAATTGATCAGTGTACGCGGGTTGTATACCATTGAACCGAATCCCGTTTGACCGAATCCCATTGAACCGAAAAGTATTTTCGTTTATAGCCCAACATGGCTGGATTCAGTTGAATGGGAAATTTAAATCTGGTTCGTTTTCACTTCGGGTAGGTTAGTTCAGGTTGGGTTAGGTTATTTTAGGTTGGGTTGGGTTGGGTTAGGTTAGGTTAGGTTAGTTCAGGTTGGGTTGGGTTGGGTTGGGTTAGGTTAGGTTAGGTTAGGTTAGATATGGTAGGCAACTATTTAACGTCGGGTCTTATCAAGGTTATTTTCCAAAATTAAACCCGGAAAATATCAAATTTCAAGGGAAAAAGGTCTAAAAATACACGTCGGTACGAAATAATAAATATTTAAGACATAGTTTAGTCCAAATTAGATATACTATCGTCACGTAACCTACGATATATAAATATGTGTCACTAACAGTATATTGAATGAAAACCGCGCAAAACGCGGTTTTCGGTCGATTGGAATTCGGTTGAATGGTACATTCGGACGAATGGGATTTCGGTCCAATGGTCTACAATCGTGTACGCTGGGTATTTATGCATTTAATTTTAATATCGATCGCAGAAGTGAGCCTAAAACCAGAAACAATACGCAAATCTTAAATCTTAAAATATGCGCTAAAATAATTTGAAAAGTTTAGAAATCACCATAAAAAACCAGAAATAAACACGAAAATCTAACTCTAAAATCTGATAATCATATTGGGATTTCTGTAATCACTTTCAGATTCAAAATCCCGTACGCAAAGTATTGAAACAATTTCCAAACCCAATTACGAAATGAACTTTGCATTATCTTATTAAATTTAAAAATGTAACGCCAGTAAACAACCGTACAAACATAACATAACTCAACACATGACGTTCCCTACCTCCTTAATCTGAATTTAATTTGACATTCACTGATATTCCGATCGAAGTGAAATGTAGCAAAATGCCTGACATCATTTGAATAGCCAGAACTCGATCCTGTCGGAGCAGAGTCAGTGGCATCTTCTACACAATCCAAGTCAGATAGTTTGCCAGGAATTAATTATATGCAACCAGAAGTGCATAATATATCTAGCTCGTAAGAGGGCAACATCTACATGTACCTTCGCAAGTTCGAGGCAGATTCCAATGGACGCAAATTTACCGCCTGACCATGTAAAATGTAAAAATTATATTGGGAAGTATATTTTTTAATTTTATGCAAGAATGTTTTATCAAGAATGTATTTATTTATACCTAGGGATAATGTCTATGTCGAGATGGTTTTTAGCCTTTCTCTCAATCCACCCGTTGGTCCCCCCAGTACGCTCCTCCGCTTAAAATAAAACGAATAGTCCAGGTATTTCATTGGCTGCTTAAAATTTACGTCACCTAAAGCGATGGTAATCAAACGCCGGTGACGTTTTGTCTTTCCCCCCGCGCGAGACGGGGGGAAGGCGTTCAACGTGCCCGGCGATTGTAGCAACATAATCATTCTTCCTAAATATAAATAAATACATTCTTGGTTTTATGTTAAAATGACATTAATTGAAATAAGGATCACATATTAGAAAAATTACATGCAAATTATGCAACCATTACGTCAAAATTTTGCTTAGCTTTTAACCTAAAGCAATTACGCGTTTGCCACGGTTTTAAATTAAGTTTCATATTGATTTAAAACGTCATTAAAATTAAGATTTAATTCAAGTGATTTAAAAAAATGTTCATTTAAAACGCAAAATGTATTTCAATGGAGGAATAAAAATTGGCAAAAAATACGTACTTGAAAAATAAAAATATATAGCAAATCTGAGCAAATAAAACTTTTAAATTTTAATTAAATTTAATTAAGATTTCAATTAATTCAAGATTATCTAACTGATAAATGTAAAATATCGGTTAACTATTCAACGTAAGAACCATAAATTGTATAACAATAAAAAAATCCGATTTAAATAAAAAAAATCGATTGATTGGATTTTTATTAATAAAATCAAAAAGTGCCAATTCCGTTTCCCCATGGACTAATTAACAACAGGGACGGTCCGGCATGGGAAAAAGTAAAAACGAACAAGTATCGACGCACTCTAGCGGTACTCGCGGGCATAACAGGAAATGCTTGTATAGGCTGCTGATTCAAAATAAGCGGGAGGGGGGGGGGGAGAAAATAGGGCGCTGCTAATAAATTAGTCTTTTAAATTAATCATCGTAAGAATTTAGAATGTCGAGCTTTTCCGATCATACTTATAGTAAAATATTCTGCTTACCGTCTGAAAGCAATTTCCAAATTTGTAACGGTTGTTATTATTCACATTGTATAATATTATTTATATACAGGGTCTTTTTTTTTGCTCGGAAAAGTGTTTTTTTTCAAAAACTATTTATAGTACCGATTTCAAATTTGGAAGGTCAATTCTCTATACCGGGGGACATCAGTTTGAGAAATTTGAGCGTTTTCGGTAATGTTTTTCACCAATTTTGAAAAATTATTTTTCGACCACTAGGTGCGAGATAAAAAATTTCTATTATAAAGTTGTAGGCCGTCATCGAAAACCCTTAAAAATTGTTCACTCGACGAAAAACAATTTATTTATCAGTGAAAATTCGAGCTTGAAAAATTTACAAGTTGGTGAAGCCAAATTACGATTGTTTGAAACGATAATTGAAACCGAATTACCTAATCCAGTTGAAACTTTGGTTAAAAAAACGACCGGATTTAAAAAACACGAGGCTATAGGTCAATCCTAAACATGCATTGGGTATTTAAAGGAAAACTTTGGGAGATTATTATCAGTGTTTGATAATATTTCGAACAATGCCTCGTTATACAGTAGCTGAGCGTATCGAGATAGTTGCCATTTACTATGGAGAAGCAGCGCAAAACCTTAGAAGAGTGACTGAAATCTTCGCAGAAAGACATCCAAATGGAGCACCATCTGTAAATACAGTAAGACGAGCAATTCACGATTTCAATCAATTTGGTAACTTGCAACCTAGGTTTCGCGGATTGGGTCAACCGGATTTAGACTTCGAGAACAATGTACTCGCGTACTTTGTGGCATATCCTCGTCACAGTTGCGCTAACGCCGCTGCTGATTTGGGTTGTTCTGCAAATCGTGTGTGGAAAATTCTTCGTAAGAATCGCTATCACCCATACAGAACTACGCTCCACCAAGGACTAATTGACGGAGACCATCAAAGACGTTATGAATTTAGCAACTGGTTACTAAATGCTGTCCAAGAAGATAGACAATTTTTGCGCCATGTTTTGTTCTCCGACGAAGCGTCATTTTCTAGAGATGGGCCCTTTAATCATCAAAACAGCCATCTTTGGTCTGACATCAACCCACATTGGGGTTTTGAATATCATCACCAGGTTCAATTTGAACGGGTCAATGTTTGGGTTGGACTTGTTGGAAACCGTTTGATTGGTCCCTTTTTCCTGCCGACGAACCTCAACGGCCAAAGGTATTTACATTTTCTACAGAACGAACTGAGTGACGCAATCGACGACCTTCCATTGGCTGAAAGACGTCAGTTGTGGTTTCAGCAAGATGGCGCCCCTCCGCATTTTTCCCGGCAAGTAACTGAGCACCTCAACAACGAGTTTCCTGAAAGGTGGATAGGGAGAAATGGTCCAGTGCATTGGCCAGCAAGGTCACCTGACCTAACACCGCTGGATTATTTTCTCTGGGGATTCGTTAAAGCAAAGGTATACGCCACGCCCATTGAAACTAGGGAGGAACTCATTAGACGAATATTCAGTGCTTGCCGAGACGTCACACCAGAAATGGTAGAGAAAGCGTTTGATAACTTAATTGTCCGCGCACAAACCTGTGTTGCAGCCAATGGTGATATTATTGAAAATGTTTTGTAAAAATTTATGTGAAAAAAATATCTGCATTTAAAAACCAAACGTGTACATTTTTTCAAGTGTGAAAACTCTACTACGTTTGTTTTAGACTTGTTCCCTTTTCAATTATCGTTTCAAACAATCGTAATTTGGCTTCACCAACTTGTAAATTTTTCAAGCTCGAATTTTCACTGATAAATAAGTTGTTTTTCGTCGAGTGAACAATTTTTAAGGGTTTTCGATGACGGCCTACAACTTTATAATAGAAATTTTTTATCTCGCACCTAGTGGTCGAAAAATAATTTTTCAAAATTGGTGAAAAACATTACCGAAAACGCTCAAATTTCTCAAACTGATGTCCCCCGGTGTAGAGAATTGACCTTCCAAATTTGAAATCGGTACTATAAATAGTTTTTGAAAAAAAAACACTTTTCCGAGCAAAAAAAAAGACCCTGTATATATAAATGATCGTACCATGGTTTAATAGTTGCTTACCTTTTTTTTAAGATATCTTAGAATTAGAGGGGGAAAACGTATTATTTAACTATACTAATTATACTTATTTAACGCATGGACTAACTTATTAGTCCATGTTTAACGTGATAACATGGATGATTATGATATACGTTTGGGGCTTACTTTGTAAACAACAATCTGAAAATTCAAATCGCCACCGCTAAACCGTTAAAAATCAGTTTCCCGACAGCTGGCGAAATTTCAAAAATCAGTTTCCAGTTTATGACGTTTGAATAACCAGGATAAAAAATATTTGCCTGGCAACGCTACTAAACGCGTTACCACTTTTTTTTGGGGGTCTTTATAGGGAAATGTTATATATCGGGACCGTCCCTGTTGTTAATTAGTCCATGGTTTCCCCTTTCATAAAACGTTGTCGAGTTTAATGGAAATAGTGAATGTAGTCTGAAATGAGATCTTGCCACTACCCTACAGTGGTCCCTAATTTAAAAAAAATTATTTAAATGAAATAGTTTTATAAATATCACTATATGGTCGTTTTTAACCTGACAGAAGTGTTCTCTCACAACATGTTAAAAATGAGTAAATAGTGTGGTACAATTTTAATAATTTTCTATAGGGAATGTCATGTCTACTTCTAATTATATATGGTAAAAATGGATTGTAGACCATTGGACCGAAATCCCATTCGTCCGAATGTACCATTCAACCGAATTCCAATCGACCGAAAACCGCGTTTTGCGCGGTTTTCATTCAATATACCGTTAGTGATACATAGTTATATATCGTAGGTTACGTGACGATAGTATATCTAATTTGGACTAAACTATGTCTTAAATATTTATTATTTCGTACCGACGTGTATTTTTAGACCTTTTTCCCTTGAAATTTGATATTTTCCGGGTTTAATTTTGGAAAATAACCTTGATAAGACCCGACGTGAAATAGTTGCCTACCATATCTAACCTAACCTAACCTAACCTAACCCAACCCAACCCAACCTGAACTAACCCAACCCAACCCAACCTAACCTAACCTAACCTAACCCAACCTGAACTAACCTACCCGAAGTGAAAACGAACCAGATTTAAATTTCTCATTCAACTGAATCCCGCCATGTTGGGCTATAAACGAAAATACTTTTCGGTTCAATGGGATTCGGTCAAACGGGATTCGGTCCAATAGTATACAACCGTAAAAATGCTATTCTTATTTTAATATTGAAATAATATTTTTAAAAATTAATAAGTGTTACCATATAGAACTTCATATCTTATTCATCAGTTAAAGGAAAACCGTCTATTGAATCAAGAAACGTTTGTCGATGGGAAATGTTCCATATGTAATTTTTTTTCCAAAGCGTTAGAGCTCGGGGAAATGGATAAATTAACCGCCAAAATTTCAATTAATCATACAAAATTCGATTAACTGTTTATTTATGGATATTATTTTTATTCGGATAATTTTCGGATTATATATAAAATGATCGGAAATTTCTTATCCGAACACCGAGCCCTACAAAGCGTCATGTGTAGTTAATGACAAAATCGATGAGAAGCATTTCATCAGAACAAACAACAGTTAATTTTAGAAAAACAAAAACGTGTTACTCAGTTGAAGCCTAAGAAAGGAATAAATAAGTACAATTCGGCCAAAGATATCAATATTTAATGTCAAAATTCCAAATGTGGTTGTATGTTGAAATTTCTGTTTAACATTGCATTCCTGCTCGTGTTATCTCAATAGACGTTTCAATGAAACTCATTCAGCAAGTTTCTCCACACACGGTCCTTGTAAGGTTTGGTTTTCAAAAGAGCAGAAACTTCGCAATTATTAGAGCGTCGACTACACAATCTTGTGTTATGCCTAACTGATAATTTTGGAGTAGACGTCAAAATGTTGGCCTAGGCCTAACCGATAATTTTGGAGTAGACGTCAAAATGTTGGCCTAGGCCTAACCGATAATTTTGGAGTAGACGTCAAAATGTTGGCCTAGGCCTAACCGATAATTTTGGAGTAGACGTCAAAATGTTGGCCTAGGCCTAACCGATAATTTTGGAGTAGACGTCAAAATGTTGGCCTAGGCCTAACCGATAATTTTGGAGTAGACGTCAAAATGTTGGCCTAGGCCTAACCGATAATTTTGGAGTAGACGTCAAAATGTTGGCCTAGGCCTAACCGATAATTTTGGAGTAGACGTCAAAATGTTGGCCTAGGCCTAACCGATAATTTTGGAGTAGACGTCAAAATGTTGGCCTAGGCCTAACCGATAATTTTGGAGTAGACGTCAAAATGTTGGCCTAGGCCTAACCGATAATTTTGGAGTAGACGTCAAAATGTTGGCCTAGGCCTAACCGAGATTTTCTGCGTAAACGGCAAAATGTTGGTTTAGGTCAACCGAGGTTATTGCGTAAACGGCAAAATGTTGGTTTAGGTCAACAGAGGTTATTGCGTAAACGGCAAAATGTTGGTTTAGGTCAACAGAGGTTATTGCGTAAACGGCAAAATGTTGGTTTAGGTCAACAGAGGTTATTGCGTAAACGGCAAAATGTTGGTTTAGGTCAACAGAGGTTATTGCGTAAACCGCAAAATGTTGGTTTAGGTCAACCGAGGTTATTGCGTAATCGGCAAAATGTTGGTTGAGGTCAACCGAGGTTATTGCGTAAACGGCAAAATGTTGGTTTAGGTCAACAGAGATTATTGCGTAAACGGCAAAATGTTGGTTTAGGTCAACAGAGGTTATTGTGTAAACGGCAAAATGTTGGTTTAGGTCAACAGAGGTTATTGCGTAAACGGCAAAATGTTGGTTTAGGTCAACAGGGGTTATTGCGTAAACGGCAAAATGTTGGTTTAGGTCAACAGAGGTTATTGCGTAAACGGCAAAATGTTGGTTTCGGTCGAAAGGAAAATGTTGGTTTAGGTCAACCGATTTTTTTTGTGTCGAAAGGAAAATGTTGACTTAGGTCAACCGAGATTTTGGCGTCGCCGGGAAATATTGTTCTAGTCCTAACCGAGATTTTTGGCGTCGACAGGATAATGTCGGCTTAGGGCTAACTAAAGCAGCGGTCAGACTATGTGAAAATATTACGTTAGTATCGGTCGTGCCGTTTCGGTTATGTTGGTCGCGTCGGTTCGTTCATTTCACTGTTCAGAAAGGAACCAACCTTGCACGGAGATTAACATAAAAAATGATTGTTCATCCAATCAGAGCTCAGTAATAACGGCGGAAAAATTGAAATAATTTTTTATCCACCTCTGTTGGTTATAGTATTTCGATGGTTCTAAAGGTCGCCACTACCTAGAGTCAGCGCTGATGAGGCATAAGGCTATATGCCTGCTATGAACTTTTTGAGCGGAACGAAATGAAAAAATGTAAACGACACGAAAATTTAAAGTCTCTGTTGAGAAGTCTGAACGGTGTAAGAAATCGAAAGAACCGACACGATCGACGCAAACGTCATATTTTCACATAGTCTGAACGCAGCTTTTGCATTATGAAATATTAATGAGGAAAAATGTATATATATAAAGTGAATGTCGAGCCTAGTGGACTTGATTTAATTCGGTTATGGATTGTATTTGGTTTCCTAGCTTAGCACAAGTGAATCTGGTAAACGAGCAATCGGAAATATTTCATTCAACGATCTCCTTATCACAACGTAACGAGTAAAAATGAGGGTCTTTTATTCACCGACCTCAAAATAAGGTTTATTTACCTACTTTGATAACATAGCGTCGTAATTTTACGCGCAAAAGGAATTTTGAGACCTACCGATTGAGGCGGCTATTCGGGTAAATAAAGTCAACTGCGTGTTATTTAAAGCAAGTGGCGGTTTGAAAGAAAAACGCCTTAAATGCTTTTCTGGATTACACAAAAAATACCATATAAAGTGTCGTCCCTTAATAATTAATCTAATATATTTTATGTTGATAACTATAATAAGAAGGTGTACACTTTCATTTTTCACCTTTATTTTGTTTATTAAAATTTACGAAATAAAATTTGGTGCTAAGCCTCGGTTCCGCCTAAGTAAGAACAACATTTAGAATTTTCTAAAAGTATTTTTTGCTCTATAAACCATCAATTCATTATTCCAAAGGTACTTGCATTGCAATTATGTACACTCCTTTTAATAACTGAAATATTATTTATGTAAAAGGTTTAGTGTGACTTTCTCTAGAAATAAAGTCTAAAATTATCCTAGTTTTATCGAATTCCTTAAATTCTCTATAGAATTTGGAAATGTTTTTTACAATTTCTGTTGATTACAATTTTTCCACGACGGCTTTTTGTGGTTTAGAATATTTCATTTGTTGTAGCAGTTGAATTTCCGGAAACAGTGGAAACTGGTGCTAGTGTAAAGCTTGGTTTCCACTGGCGCGCGCAACGATGCGTTTCTCAGCTTTGAAACGTTCAAACGTTTTTACGCGCGTAAAGAAAATAACATTATGACGCGCGCTAGTGGAAAACAAGCCTTAAGGCCCATTTTCATGCTCGCTGGTAGCGGATAAAAATTGACAAAATTCGCATCCGCCACTCGCAAGCGTGAAAATAAAGCTAAAATATCTGTTTGAAACAGATCGACGCGGAAAGTGAAAAAGTGTGTAGCGGAAGCGGATTTTGTCGATTTTTACCCGCTACCAGCGAGCATGAAAATGGGGCTTTAAGCTTGGTTTCCACCAACGCGCGTAAGAGCGCGTCATATGTTAATTTTTTGTCGCGCGTAAAAACGTTTGCACGTTTCAAAGTTGAGTGTCGCTTTTTGACGCGTGCTGGTGGAAACCAAGCTTTACGTGAGAAAAATTATTGTTGCAAAGTACGAAAATGTTTGGTAGCAACCCGGGATAATTGAGAAACATTGTTTTAGAAACTTTTAGACTCAAAGGTCAGCTGAATATTTAAAGCTATATTTACCTTATTCGAAATCATTATCATTATAACTTTTTTATTCAAACCAAGAGAATGAACATAATCCGATCTCAAGCCGTGGACAAAGGCTTCCTACACCATAACAACTTCTATTCGTACCGTGGAATGTTCCAGCAGGCACTTCATGATGAAGATTGGCAATGTTGATATGACCTTTGTAATGGGTTCAGTAACGTGTCTCACGAATATCCCGGTGTTCCGCGCCTAGCATAAGTATCAGCTTCCTTTTCGAAAAATGTGCCATTCAATCGCCAAAAAATAACACGTGGAGTGATATTAATTCACTGTGCGTATTCCTTCATCACCATCAGGCACAATTTAGAATGAGCGTCCACATAGGTCGGGTCGTAGATCGCCTTATTGGACTAGTTTTCAAAGCAAATCGTCTAAATGGACGGAACTATTTATCCTTTCATTAAAACTAATGACCGAACGCGGAAGAAACTGACATTTTTGGTTCCAGCATGATGTGGCGCCAACACATCAACATCGCGATTAACAGAAAAGTTTAACTACAGAATTCACTCACCGATCGATTGAAACAAACAATCTCGCCACAGATGGATGCATTATCGAAGATTATACGAAAACTTCTAATTTAATAAAACCTTTTAATTCATACAAAATATTCCGTTAAATGGTAATACATAAGAGCAGACTTACCTTTCAAACATTTTGACAGTCACCGCAAAATGTTATTTTGGCTAGTATTAACTTCATTTTTCCTCGGATCTTAGTGAAAAATCAAGGATCCTCTATGTTAGAAGGATACGAGGCGAGGGACGAAAAATGGCAGCGCCGTCGGTGGGTCATGCGCGATAGAGAATCCGTCTTTAGATTCCGTCAAGGACAAAACATAGAGGAAGCGCCGCCAAAATTGGTCCTTGAGGGAATAGAAACAAGACGTCCCACGTTAATATCGACGGCGTTTTGAAAACACGGGCTGGCCGGAGGGCTACCTATCCTTCTAACATATATGATCATTGGAAAAATAGGCCATTTTCGATCAAACCCGCCTAAATTGTACGTTTTTGAGTAGTCTACGATCTAACGGTGAATTAATACATTGAAAAATGCTTGAAGATTTTTTCAATTTTTTTTAATATTTTGTAATTTTAGTATATATACTTATTGAGAAAAATGGTCTGATCGAGCGTATTGAAACACCCGGTATTACATTCGCCATTTTTTAACGGCTTGAAGGAAAGTTTTATCAATGTTGATTGGTTGGCCTCAAAAACGAAAGAGGTGAATTGAAAAACAGTTATATGAAATTGATTTTGATATTTGAAGAAACGAGACTGATCTTATCATCGCGTTTTAAACCAAAGATTTCCCAAAAATCGCGGGTGTTGCTTCACCTTTATTTTTCTTACGGTGCTATTGTTTGCTCTTTACGACTGAATCAATTGCCATCAATTCTTACGGCTTCCATTCTATCAAATTACGGTAGAAAGAACCCGAAAAAGGAAACGATTTTCGGAAAAATAAATTCATTGCAAGTTGGCTGGAGCCTTTTCAAAGCGGTTACGGGTTCAATTTTGTGGTTATTTTGCGGTTGAAAAGTTACCGCGATAAAAAAACCACAGCTTTTAAGCAAGCCGCATTCTGCCGCGAGACCCCGTTTAAGACCCCGATTTAGCCCTAACTTAGGCCCTAAGCTAGGTCTAAATCGTTTTAATATTGCATTTTAAACGAGCTATTGACAACCATTTCCTTGTTAGTTTATACAAAGTAGATTACAGTTGCTTTAGGAAATAAATGTTAAGTTAAAATGAACCACCTATGGACTGCATTGTAAAGGATGATAAAATTGGCGAATAAGTAGATAAGACCATAATGAAAAGGGATAATAAAGCGAAACCCTAAACAAATTTGAAGAAATTAAAAAACTTACTAATAGCTCGTACCGATAGGTCTTCGAGCGGACAAAAACGCGAAACTCGGACCAAAGAGATCTTCGAGTGAATAATTAAATTTAATTAAATAAAATAGCCAGAAAATCCAACGGTAGACCGGTTTCGTCCTATTTGGGACTCGTCAGTACCGTGCGGGAAATCTGGCTTGCGTTTTTGTTTGGTCGAACACCTATCGGTACGAGCTATTAGTAAGTTTTTAAATTTCTTCAAATTTGTTTAGGGTTTCGCTTTATTATCCCTTTTCATTATGGACTTATTTATTCGCCAATTTTATCATCCTTTAGGAAATAAATGTTTTTTTTTGGGATCAAAACGAGGTACGAAGATATTTGGGGTAATCCCCGCCTTGGCTCAAGGGCGGTATTATTAAGGGGACAGGTTACCAACCTTTTTTCGCGTCAATAGGAGAGTCCGTTTTCGGCCAACGTAACTACGGGAAATGTAGTTGGCTGTCCCTGAATTTTTGGAACTTAAAGGCAGAGTAAAAAAGAATGTCAATTTTTTATTCAGAAAGGTTAGTTTTTTTATTGTTAAATAAGACAAAAACTTTTTTAATGGAAAGTTTATAAATATATAATAATTTTTAAACGAAAAAAGGGCTTTCCTCTAAGCCCTTGTTAAAAAACTTTTTACTTTATTAGGTTATCTGTGCCAGAATATATTAATAGCAAAAACAACACTGGTGGAATTAATATTTATGGAGTACCAGACTTAAAACAAGAAAATTGTAAAGTTTTCGTACAAGAATATATCGATCTAGATGTTACAGCACTATTTGATAATGAAACCAGTGATTACGATCATACTGACAGGGGGACTTCGGAAGGAATACCAAAAAGAAAGCTATAAGCTACGCATTGCATTAAAGTTCAACGCGTTAAGGCGGTCAAAAAACCGTATTTCAAGCCCTTTCTTAGATTCTCACCCCCTTTTGGGAGTAAATTACCGTTTCGAATGTAGGCAAAGTGTTGTAATGACCTAGAGTATAGGCGTATAATTCGAAAATGTGATGAAAAGTGTCAAAAACGTCCGGTTCGATTTGAGCGATTCGAAAAAAGATTTTTACCACATTGAAATTAAATAGCTCGCGATCCGCTCGTTATATTGCAATACGCCACTGAACATGACTTTTCGAACGATACTCAATACTCTGAAGTAATTAGATAAGGAGATCCAGCTTTTGGGGGAAGGGATTTATCCCCTTAAATTTTTAAACAATTTTTTCGATGACCTTTATGTGAAGGCCTTTTTGAAAATGCGATAAACTATTTTAGAATGCATGCTTCGATTTGAGTGACGTCATTAATTTTTTTCAATGCTTTTCATCCATACTAACTCCCGAACGGTGTGTTTTACGGCACTACATCACTGAACATGCCTTACTCTACGGGTGATTGCGTATCCAATACAATGATTTTCAGTTCTACATCGCTACTAGTTTTGGAGATACCATGGCTTACAAACGCGACCTTTTGGGGGGGAAAGCTACCCCCCACGAATGTCCACCAATTTTTCCTATGACCCTTGGGGTAGGCCTATTTGAAAATGTGATCAAACTTGGTGCGTCCATTTATTATTATTAGCGTTAACTTGGCTCACGGACTAATTCAAAGAAACATCTTTCAGTATTCAGTAGAGCGGATAAGTCGCATTTTTCATCAGAATACTTCACTTTGTGTTAAAAGCGTGAAACGTTCCACATATGTACTAAAAATATAGGTGATCATTTTAACCTGAATGCCCAAATTACATTTTATGTGTAAAAACCTACATTTCATTTTTTTTCGTTAATATAAATTAAGCTTTCGACAAATTTATAGCGATAGAATAAAATTAAGTACAACTTCAATTACGTAATAAAAATTTTATTTAAAACATGATAAAATTAACGACTAGTCTATTCAGGCGCATCATCAGGTCTGTTTGAAGTTGTACTTAATTTTATTCTATTGATTATACGTAAGTAGCCTTATTAAACAAACTCCGAAAAAATTTATAGCGATATTTACATTCTTAAGTGTTAAGATTGCATATTTTTATGTTTAAGTCCGTCATATTGAATCCAAGATGGCGGATTTTAAATTTAACCCCTGCACTGAAAATCCAATCAACATGCCATTTTCTTACTTTTAACAACTGAAGTAGAATTTTATTTAAATTATTTGCTTGTTACATTCACAACTAACAAGAAAAAAGATCGTCCGCCATCTTGAATCCAAGAGATTTTTATTAAGAAATTTTAAGATACAAGTATGTCAGTTCCTCATCTTCCGCGTGTTTAAGACCGAGGACCCTTCTTTACCAGTGACAGCTGGTACAGCTTGAGTGACCGCTATTGTACCTTATCGCTTTCATTGATGTTTGATATTGTTTTCCAGAACAGTCTGTGCCGGTCAAGCTGTCCACGCTGTCATTTCTGGAGAGAGTGTCGGAGCGTGGGGGGTTAGATTCGCGCTCGAGAAAATGAAATCTCTCTCTAAATGTTCACTGAGATAGCGAGCTTTTGAACAAAGGTTTTTCTATTCGCGACCGAAACGAGTCTAGGTGGCGTAGTGGCGCTAGCTTCTCCGAGGTAACGCCTATGATCTAGCGTCTGCTACAGTCAAATTAAAAAGTCATAAGAACGATTTTTTCTTAAATAAACCGATCAAAATATAATCAAACGATGGTATCATTATTTATAAAGTCAAATTTACGAAAAATGACGAGGAAAAACTAATAGCGCCTACTTTAGCCGCTACCTATCTAGGTTTCAATAGCGATAGTTTTCGGTTGCGAGTAAAATAACGTGGCCTTCTTGTTTCAATGTGGCTTTTACGTCACAATCTCTTACTTTTACAAGACTACGAGCGCGCGCTACACTCACCAGAAGGAATATAGCTTTTACTAGCGCACGTGCAAATCGCTCGTGTGATTACTATACTTATAAAGCTTTGTCTATCACCTATTTCCTACGTTATTATTCGCGACCGAAAACTATCGCAACGCTCCCTTTGGTTCGCCATTGAAACCTAGATGGGTAGCGGCTAAAGCAGACGTTATTTGTTTTTCCTCGTCGTTTTTCGTAAATTTGATTTTATAATTAATGATACTTGCATTTTAATATAATTTTTGCATCGTTTTCTTGTATTTTGATACAATCGCGTAGGAACGTTTTGGATTAAGGGGGTTAAATTTGAATATTGAATTCGGTGCCCCTCTTAAACGTAATAAAAAATACAGTTTTGGCACCCCTTTTCAATTTTAAGAGGGGTATATTGTACCCCTGTACATACCTCCCCCCGCGTTTCTACGCCTCTGTTTTGATCTGTTTATTTAAGAAAAACGTTCTTATGACTTTTTGAATTGACTGTAGCAGATGATAGATCATAGGCGCAACCTTGGGGGAGCTAGCGCCGTTACGCCACCTAGACTCGGATCGTTTCGGTCGCGAATAAAGGACTATGCCCGGGAAATTTCTTAAATTAATATCAAGAATGTATTTATTTATACTCAGGGAGAATGAATATGTCGAGATTATTTTTAGCGTTTCTCCAATTCCACCCGTTGGGGCCCCGGTATGCTCCTCCGCTTTAATAAAATCCAATAATACTGCAATCTCATTGGTTCTTAAAATTACGTTTTTCGATGCGATTAAAATAAGACCCCCCCCCCTTAGCGTGACGGGGTTAGGGCCTCAACGTGTCCGTCGATAGTCTCGACATATTCATTCTCCCTGAGTATAAATAAATACATTCTTGTTAATATTAACAATATTAAATCATCCATTCTGGTCATTAGGTGATCTCGTATCTGGCCCCCGTAGCCATTTCTGGACCTTTAAGAGTCAATACCAATAAGAAAAGTGCAAATCGGTTTAATTATAACCGATTTTGGATGTGATTACCCTTTTTAGCTGCTTTAAAATGGTTTATTCCCCAGAATTGTCAAAAAGAAACCCCTTATTAGGTCCAGAATCTGAAGCAACCAAACAACTTAGACAACGGTACAATTCGATTTCCTTAATAAAAATATTACGTCACAAGTTTCCTATTGTTTAATATAAAATGTCAATTCAATATTTTCTGCATGATACATCTTTAGTTATAGAATGACTACACATTTTTAATTGCCTAAGTCGCTAGGACTAATACGAGTCAAGTCGTCATAGTAACGCGTAGGACCACTCCGTGTTAATTTGTACTTAAACAGGGTTGCCACACGGCAGGAAAAACCAGGAAAAGTCAGGGAATTTAAAAATGAGCCTAATAAGTCAAAGAAAGGTCGGGGAACTTTGAGAATTTGTAAAAGGTAAATTCTGTTATTATCAGTGAGATCCTTGAAAGGTTTTTTAACTTTGGTACTGAAATATAAGCTGATTAAATTTATTAACTACTGATAAATGTAAAAGTTAAAAACTGTCTGTTTTTGGGATTAAAGATTCAAGGAAAATAACTTTAAATGGTCAGGGAAAACAGGGAATAGTTTTTGAATTGGAATCTGAGAATATTGTGGTAACCCTGTTAAACGGGGTAATCATGGGCCGTGTGAGGAATCGGAAGTCGATTCAAAAACCGTCACTGAAACGACATCAGATTGTAACTTTGTAAATGTGACGAAGGCGACCAAATGACGTATTTTAGGTAGCTGTTGGCTCGCGTGGGTTCTTAGGCCTAAGGTGGTGCCTTGGGTATTAGCCTAACTGATTATTATTATTATTATTATTATTATTATTATTATTATTATTAAGTCCCTTTAAGTTGTGTATTTTCTAGATGTTTTTATCTTTTTGCGTATAACGATAATTTTAAGTTATGCACACAAAACAATCAGTTATATATTGGACCACTACCTACGTAATTAATAATGTAGGTAGTGATTGAACTAATTGAAACACTTACGGAAAATAATTAAATATAAATAGATTTATGATATCAGTCCCAAATACATTTAAATTGACGAAGTTGCTACAATAAACAAAATAATTAACCGTACTCTCCTATCATTGGCGATACTGCATTGTCCCGCTAAAGAGACTTTGGCCC
This sequence comes from Leiobunum rupestre, assembly GCF_980474605.1. Lineage (NCBI taxonomy): Eukaryota > Metazoa > Arthropoda > Arachnida > Opiliones > Sclerosomatidae > Leiobunum > Leiobunum rupestre. The sequence goes on from NC_143386.1 coordinate 20,365,936, forward strand.
TAATTACGCGTACAATGAACTTTGTTTCTCGTCAAAATGTAGGCGCCTTTACACAGAGATGGGCATAAACCATATCTTAGAGCTCCGGCTCCTCTCACTTGTCAGTTACAAAGAGGCTTTTGGTGCTCTCTGGGGTGGTAGAATGGTTAGCGCTTTCGCCTCGCAGCAAGAGGAGCCGGGTTCGATCACTGGTTGAAAACTCGGAACTACTCCTTCCGCGTTGAGTTATCTCCCCACTGGTTAAAGGGGTTTTCCCCCGAGTTCTTCGGTTTCCTTTTCCATAAAAACTGGTATTGGTTAACGGTAATAGTGAGTGTAGGGAGCTGTTGGCTCGCGTGGCATAAAGGGCTTGCCGCCACCCCCCCTACGCAATTTAGCCCGGCCACCTGAATTAAAGGCAATAAAAGTCGCTTGATGACTTCGGTCTAGGGTGGTTCTTTAGGTAATAGCCTAGCTGATTATTATTATTATTATTATAAGGAGCGATTTCAGGTCATACCTATTAGTATCATGTTACTTTTGTTATCACGTTAACGGCTACTCCGTCATTGGGCCGAATATTTGAGGTTGACGGGGAAACTATTGTCTTGGTGTTTTTCTGTAGTTTAGAAGCTCAAACAGTCGAGCTCACGCTAATTTCTTGCCTTTTCAGATGTTGGAACTCGCACTCACGTTTCTCTCTTTTAAAAGCTCGCGCTTACTCTTCGCTGTTTTTTGATAAAAGTTTGAGCTCACACTCAGTTCTTTCTTGGTATAGTTTAGATAACAAGATCACACTCCGCTCTCCTTTTGGTAAAGGCTGGAGCTCGCGCTCGCGCTCCACTCATTTTTTGATAGAGGTCCGAGCTCGCGCTCAAAAATAACCCTCGAGCTCATTAAAGAGAGGAGCGCGCCCATGTATGACGTTATCGGTGTAGGTGTTGATTTTCTAAAATCCCTCCCATCTTTCCACTGGTTTCTTCTCAAGAGTGTTTTCTTCCTTTTGAATATGCAAATGTTTGGCTAAATTCTAAATATGAGTGCAAAATTTTTAAAATACACTTTTCTAAAAATAAATAACGAAAGGTATCTCAATGCTCATAAGTACTTGTTTGTTGTATCTAAGTGTGCAGAATATATCGCTGAGTTAGCTCCAAAATCGAGTATTTGTAATTCTAGTGCAAATCCTGACTCATTTATGAGGTATCGTTTTAAACAAATCATTGTACACAGTGAAATCAGAATTTATCGTTGACTATGTAAATATTCTACTAATTAACATTGTTATATTTTTAAACATATTTTGTTCATTTAGGCTACCATAGTTACATACAAAAAAATACCTTCTGGTTGGCGGTTAAAATAATACCAAACCAAAGAATGATACGGCCATTTTCCTGACGTTAACACCAGACCATAATACCCAGTTTAAATCGGTTTGTAAAATAGTTTTGACCAATGAAATTGACAGAAAATCACCCTGAAAACTAATTTCAAGCCACAGAGCAAATCATGCGCCCAAAATATACTACCTACTAACAAACTAAATTGCAATCTATGTGATGGTTTCTTCAAAATGGCGGCCCTGATATTTGGGTGCAAATTTCGCGTTTATAATTCATTTACATTTTGTGAGAAATAGCTGTATAAGCCTGTAGCTTCCTCCGAGGTGCCCAGTTTGCCTGGACCCTCTCCGTTAGCCCGAGCTGAAACTCAGTTTCCAGCACATACCTGACCAAAGTCGGAGTTGGAGATAGGACCGCTCTTATTCCCACTTCGGTGTGCGAAGTGAGTGGTTGGTCGTCCCATTGTTGCACCTTCCGCTGGGTTGAGCGGCTCGCGTCGAAGGTGAGACCGTCCACAGTAGGAATCTTTCGCTGCCTTGGCTGTTCTGTCACCTGTCTGGGCTGTGGACGCTGGCGTAGGGCAATATGACGAGGACTTCCGGTGGTGTGCACTCTGTGCTACAAATCTGATATACTTGTACTGATGACGTATCTAGTTACAGAATTAGCATTACCAAAGGCTGTACAGTTCCGTATACCTGTAATCAGTGTCCAAATTGTTAGTGGTAAGCTACCTTAGGATCAGTCACAGTGGCGAAGGTTTAGTTGAAATATTTTTTAATCCGATTCGCGTAGACCACTAACATATATAGTTTTCCCGGAGTATATTTGGTCAAAGCAATGTAAGATCCGTACTAAAGTACCTTTACTTTCAATTAATTCGTATAAGCTCTCGGATCCGGCGCTGATAAAGAATGGATGAAATTCGATTCCTCTCTAGCAGACTGAGAGTTTGATAATTGAATCACCTTCCCGCTTTTAAATCTCTCAACACAAACGGGAAAAAATAATTAAAAATGTATAGCAAGAAGATTGGTGTCTTAATCAATTAAACCTTCTCGCTTGTTTACGAAAGCCCTGTTTCGGCGTCGCCAGGGAATTCGAACCATCTTGGAGCGGCGCGCGGTAATGAGAGACAACAGGGAATGGTTCGCCTGGCTCTCAAAGTATTTGCTAGTCGCGCCTCCAGTTCAAATACTGACAACCATTACTACGGCCCATTAACCGGAATGAACCCTTCCGCCAAATAGTTTTGTTCGGGGAATTGTTCCGAATTTCTAAAAGTTGTTTTCCTTTTTGATACAAATATCATAATTGGCTTACTCTCCAAATATACGAATGCAATATGGTCCACGCGCTACAACCCTCTGACGGCTTAAGGCATATCCAACAGCAATTAACATTTATCGCGGTACACGACTAATTTCGCGAAAGAAGGGAAACAAACCCTTAATTCGACCGTGTGAAACGGAACTGCATGTGCAGAATCGAGAAGACTTCCGGTTTATTGAAGGGAATTTCCCGAATACAATGAACACTCGATGCGAATGTTGACTGATTTCAGAGTTCAGATGTTTTCTAAACAGTTTTGGTAAAAGGTGGAAATTATTCGCTTCCCAAATAGCCTCTACTGATTTATCATAATATATCGGTGATTGGCACTGATTTCTCGTAATATATCGGTGATTTCCACTGATTTATCATAATATATCGATGATTTACACTGAATTATCATAATATATCGATGATTTCCACTGATTTCTCACAATATATCGATGATTTCCACTGATTTCTCACAATATATCGATGATTTCCACTGATTTATCATAATATATTGATGATTTACACTGATTTCTCATGAGGAATCGGTGATTTCTACTGATTTATCATAATATATCGGTTATTTCTACTGTTTTATTATAATATATCGATGATTTCCACTTATTTTCTTAAGTGATTTGCCGTTATTATATACGATTTGTACATCTGTATACTAAAGTGACTCAAATAACACAATCTTTTAGCGCCTTTATTGAAGCAATTTAACCCCCTTAAAAAGTTTAAAGGCGTGCATAGCGTCCATGCATCACTGTGTATTACTGGTTCGTTCTTCATTAGGGTCCTTAAATTAAAACCAAGAGTATTTAACTTCTCTTTTATAGATAAATGTTAATCTTCCTATACTGCACGGCCTAAGTTGGACTCGGGCTCATCTCAAATTTTTTACCCAAACGTTTAAGTGCTCGTATCTTGCTCAATTTAATGGAAAATATTGTACAGGATCAGCTTAGACTCAGTTAAAACGACAGCGTTTGAAACGGCTAGTCTCGGACTCGAGTTCAGCTTTATTTTTCATATGGACTCACCTCGTTCTCATTGGTTCGTGTCGGGCACTTCTAACCCAAAAAAAAAAATTTTGGACTCATCTCAGACTAGGGCTCGGAATTAATATTAGGGGGGTCACTTGTTTTGAGTCCTCGACTCAACACAAATTTTACTTTATTTAAAACTAACTTTTATTATTACTCAGTACAAAATAAATGACTGCATGTTTTTTTTTGTGATTTTTTGAGTAAAGGGGATTTATGTACAAAAGCATTAATGCTTTCTAACACGCATCCTCCTATAAAATGAACAGCTTACTATATTTACTTAACCCCGAATAACTAATTCAAAAATAACAATTTAAATCAGTTCACACGATTTTTCGAAAAAGCGGAATGAAATTGTAAGCTTTAAGCCATTAACTTGTGTCCTACGGCATTTTTACCATTGCTTTAGTATTGTCCATTCCGTTTTACTTTCCCCTTCGTGTACCCTGGTTTATCTCGAAAATTCCAATACATAATCCAATAGTATCAAAACTGCCTCGTCTAACCATCTTCTTCCCAATTAAGAGACTAACTAAATTTACTTTATACTTTACAACGTAAAATAACATCTGCCGCCAACATTATAAGGCATCATTTTTAAAACTAAGGCTTTTGTTTGTTTAGAAAAAAAATTTCTTACCAAATACAAGTATAATTAAATTTAAGGAGCGTTTTGAACTTGGGAAAATGGCGTAAATATCACACTTTCTAGCTAAAAACCGCCCTCCATTCATGAAAACTCCTCAGAAAATAGGCACAAGGTGTTAAGATAAATAAAAAAAATTGTTTTTATATAGATTTTTTTTTAAAAATGGATTCTATTATTAAATAATTTCGAGCTATGCAGTTCTAAATGGCGAGGTTGTGGTTTGAATTTGGAAAAGTTCAAATTCCTCAAAAAATGGAAAATCCCATGAAACCCAAAAATCCTTTAATCCAATTTCTCAAAAATTGCCATTAAAATCCCCACGATATGGGATTTATCCCACGATATGCGATTTATCCCACGATTTGGCAACACGGTGGTTAAAAACGACCTTTTCCAAAAATAAATTGTGGGTTACATGGGTGCAAAGGTCGCATGACTCGCATCATTCAATTTAACAGCCAATAGTAGAGCGTTCTATAAAATCGGTGTGGTGTGCTTTCCCCCTTTTGATTTCGGAGGAGGTGAAGGTTTGGCCGGTTTTTCGTGTTAGAGAAAAATATTTATCTAGCAAACCCGTAAGAAATTGAGAACAGTCGATTTTTAGGAGTAGCGTAGTTGCTAGCCTAGGCTTCACTAATTTCCGGCTTTCCGCGCCGTTTTTCTTATTTTAAATGATTTTTGTAATAAATGTATGATGGCAAATAAGCAAAATACTAGTCCCATATTAATTCACGGGTTTAAAAAGAGACTTAGATTATGAAAATATTCTTAACCCCAAACATATTTCAACCTCCTACCACTCCTAAAAGGTACGTCTCTATAATATTCATATAAAGACATAAGCTGAATTATCTTAAACCAAAGAATAACAAAAGTTGTTAGTCCTGCTGAACTAGCTCTATAGTCTGTATGAAAAGTTTGGCCGGTTTTGGGCCGAGTTTATAGAACGCTCTTTTGGTTCAGTAAATTATTTTTAGAGATCGACGATTATTGATGATTTCGTCCTATCAACAAATATAATTTAGAAATATATTTTGAGACGCGAAATAATCCGCGACTGGTCTCCAGCTCGTGCTCATTCACTCGAGCTCGTCTCGGGATCGCATCATTAAGAACTCTACTGGGGCTCATTTTTCAACAATTTTTCGGACTCGTGCTCAGTCTCGTCTCAAAACCATTAAGGGTCTCAACTCAGCTCGTAAATTAGACAATATATTTCTTGGTCTCGGCTCGTGCTTTATATGGTCTACGTTTTTTTGGAATGGTCTCAGGCGAGGCTCGTGATTTAATGAAATTTAGAAGGGGACTCGTCTCGGGCTCAAAAATTAACTCGAACATTTAAGGACTCAAACTCACAAATTAGCTCAAAATTGAGACGAGCCCGTGCAGCTATGTACTGTTAATGTAATTTGCTGATTTTTTAAAATCCCCCTTGGAAGAATAAAAGTGCTATTTTTAAAGTGATTTTCTAAAACTATAGTTTATAAATAAGTAAAAATCCTTAGGCAGAGCAATTTTAACATTTTACGCGTTACATTTTGAGCCGCGATTTGTCGATTAAATTGATCAAAAGTTACTCAATATTTTTATAGCTTGAGTAAGCTGGGCGATACTTTTGCAAGAAATCGTACATTGAATGATTCTTGTAATTGTAATGAAATAGAAAAACTTTTAAGTTTTTAGAAGCCAAAGCTTAATTGATCAATCAAGAGTGATTTTGATTTGTTCTTTATTTCAGCCTCTAAAGATCCTCATCGACTTCCGGTGCTAGTTTTCATTCACGGGGAGTCGTACGAGTGGAACTCCGGCAACGCCTACGACGGAAGTGTATTGGCGTCATTTTCCAACGCCGTGGTCATCACTATCAACTACCGGCTGGGAGTTTTAGGTAATTATGCTTCATTCGATATCTTTTCTGATATATCTACATGACTTGTAGATAAGTTATCCCTTTATATAATAAAAAAATCGTATTTCTGCGATGAGTGGTTATTAAAAAAGTGGATAAAAAGGAATGAATGGATTCATTTGGCGGCCGTTTTCCAAGATGGCACCGAAATGTCTGGAAAGTCAAAATTAAACTACCTGTCTTTTCCCGAGGTTTTATCTGTATTGCTCAGTCTTACAGTGGCGTAGCTCAGACAACCTAGCCCATCCCCCGCGAAACCGTTTTCTGGGTTTTAGTTGTTGATAGGAATTTAGGGGCCCCCTGAAGGCCTGTGGTCCTCATGCATTACGGGTTCTGCGGGGGCCTTGTTGACGCCACTGTGCTCAGACTATAATATCAGGATGTCATCAGGGTAAAAAGTATTGAACTTTGGCACGGGGTCTGTGAGTTACTTGAAACGTCATGGTTCTGGTGGCGACCAACTTGTTTCGTTGGTTTGTGGGTAAAAATTAAAGGTCACCGACAACATGTTTTTCGTTGATGGCAGTACTTTTTAGTTTCTTCGTTGTACGATAGGTAGCGTCATGGTAAAGGACGGTGAAGAGCGGCCGAGTAATCCTTTCTTGACGAATTCCTGATTGTATTCGAATAGTGGCACGCTATGAATCCATTGGGTAATTAAGTTCCGATTAAATCTAAATTGAGTCGAATACAATGATCAGGGTGTCTAATTGTCAGCTTCCAGAGAGAATGGCAATAGCATCCTATTGAACAGAGATGGGCATTTTGCTTAAAGAGTCGCTCGGCTCAAACACCACTCGGCCTCACTATCTTGAACTCAAGAACTTGTTTGAGAAGTGAAATCGACAGTGGCTCTATTTGCGCTACTTTGAGAGGGGAATTCGGTCCTCGCTTTTCGCGGTCATTTGAGTGTCGAAACCAACGCTTTTCTATTGAGCCGCTCATTTTAAAGACGGAGATGAAACTCGCCTCATTTCGCGCTCCTTGGAGAAGGGAATTTAAAGCTCCTCTATTTTCGCGCTCATTTGAGAGACGGACATAAACCTTGCCTCTTTTCGGTTTGGCTCTTTACGAAAACGAAAACTTGCAGCTCAAAGTGACAAAAAGCTCTCTTATGAGCTGAGCGGTGCCCATCCCTACTATAGAAACTGTCGCTCTCTTTATCGGAAGGACAATAGCCCTGATTGAATTCCGTGTTGGCTCGCGGGAGCTTGACTCAAAATCGACACAGAAGCGAGGACATTTTATTGTGTCGTAATTGTAGGTCTGTGTCACCAACAATCGGTCATTATAAGTTAATTAAATAATCAATATTTAACTAACAAAGTCACTCCATTGAATCAACAGTGTTGTGGACGTAACATACAGGATACTCTCTCTCTCTCTCTGAGGGGCTGATTACAATGGCCACACGGATAGTCACTCTCTATGGGCAGAGGGGTTTGGCACTAGCATGACACGTGGCGTCAATGTGATGACGCCGGTGTAGTTGCGTTTGATCCAAAGGTGTTGCAAATGTTCGAAATTCATTTGTTCGAACATAAAAAAATGTTTTTTATGTTCGAATTTAATGACCTAATCGTTTCGCAGATACAGATATTTTGTCTTGTCAAACTTGGTAAAATTGTTTTTTTTTCTAACTACTCTTATATCCGAATTAAACTTAAATTTTAGGTCTACTAATTTTAAATTTGATACTAGTTGCTTGTGTTACGAAACGATAAGGTGTGGTTAGAGTAGGTTGGGTGGGGTTTAGTGGTTCCAATTTCAGACACTTAACTGATTAGATAAAATATTTTAGTCTTTTCTGAATTTATAAACTTATCTGCGAAGTTATAAAGACATTTCGACAATTGTTTTTCTATAGATCTTTTTTTTTTAAAAAGTTATGTCGCGTGAGGTTAAGTTTAATTGCTGATATGATAAAAACCGATTTAAAATTTCGTTATTAAAGAAAACATGTTTTTATTCAGTTAACTATGCTTTGACTAAATGGTTAAAACGTTAATACAAAAGCCAACAAATTGGGTTTTAACCTGACAAAATAATAATTATCCTTTAGCAGTTGAGAGGTTTGGGTAGGCTACGTTAGATTATGTTTCAACATAACTATACAATTATAATATTTACAAAGTATATTATGTTTTTGCTGGCTCGGGTCTTAAGTGGTGCCTTAGGTCTTAGCCTAACTGATTATTATTATTATTTAAAAATAGTGTAAATAATGTTAAAGCTAGAGCTGCTATTTCTTTTCTCTTTTTTATTTGGAGTAAATTTGGCTTTCAAAAGAGGAAAGCAAATTTATGCGCTTTCCGAGTGCTCGTCTGTTCTGGTTGCCATGACAGTAGACGCATTATTTTTATGTGGGTAGGATTTTTCCCAAGCTAGTCGTTTTTTGGGCCGTGAATTATCTCATTTGGTAGTGGAAAAAATGCGATATTTTCTCGGGATTTCAAATTGTTTTAGTTTCAATTGAGTTTTAACTAATTAACTTTTATAAAATCGCATTTAAAGACCCTTCCCATTTCCAACAGCGTTCAAAAGTTAGCTTTTTTTCGAATCTAATAAAAATAAACTCGTCTGTTGTCATGGTAACCAGATCGTGCACTCGAAATTAAAATTCGTTTTAAAAGCCAGAATACGGAATTACCTACTCCATTATAAAGCATGTGCAAGCCTCAAACATAAATTTTAACGACGCAACGACTAGTTTTTTGCTTCTTATTCACGAGAGGTTGCGCTCGGATCTAGACCTGAAAAGTTTTTTTCATGAAATTCGTCATGCACGTATTCGATTTTCCTAATGGTATCCGCTAAACTACTGATGTTATTCTAGATATTTAGGTAATAAAAGTGTAATTTAGGTATTAAAAGATAGAAAACTTAGTTACCTTTTGAATAAGCCACCGCTTTTGAACTGGCCCATAGCTTTTTTTAGCATGGGGCTGGGGGGCGCCGCGTGCCCTCAGCGCTCGAGCGAAGTTAGTGCGCGCCGCCTGACGGCGCCAAAACTTAGTTTACTACATGATGTGTAATTTCCTTGGATTCCGTTATGAGTGCGGATATACCTGCTAAGAATATCTTATTTTTTTTCGTCATAAGTCCTACGTTATCCAAAAAGTATTAAACTCTAGGAATTTAAAAAATCGTCCTAGGGAAAATGTACTGGAAAACCAACATTTTTAAAAATTATATCTTCGTAAATATTCATTTCCGTCAAGCTATAGTAAAATTTTTCCGGCTTATTTAAAAGGTAATTAAGTTTTCTATCTTTTGATGCTAAAATAATTAGAAAAGCACCAGTAGTTTAGAGAATACCATTAAGTAAAATCCTACTATCTTTTCATTACTGAAAGATGTGCTCTCATCTTTCTTTTGGTTAAATTCTGGCAATTAACCGTAAAAAAATTGTAAATTTATTATCATGCGACAGTTTGCCATATTTTTGGTGTTTTTTGACTTTTGAAATCTTGATGTTGCCTAGGCAACGGGGTTCAGATAAGAGAGAGCCTAGTGGCCAGAATTGGCGAATTAAAATACCAGAAATAAATTTCAGAAATTGCCCGTGCATGGGCCTTAATAATAACTTAGGCATCGATGCAATAGTCAAACAATATTAAAATTCTAAGCACGTAATAATAGAATTAGAAGAACAATGGAAAAAAGTAAAACACGTCTGAGACTCTTTCCCCAGCTCTGAGTAAAGTATTATCGCCCTTGGCTGTAGCATACTTTGCCTTGGAAATATTTAGACACTAGCGGGCTCTGTGCTGAAATATACTTGGGCCGCGAAATAACTCCAAAAATCAGTTCAGAGCTAATAATTGAAAACCTATTTTTCCTTGGAAATTAATATTTTAAGATTGCATAGCATCCGCAGGGGTCATTAGATGATACAAAACTCAATAACCTTGAATCATGTCCTTAAGGTCATTAAAAATCTATCTCGACAACCTTTGGGTTTAGAGACTCGGTTCCAATTAGACAGGTGTGCGCCATCGCATTTTATGACCAAGTTTATCTGAAGCGATGTAAATTGGCCAATAGAAAGCCAAGAAAATAAACACGAAAACAAAAAAAAAACAAAAATAAACATTTCCAAGAGAACGAAAATGTGACCACTTACCAAGGCTTCTTCCCCCTTAGTGCTTTACGCAATTTGTAAACCGCTCCCGGAAAGTGAATTAACGCTAGAGGTCGGCGGAACAAATAAATTAACCGCAAAAATTTCAATTAATCATTAAATTTAGTATTATTTGTTTCATACGAATAAATTATACGATTTAACATGCACAATTAATCATTTTTTGGGAAATTTCTGAATAATTCTCGGTTATGGATAAATATAAACAATCGTATAATTTCTTATTCAAACGCCGACCTCTAATTAACGCCAATTCCTATGGGATAGACCTACTTAATAATGAATTTTCGAAAATGTTGGGATCCGGATTAAATTTTCATATAAATGGAAATCCTTTTGTTCATTTTCCCAGTGTCTGCTTAAACCGGAGGTGTTCTTGACTAATCGGTGCCTTGGGTATTAATTAGCCTAGCTGATTATTATTAAATGATGACGTACAGGAAACTGCTATCAGTTGCAACCTTATAAAGGACGTAATTCTTAATTTTCAATTTGATTGCCGGTTGAGATTTTGGTGTTTTCTCAAAACAGATGGATGAATTCAAAGTTCTGTGTGTTATATCTGTATATGAATTACCAGCCTTTCTATACTGAGTATAGTAAATCTTATGAAAAAACCTTGTTATTAAATGGTGGTTCCTCTGTACTCGTTATAGTACTCTAATAATCAGCTTTGTTAATACCCAAGGCACCACCTTAGGCCCTCCTATACATATACCATGTATTGGAGGGTCGTGGCAAGCTCTACATGCCACGCGAGCCAACACTTATTTACCGTTAGCCTTAACGCAGAAGGATTTATCCAGAGCCACTAGCTGGGATCGAACCCGGCTCCTCTCGCTAATAGGCTAAAGTGCTAGCCACTCCGCCACCCCACTCTTAAATCAGTAATATTGTTGTTGAATTCTGATATCTGATATTCTGCTCATTCAATACAAATGGTCGATCCAGAACTTGGAAATGGTGATCTTGACCTTTAAACTGTTGGTCTCGAAAACATAATGCATATACTTCAGTATAGAGTTTCCAGAATTTTCTTTCGGGGGAGGGGGGGCAGATAATTGGAAAAGCCTAGAAAAAAAAACCAATTGTATTATATTATGTTATATTATAATTATAATATGTAATTATATATATTATATTCTTATAACGAAAATAACGGCAATAAACAGGCAATTTCGATCTTGAAATGATAATCTTCAAAATGTGTATCTCGAAAATATACTTGATCTTATAATAGAAAAATAAATATCATAAACAGGTCGATATTTAAAATTTGAAGTTGGTAATTTCAAAAACCGTACTTGTCTAGTATTGAATAAATATTGCTAATGAACCCATTATACAGTTGGAAATTTAACAAACTCTACTATATAAAGTCAAATATATTAAATCTGAGGCATTTTCACTTTCCAAGAAACACTTCGAGAGAGTTACTCCCCCACTGACTTCAAACGAATATTTGTGATAAATCAGATCTCAGAAATTATCAGATCCATATGAGTCAAAAAAATCTAATCTGAATTCATTGTAAACTAACACACAGAAGGTGAGGAGATTCCAAATGATTCCCAAGTTTTTTTCTCTTGCCCAACTTGTCAATTTTTGAAGTCGGTTTTTTCAGTGAAAAAATATTTTTTTCAGTGAAAAATTGGTCTTTTTCTATTAAACCAAATGTATTCGTAGGTTTCATATGATGTTCTATAAATTCTCAATTGAAAAAATTGATCTAGCACCTAGTAGTAAAAATATTAATTTTTCTAAAAGTGTGATAATGTTTTCAGTAAACGATGAAATTTCACCAATCAATGTCCCCCGTTGTAATTACCATATCATAAAATTTCAAATTTCTACCTTAAGTAGTTTTCGTGAAAAAAACTTCCCAATAAAAACACCACCCGGTAGGTACCAAACGTTTAAGTCACATAACTGTTTAGCTAGTCGAATGTGATAAGCAGATCAGTTCAGAACTTCAGATCGCTTACTTAGGACATAGACCATCTAACCCAAGAGGGACATTTATCGCTGGTAGTAATTAAAAAAAAATTGTCTCGAACGTGACTCACTTCCTCTACAACATATGACGTCACACGCTCATTCTACATGCTTTCAATCTTTTGAATATGAAGCACATGTTTTGCTAATGTTATATTAGTGAGAAACCGGACTCATTAATAGTATAAATTTAAAAAGAAACTTATGTATCTCAATGCTGTGTTAATGTATCATAGAAAAAATATTCTATTCACGGTGGTCACCTTAACTTTATATAAAATATCGATCTTCTGAAAATCCATTCTTAGAAAATACCAAATAAAATGGTACTTTCTTACCGTATCTTACTGCGCTTCGAATTGTCATATTTTGTACAAAGTCTGTAGTATAAAATATACTACCAATATTGAAGTTTCGCGTCTATGACCAATTTAAACCCAAAATATCAATATAAAATCCCAACAAATAAATAAACTTTCGAAACTCGCGGGTTGATTGATTGATTAATATTTCGCTTTCAGTATCGCTCTGGGGATAAAATTACAAGTTTTCCAAGTTTATTGGTTTTTTTGAAATCCACGTTCAGATTTTGTTTTTTTTTCCCACGGATCACTATCTTCCACATAATCCCAACGCCGCGATTCCAAGTCTCTCCGATATTTTTCGATCTGAAACATAGGCAACAAGATTATCGATCTTCCAAGAGTTCACCACTCCCACGTACCCTCAGAAAAAGCTATCCATTCTTTACAGACCCGCGGGAATTGCCGGCAATTCTTAAAATGCTTCGTAGATTTAAAGTTCGAAAAATAATACCAGAATACCGTTAGTCGACGGAGTTTCCTTAAGTACATTACCGATAAAACGCGACATCTCGGTGGAAAAAATACCGACTGTCCCAAGTTTGGCTTCACGAAGTCGTTGCTTATACAAAAATATCAAATATTTTCTTCAGACATTTTTAAAATTTAGTAACGTACGTGTACACTATGGTATCGTAAGTATTTATCTTTGGTAAATATCTTACTTTGAGTTATTTTAAGATTTTCTTAGACATTTTCAGGGTCTAATAATATACGTGTATACTTTGTCTCTTTGGGAAATATTTTACTGGGAGCTATTTTTAGATTTTTTAGACATTTTCAGGGTCTAATAATATACGTGTATACTTTGTCTCTTTGGGAGATATTTTACTAGGAGCTATTTTAAGATTTTTTAGACATTTTCAGGGTCTAATAATATACGTGTATACTTTGTCTCTTTGGGAAATATTTTACTGGGAGCTATTTTTAGATTTTTTAGACATTTTCAGGGTCTAATAATATACGTGTATACTTTGTCTCTTTGGGAGATATTTTACTAGGAGCTATTTTTCGATTTTTTAGACATTTTCAGGGTTTAATAATATACGCGTATACTTTGTCTCTTTGGGAGATATTTTACTGGGAGCTATTTTAAGATTTTTTAGAGATTTTCAGGGTCTAATAATATACGTGTATACTTTGTCTCTTTGGGAAATATTTTACTGGGAGCTATTTTTCGATTTTTTAGACATTTTCAGGGTTTAATAATATACGCGTATACTTTGTCTCTTTGGGAGATATTTTACTGGGAGCTATTTTAAGATTTTTTAGACATTTTCAGGGTCTAATAATATACGTGTATACTTTGTCTCTTTGGGAAATATTTTACTGGGAGCTATTTTTAGATTTTTTAGACATTCTCAGGGTTTAATAATATACGTGTATACTTTGTCTCTTTGGGAGATATTTTACTGGGAGCTATTTTAAGATTTTTTAGAGATTTTCAGGGTCTAATAATATACGTGTATACTTTGTCTCTTTGGGAGATATTTTACTGGGAGCTATTCTAAAATGTTCTTTAAAAATTAAATAGCACTTGTATGTTATTGTTCCATTGTATGTCTCTTTGTGAAATATCTTACATTTATGTATAATATTGTCCCATGGAATATAATTTAGAGAGAGCTGGTCATTCCAAGATTTCTTCGAAATTTTCAGGGCTTAATAACAAACTTGCATATTATAGTTTCATCGTATGTCACTTTTCGAAATATTCTACTGCGAGCTCTTCTAAGACCTTTTCAGGGTGAAATAACAAGAAAGGTTATTATTCCATTTCATGACTATGTTGGCAATATTTGAAATTTTTAGGGTTTAATATCATAGTTTTTTCCGTAAGCTCGTCTCAATTGTAAATATTTTACTTGGAGCTATTCTGAGATTATCTCAGACATTTTCAGTGTGTAATAAAATCACTGACAGTTATTGTGCGTTGGCAATCACGACCAATGCCTTGCATTTATATGTCTATTTTATAAGATTATATGCTGGGGTAGTGCGACGGAAAATAATTTAAAGCCACTGGGAAATCTCCAAAATAGGTTAATAAGAATTTATCTGAAAAAACCATGGTACTACACTACCACCAAATTTTATAACGAATTTGAAGGTTTTAATGTAAAACAATTATATATAACCTCTGTGATTATGACCTTTTATAAAGAAGTTGATTTACAAGGCACAAATTTAAATAATTATAACTACTATACTCGTTTTTTGGAAAACCAAAACGTTAAAATACCTAAAGCTAACCTTACATTGATACGTAGAAGTGTAGTTTATTTAGGACCAAAATGGTTTAATAGTTTGGATATTAATTTAATTTTTAAAAACTATTTGAAAAAATATGTAAAAGATAATTTTACATTGTTTAACTAATCTGTTAAATGCCATTTAATTTGTTAATCAACTCGATAACGCGATCAATTGTATAACAAATAATTATTGCTCTCACTAAACACAAGCACAGCTTAGGTAGTGGGAGAAGGTTGTGCACCAAATTGTAAATGTATTTAAAAAAATTGCCAATATTTCTTGGCACAATAAAAAAAATAGTAATAATAATAATAATAATCAGCGATTATCAGTTACATTTGAGTTGAACCCAAAACGTTTTAAATTATTAAATTAGAATATCAGGAAAATTAATATGGCAATTAACTATAAAATGAGCAATTTACTACAATAAGTAATTTTGTAATTTAAAAAATAGGCATTTGCAAAAAAAGTTAATTAATAATTGGTAAAAACGAGTCAATAAATAATTACCCGAATTAGTTATTTTCATGATTTGCATATTTAGGAACTTTGACAAATGCTTAGTTAGTAAAGTTCTTACTAAATTAGTATATTTCCTTAATTAGTAAATTAGTAATTTCCTTAATTATTAAATTAGTAATTTCCTTAATTAGAATATTAATAATTTAATTAATTATAATATGAGAAATTTCCTTAAGTAGAATATTATTAATTTCCTTAATTAGAAATTAGAAATTTCATTAATTAATAAATTAGTAATTTCCTTAATTAGAAATTAGAAATTTCATTAATTAATAAATTAGTAATTTCCTTAATTAGTAAATTAGTAATTTCTATATTTAATAAATTAGTAATTACTATATTTAATGAATTAGTAATTTATATATTTAATGAATTTGTAATGTATATATTTAATGAATTAGTAATTTCGATATTTAATAAATTAGCAATTATTAAATTAGTAATTTATATATTTAATAAATTAGCAATTATTAAATTAGTAATTTGTATATTTAATAAATTAGCAATTATTAAATTAGTAATTTATATATTTAATAAATTAGCAATTATTAAATTAGTAATTTATATATTTAATAAATTAGCAATTATTAAATTAGTAATTTATATATTTAATAAATTAGCAATTATTAAATTAGTAATTTATATATTTAATAAATTAGTAATTATTAAATTAGTAATTTATATATTTAATAAATTAGCAATTATTAAATTAGTAATTTATATATTTAATAAATAAATCAATAAATTGGTAATTTCCTAAATCAATAAATTCGTAATTTCCTTAATTATTAAATTAGTAATTTCTTTAATATTAATTTAAAAATTTAACGAATCCAATTAAATTCCATTGATAATTGAGAATGAACTACAGTGAAATTCTTTCGAGTGATAATAGAAAGAACGCTGTTTTATTATTATAAACCTATCAATAAAAGTGTCTTTCATTTTAGAACTTGCTCGATTCACCTGGGGACTCGTAAACCCTAAAGCTGCAACTGAATAAAATACGAGGATATTGTGGTTTCATTTTATGCCTCTTTGGGGAATATTTTTCTTAGAGCTATTCTTCAAATTTTCATTTCAGGGGTGTATTATATTGTTCCATAAATACGTCTCCTTGGTAAGTATTTTACTGGAAGCTAAATTTCAAAATTTTCGCGGTGCAATAACAAAGGTGTATAATATTGTTCCGTCAGTGTATGTAAAATTGTTTGAAGGTAATTTTCGGAGGCACGTCATCAGGGGAAGAAAATCAGTCCCTTTAGCAAGGCAGTGTCTAAGACTCTAAACTAGCGGATATATAACGGCAATAAAGCCCGCAATAGTTAGACTATTGTATGACCAAACGCAGAAATGGTTCCCAATTTTCATCAAACAGAATGAAATCTCTACAATATTAATCCTTAACTTATTTATCCTAACCTAACGTTTTCAAAAATAGATATTTAAATCCTAAAAATTTGTGGTATTTAAATATTTTATATTTATTATCAGCCGAATATTTTTCTCAAAAATTGGGTTTTGTTTCTTGAAATTTTAAAATTTAATTCAGTTTATATTGTATGTCTACTTCTAAATAATATAATTTTTTTATCGTAACAAGCAATATTTTTTTTATAATATAATAATATTTTATTAATCGAAATTAGTGAAATATAAAAATTTTCTCCTTATGTTTATCACGAAAATATTACGATGGACCGAGTGAATACACACTAGTGCTCGGAATTGTTTATTCATTATCCACAAATTTTCCGATTTATTTAAAAAACGTTGGTAAAAAGAATATCATTTTAACTTATTTAATTATGTTTTTTACGCAACCAAGCATTTATTTGAATAAAAGTGGCATTTATTTAAATAATTGTTTGTTTTATTTAAATAATAGGCTTATTAACTTTCGATTATTTAAACATTTTACAATTTTTATTTAACTATTGGTTATTTAAATAAATATTATTTAAATATCGCCGAGCTTATTTTATTCATGGATAAAAATTAATCGAAATCCGAACACTAATACACACACCCTGTATATATTACTCAACAAGGAAAATTTTTAAAATAAAAGAGTGTTTGTGTCTTTTCGTCTAGACAAAAGCGCCGAAATAATTGACATAGTTTTGAGGACTTCGGGAAACTCCATTAGGAAGAGGAAATTAGTTTCAAAGTAGACGTGTTCGACTCCACTCTGGGGACGATGCTACTAAAAAGTTAACGTGGACTTTGATTCATAATTAATTATTAATTTAATTTGGTTTGCGTGGATTTCCCCCAGGATGCGCAATGTTCTTCTAAATTATTCTCCGATTCTTATGTCATTTGTGAAGTCGTTCAACTTTAAAAAATTCCACACTAATGAGATTTTGGATAGTGGTTCAAACATTCTTTCGCGCCTAGATGTGAGCGCAGCTACTTTGCCCAAATTCTGAGTCTGACCAGTTACACACTTCTCGTGTACACGGTAAAAATTGCGCAGTTAAAACATTTTATAACAGTTGTTTTATTAAAATGAAAAGTGGTCATGCCCAACAGTACTGGTTTAAACGTAGCTCTTACGTCACAACATACCGCTTTATTCGTTTATTCTTCGCACGAACGATTTGCACGCGGTCTCGTAAATCCAATATTACTCGCGACTGTAACGCGCACTGGTAGACACAATTGTAAAAGTAAGAACCACATTGAAACAAAAAGGTCATGTTAAATAATTATATAAAGAACTATTTGGTACACGATTAAGCATCAGCCATAATTGTATATTCAATTTTTAGATATAGCTAAGATGACCTACGTGAACAGAAACGTTTTCAAAGTATAGAAATATTATAAAACGAATAATAACAGAAGATTGAGATATCATACTTTATTACATAAAAAAGTGTGTTTCAAATAATTAAACAAATATATGAGTAGGGTTTCGAAAATATAAAACTCACATTCAAAATAGGATAAAGCGCTCTAGCAGAATGTTTGTAGGATGATGGTAGAAATGTGGGTGGAATTTCCCAAAATCTCCACCTACAATCACTGTTAGGGGAAATGGAACCAATAGAATAGTATCGCTATGTAGCGTTGTGCTATGGCCGCCATTTTGAGGGCAGTTTTTTATCTATAAGAATAAAAAAATGTGTGTAGATTCTACAATAAGAAATGAGAAATGCCTAATTTATAATTTCCATTCTATAATTTCTGCAAAACGTTTATTCTATTTGGTTTCGAGAAAACGGTCATAGATGGCTCCACGAAAAAATACGTAAATGGGGTATTATAAACTGTCATATTAGAACCATCATCTACAATCAGAAAAGAGAAACGCCTAATTTATAATTTCCATTCTATCATTTCTACAAAACGTGTATTGTATTTGTTTTCGAGAAAACGGTCATAGATGTCGCCACTATAAAATACTGAAATCGTCATATTAGAACCAACGCTACATGGTTTATTGTCTCCTGATAACGGTCTTCCTTTTTGGGGGAGTATAACCCTAGCGAGGAAGGTCAATATTACGTCAATACTAACTGGGGCCGCAACAGACTACAACGTGGTGGAAACTCCTGCTGCGAGCCTATGTATCTGCCAACGAGGCTTCTATAAACCTCACAGCAGGATGGGGAACGTCGCGCCACCAGTGAGTAATGGCGAAAGCTTGACCTTCCCTTCTAGGTTTAAACCAACAATGGGTTTATTTAAACCCAGGAAGAATTACTATACAGGGTGTCCACTAGGAAATGCTACAATGCTTATAATCAGAAGAAAATAGGGGAAGTACGTATCTGTAGCTTTGAGCTGTAGAAGGCGTCGTGTGACCCACGAAAACACCTTTTTACGCATAATTAACCAAAATGAAAAAGTAGTTCCACTTTTGTTTTGTTTCAACACGGCGATAAACGACGAGAGTAAAGACGCCTTAGCTCATTTAGCAGATAATGAAAAGGACAATATGTTACAATTGTTCAATTTGATAAAAATTTATTATTTAAACGATGTATTCATCCGCGATTTCCCGCCAAACCGTTCTGGCGCGAAAATTCGTGAAAAGTGACGCCTTTCCAATGCTGACTAGAAGCGTACTTCCCCCTATTTTCTTCTGTTATAATTCAAAATCTTTAGCTAGGAATTTAATATTTTCAGATCGCATAGCAGACGCCGGGGATCTTTTGATGAGAGAAAATTCAATGACTTTGAACCATGTCTTCAAGGTTGTTTAATATCTATTCGGAGAGCCGTTGGGTTTAGAAGATCGGTTCAAAGCAATTTGTATCTGAAAAGTGAAGGCGCAATGTTCAGGGCCTTATTTCCAACTAAACGCGCCTAATTCCAAATACCAACATGGTTATTAATCTAATTAAATTTTATTATTTTACTCGACTTTGGACTTTTGCCTCTTTGCTCTATCTAAATTTCCGGTTGGTCTCGGCTTTCAATTTTTTTCTCGACTTCCACCACTTTGCTTCCCTTATCTCCGCTCTTGAGTTCCTTGCGCCCGTCCCGACCTTTACACTTTTTAATGGGTTAGTGTGAAATTCGTACAAGGGAAGTTAGTGTGAAAGGGACTTCGTAGAAGGGGAGGTTTAGTTGGGATTTTTAAGTAGTTCAGGACCTTTTTCTACGCGTGTTACAGCTATTACGTTTTTGCTACAGCGTTTACCTTTCTTACGTACAAATCAGATCTAAATCATTAAAACTAAGACCCCGGGCGAAGCCGGGTATTAAGGTATATTCCCATTCGATCAAAATCCCATTCGACCGAATTCAATATGTTTCCGAAATATAGCCCAAATGGCGGATTCGGTTCATTGGGACCTTTTGTTTTGTTTTTTACTTTTGCCCCGAGATATAGCAGGGTACGCAAAAAACGTTATACCCAAACAAAATTGCTACAGGTGTACTAACGGTAAGGTTAGGTTAGGTTAGGTTAGGTTAGGTTAGGTTAGTCTCTCACTTCCCTAGGGTGGCGCGCTTTTATAAATATATTTATGCTTTGAACTTTTTATTTATATCAAGAATACTATAATTCGAACAATTTCATTTTTTAATGTGAATGGTTAAGTTTGTAGCAATTGCTATTTTCTCCATTTTAGCTAACTGGCTCCAATAAGACTATCAACACTTATTTATATAAGAAGTAAACCTATTTAAAAAACGTCTCATAAAAACGAAATTTGATGTACTATAAAAAATAATATAAACGTGCAAAATTGGGCTGAAAACCGCACAATTGGGGTATTTTCGATCGATTGGGACTCAATGTCAAATCGTTTTCGAACGAATGGGATTTCGGTTGAATGGGACCAAAGCATTATTAAAGCTAGTTATATATAAGTACTTGAAGCAAAGTTTCCTCAAATGGCGAAATGATTGAACTTTATAACTAAACTTAATCTAAATAAAGTTTGTAAGAAGCTAGTCTGTGGGAACCTACTATCGTGGGAAGAGACATTTAAAGAGAAAAATGGAATTTCAGTTTTTTCCCGAGCTACAGAATTGGATTAGTTGGATCTGCCATGGATTAAACACTTAAGGATGTTCCACGGGCGAAAAAACACACAAATGTCCTGTCACGTCGCCACCTAGCGGCGCGAGTCCGAAAAACCGGAAATGTATTTTTCTCTCCGCTCTATCCAGGGGCAAACAAACCCACGTGCTTTTAAATAAATAATGGTATCGAAAAAATAGCAGACGAATTCTAAAAATCACGGTATAAAAGTTCCAAAAAATAACAGATGGCGCTACAAACTCATATCCGGTGCCCCTGGATAGAAGAAAAACAAAAAATAACACCTAGCTAACGAGGACTTTGCCTTATGAAGCTAGCCCGTGGAACATCCTTTAGTGTTTAATCCATGGATCTGCAATCACGAGTAGAGGTCACACTTTAATATATCTTAGTAGAGAAAATACATCTAGGCTGATAATATGAACCTAAACAAATTTGGAAATCAAACAAACCTTTCGAAACACCTATCGTGATAATATTTATAACCATATTTGCATCAATCGTTAATTTATTTGAATCAATCGTTAATTTATTTGAATCAATCGTTAATTTATTTGAATCAATCGTTAATTTATTTGAATCAATCGTTAATTTATTTGCATCAATCGTTAATTTATTTGAATCAATCGTTAATTTATTTGCATCAATCGTTAATTTATTTGAATCAATTGTTAATTTATTTGAATCAATCGTTAATTTATTTGAATCAATCGTTAATTTATTTGAATCAATCGTTAATTTATTTGAATCAATCGTTAATTTATTTGCATCAATCGTTAATTTATTTGAATCAATCGTTAATTTATTTGAATCAATCGTTAATTTATTTGAATCAATCGGTAATTTATTTGCATCAATCGTTAATTTATTTGAATCAATCGTTAATTTATTTGCATCAATCGTTAATTTATTTGAATCAATTAATTTATTTGCATCAATCGTTAATTTATTTGAATCAATCCTTAATTTATTTGAATCAATCGTTAATTTATTTGCATCAATCGTTAATTTATTTGAATCAATCGTTAATTTATTTGAATCAATCGTTAATTTATTTGAATAATTTGTATTGCAGGATTTCTGCCAGCAGTGGACGGTTCAGCGAAAGGCAACTACGGTCTGATGGACCAAGTGGCCGCTTTGCACTGGATCCAAGAGAACATTGGAGAATTTGGTGGAGATCCCAGAAACGTGACCTTGTGGGGGCATGGTCACGGTGCTGCCTGCGTAAATATATTGATGCTTTCGCCAATGGCACGCCGTAAGTTCAACAATCTTCTCATTTAAAGCAAGTGGCGACTCTAGTGTAATATCTTGATGGCTCAATAGATGTTGTGGTCGGCTGGTGACTCTGACCTAGTGTATTAGGTCCGGCCGAGGCTTAGCGACAATTTGTATTTGGTTAGTTCTCATAAACATCGTTTCAATCGAACAAAATAAAGGTGAAATATGGAAATTTACATACCTTTATTATAGCTATCAACAAGGGCGTATTTAAGGGGGGTGCCTAATAAAAATCAGTGAAACTTCCGTCAGCACCCCCCCCCCCTGGAAATTTTCCCTCAAAACCCCCCCTGAAATAAAATCCTGGATACGCCCTTGGCTATCAATAAAGATATTATACTCGAAATCAATGTTACCTGAGACCACTAAAGTGATCCACATTTAACATTAATAAATATCCGAGTAACTTCATTATCTGATCAATAGATGGCCTTACTCCACTTCCGTTTTTTAAAGACGCAATTTTCAAATAACAGCACCCACAATTTACGGACTTGGCACTCTAACAGTCTAACTCGCGGGAAAAATAGTCATATTACTTTACACAGAAAAATTTGCAGTTTTCTATCCAATCGTAGTCCTTTTAAAACAGTGTTACCATGATCTTTTTAATGTAGAAGCGAATGTTATGACGAATAACCATGGTTGAGGTACTTACTTTAAATTCAATGTTTAAAGGGAATATAACCCGCAAAGCAATCTTTATGGAAGACCCCTTCAATTTTTAAAATTTCCCTGTGCAGTGGCGTCAAACATTTTTAAAGCTAAAGGTAAGAACGACCAGAGGTGCAAACATTGGTGTTTATTATTGAGTTTATATTCCCTTTGGCCGGGTTCGATCCCAACTTGTGGCACTGGGTGAAAACTCGGAACTACTCTCTCCCCGCTGGCTTAAGGGGTTTTCCACCGAGTTCTTCGGTTTCCCCTTCCATAAAAACTTTTTTAGATTAACGGTAATAGTTAGTATAGGGAGCTGTTGGCTCGCGTGGCATGTAGTGCTTGCTACCACCCTCCTACGCATTGCAACCCGGCCATCTGTTTAAAGGCATAATAAGTCGCGAGATGACTTAGGCCTAAGGTGGTGCCTTGGGTATTAGCCTAGCTGATTATTATTATTATAATTATTATGTGGATAAATATTTGTAAGAAAATACAATTTATTGCACCAGCCCTTTCCAGCAATTACTTCATATTGGTGGCCGACAATAAATTTAACCTAACTCAAAACTAAAAATATTTATCACAGACTATTTTTCCGGAATAAGGTAACAGGGATTTCGGGTATAGTAGCTTTTTAAAAGAATGACGATGTATTTACTTCGTAGGTTGAACCATATGTAACCTAATTACTCATAAGTATGCCTCTATATACCAATTCTATCGGAAAAATTTCAATTAAAGACCTTGTTTCACACGAAATTTACAATAAGTGGGCCCAAAAATTTAAAATTCTTATCAGTCTTGCACTATCGAAAAGGTTACCATGGAAACAAAATATCGCGATCGCGAGACACGAGCTAAGCCAATGAATTCAGAACGTTTTAGAAATCCACTTTACCTCGTATCCTGTGAACAAGGTTTCATGGTAGAAGATCTTTTATGACATACTTATGAGTTACACATCATTTAACTGAGAAATCGACCGATTCCTCGAGAGATAAAATTAATATATTTCAGGACGCGGCTACGATAGGGGCGACACTACACGGGTTTTCAAGGAACAGCACCCATTTTACTAGGAAGTCGCCATTTGCTTTAAGAAAAAATGATTTGAGAATGTGTGCAAATAAAATGTGCTACGGGAGATGCGATGGAAAAAGGGAGACCATGTATTTGTTGCTAATTTTATCTTCAGAGCTCTATTTTTTATTTTATGGTGGTACTCTGTTGTTTACGATTTTTAACATGGCGGGTACTAGAACTTTCAATCTTCTTCCAGAAGGTGAAGTATTATAGACCTATTTCTAAAAGCAGATTTTTGAGTTGACGTTCGCCGTCACGGCGTTTTCGTCCGAGTGAAAACGGACCTCAGGCGATCAGTTGCAGAGATCTAACACTATGGCATCATTTTAGTCTGAGGTGGTGAATAGTTCGAATCAGGGTAAAAACGTCATCCCCATATGGCTCCTGCAAGGTACCCTAGAATTTAATCCCGCGAGCGACCAACTCAGTCTATAGCATTGACATTTACAAAATACTTTTAAAATAAAAGGTATGACTTAAAGGGGAACGGTCAAGCTTTAACCAGTTAGATAGCCCTATAACCCATTAAAAACTCAAATTTATGGCGAAAACCGCATCAAAAAATATTGAGTGGTTAATTTTTAATAAAATAATGAAATTTCGGGAAATCGAAAAGCACGCGTCCGCCGCGACACCTGGTGAGAAGTTGGTGAGACGGAAAAACAACGTTAAAGCGCGTGCTGCTGAAGACGCGAAAAATTTGTTTCGCACGCGCGGCGCGTTCCAGTTATAAGAGACTTAAGCCTAAATTGCGCGATTTTAAAAGTTAGGATAGTTCGCAAATCGCTCATACGGGGTTAGGGGCGCTGGCGGCAGCCCCTAAGATGGCGGCGAAAATTCAAACACAAACAGCTGGCGTTTATTTTCGTTTCAACTTTTTGGGCCAAAAGCTATTTTTTCAAGACAAAAAAGGTACGTGTTAGTATATTGAACGTCTTGTTAATCTTTTGATACGGAAATAAAGCCATATTTGGAAAAGCTTGGCCGTTCCCCTTTAACTTTATATTCCTCAATAGTAAGAAGACTAAATTTAATATGGATTTAAAAGAAATGATAAGAGATACATTAATGAAATAAACAAGATTCAATCGTAATTCCCTAACACACAAGATACTTTAAAAACTAACTAACTTAATTAAATTAAACTTAATTAAAAACTAACTAACTTAATAATAATATTTCCCCTCATGGAATATTCCAATACTTAATCGTCTTACGAAATGATATATTTATATATGGCCTAAGTAAATTAAATATTTTGAGCGGGTTAACAATTAATGTATCGCGATACAACTAGTTTTTACATTTAGAATTCTGAATGGAATTAAGTAACAAGAGCTCCTTAAGGAGATTATCTAAACATACAATATAGTGTAACGTAACCTCCGAACTGGATTTTAAAACCCTTTGAGGTCTAGCTTAGTGCGCGATGTGATCTTCAGATTATCGCGTTATTAAAGTTTATACTCAACGACAGATGACTGTTCTTGGTGTGAGTCCATAGTTGTCTCGAAGAATGTCGCACTCTAGTAGAGAGTGGATGAGGAAACGGCTGGCTCCGGGACGTGGATACGGAAGTTTGTTACGATGGCACACATTACACCTCTTTTACGGTACTAACAAGGAGACTACCCGTGGTGGTTATCACCGATTATGTTGAAACTAGCGGTTAGGTAGACCTTATGTTAGTATGAAAGTTACCAAAGGGGAAAAGTTGCAATGGGTTTTAGATTATCCATGGCAACCTAAAATGTTTTTGATCTCTCAAAACAAAAAGCTCCATTTAAAAAAGCATGGGATTTTCTCGGTTTCACAAGGTACTTAATTAATTAAAAAATTTTAAAAAATAAATTTACAAAACTTACCCAAAAAGATGAATTTCACCTATTTTAGGTAAAATTGATCATGGATTTTGGGTAAAATTGATCAATTTTGGTTAAATTTTAACAAAATTTGGGTAACCGAGAAAATCCCATGCTTTTTTAAATGGAGAGGGCAAAAACATTTTCGGTTGCCATAGGAAAACTAAAGCAAATTGCAACTTTTCCCTTTGGCAATTTTCATACTACTATAAGGTCTGCCTAACCAAGGAGTTTCAAAAAAATCCGTGATAACCACCTCGGGTAGTCTCCTTGTAAGTCCGCGAGTTTAAAGTTTTAAGCCGAAGCATCACGACTAACCATTGACGGGTGGCGAGTTGAGTTCAGAGTAGAGACTAGTTGTCCACGGTAGTTATCTTTTTGTTTACTGTAGCGCGTGCAAGAAACCCCGGGTTATAGTTTGTGGTCGATTGACGTTAATGGAAAATCCTAAGCTTTTCCAAAACACATTTCACCGTTTTTGGTCCGATATATGTTTTACAATCAATATCGCTATAACATATATGCATGGAAAACAATTGTAAAACCTCAACGGTTAAAATCTACTTCCATATATCGGTGATAAGCCTGTATTTTATTTTTGAACTTAGAATATTAGATTTGGGTACATTTGTTCGAATTTCATTCGTCCGAACGGTGGTACAAATGCCCGAATGATCATTTGTTCGAATGCCGGAAAACAGGATCGTGTGTCCGAAAACGTATTTAATTTGCCCGAAAAATTTTTCACAACGTTTGTTGGTGATTTAGTCGTTCAATTAATGTTAACTTTAATGGCGAATTTCATTTGTTCGAATAATCGTTTGTCCGTTTATTCGAACATTAGGAATTGTTTTTTTTAAATATTGTTAATATAAGAAAATAGTAACATTAACGTGAACCTAACCTAACCTAAAATATCCACAACATTCAACGCAATATGAAATACTAATTTAGCGACAGAATTCGGACAAGTGATGCTACCGATTCGGACGAATGAAACAATATTATAATATATATTTTCGGGCAATTAAAATGGTACGACTATAAAAGATCGTTACACTCTTACTCTTTGTGGCCTTTTTACCAGATAAATTCTAGATAATAGACGATTTTATCGCCTTACTTTATAACAATCAATAATAATAATCAGCTAAGCTAATACCCAATGAACCGCCCAGGCCAATGTCAAATAGTGAGTCTTAGTGACTTGTAGCGCCAATTGGCGGTGCCCAGGTTAAATTGCGTAGGATGGTCCTACTTTTGAGAAGGATTAAAGATGAATAGTAATTAACTCCACCCAAACAAGCGATTAGCTTAATTTAGCCTAAAATGTGTACACCTTTTGTTCCAGACCAAGCTAAAAGTATCCCTATAAGTTGACCTTTTCCTTATGGATTAAATTCCAGCCCAATATTACTTATTGGATAGGCAATCGATCGATTCCAACTATAGGCATCCTATCAGAAAAAGGATATTTAATTAGCATATTTCGTAAAGAGGATTTTCCGAGAAAACGATATGTCTGCAAATTTAAAAGGAAGAACTTATCAAACACATTTTTCGAGATCTCGAACTCTCGGAGCTACACCCTTCAGAGCCTAGTTTTCTCTTTAGTTGGAACACACTTTTTTCTCCCAGAGCGTCGAGTTTTTCCTTTCCAAAAATAGGGCGTAAGACATTCATTCAAAAAGGATTTGGGACCTTCGAGATTTCAAAGCAAAAACCTTTTACAGATGTTTTCGATCCTAAAGGTCCAACAACAACCTTCTAAACATACACGGAAGCTTACATATATGTATAAGATATAAAATGCTAAAATAAAAATACCACCTTTTTCGGGGACCCAAGTGTTGGAGAATCAGTATGTAATTATTTATATAAGCTAAGCTGTAAGACTGAGTTACGCAACGATCATACGAAATCGACTCGATAACAAGCTTCTTTAAAAGTATTTTACACAAAATTTAAAATATAACTAGAATTCTTCAAGATCAGTTGCTATAGTACTGAACACGACGAGGAAATAGTAAGCATGTATTGTAGTTCTTTTGGCCTTTTGCCCGTTTTTGTAGTATCGGCCAATCGTGTTTCCTTATTCGTGTATCCTGGTTCATCTGAAAAATTATTAAAAAAAGTACTTTATTAGCTGTCGTGTGGCCGATAGTGCTGATAACAAATTTAACATTTTTTACCTAGAACTGCCACACGTATGTGAAACATAATTATAACTTTATGATCCAACTTTTTGAATGGAGGTTACCTTAGCTTTATACCAAAAATCGTCCTTTTAACTAGTTGTCTATTTAGAAAACGCGAATTGTAAAAACGAAATGGTTTGTTTCTCGCTGTAACTAAATGCAAAGAGATAACTAAATAAACCACCATAATAGCAGTGTTGCCGGTTATGATTGTACAAATTAAGATCGCCTACATCGATCCAATTTAAAAAGCAAAACTTTAATTTTAAAAAACAACGAAAAAAACTATTTAATGGATGTAAGGGAAATTTATGCCACAGATTCGAAAATATTCACTTTCAATTAGGCAGCCAACGACATCTCGAAAATGACCCAGAAGTTAAATTTACCAGTGTGATTGAATAGTGGCAAAATATCCTTTGCGTTTTGAAGTACAAAGGAACCCCCCCCCCACACAATGACCCCCACACAATGACCCCCCCTCAAAGAGCTACACCAATTTATGCCTCGTTTTCAAAACGAACCACCCACTCATTGCCCCACCCCTCTGAAGATTTAAATAGTTGGCAAATTTTGGTCTTGTTGGCAAAATTAAGTGTATCTTACCTTTGATTTTGAAATTCAAAAAGCACCACCAACTCAATAGCCCCTCTCTCCCGAAGATTTTAGTGTGCGCAATGTAAGGTCTGGTTGGCAAAATCAAGTGTATCAACCTCGCGTGCTTAGCAGTGAAAGCCTCCGACAGCACCCCCTTCGACTTGATACCGTCATGACTGTCAGTTTTAGCCCCGTGAAAGCCTCCGACAGCATCCCCTTCGACTTGATACCGTCATGACTGTCAGTTTTGGCCCCGTGAAAGCCTCCGACAGCACCCCCTTCGACTTGATACCGTCATGACTGTCAGTTTTAGCCCTGTGAAAGCCTCCGACAGCACCCCCTTCGACTTGATACCGTCATGACTGTCAGTTTTGGCCCCGTGAAAGCCTCCGACAGCACCCCCTTCGACTTGATACCGTCATGACTGTCAGTTTTAGCCCTGTGAAAGCCTCCGACAGCATCCCCTTCGACTTGATACCGTCATGACTGTCAGTTTTAGCCCAGGCAAACCTTTGAAAAGGGAACACACCACAGTGGGCGCTCAGATGTGGGGAGTGGGTAAAATTCCCCCCGAAATTTGAGAGCGGCCTACCGGGACAGAAAAAACCTCAGTCAATATAGCGTGATAATGTTGGCCCGGCACTATAACGACAGAGAAGAAACCTACAGCGATGGCCGGTTAGAGTGGTCAAAAATCTGGTCAGTAAACTCCGACAGTAGAAAGTTGAGGCTGAAAATATCCCCTGCCTCAAAGAGTGATAATAAGAGCACCCGCAGCCTGCACCATCCTAGGCGCGTTGCTTGTGAGAGAGTTGAGGCTGAGGCTCGAACGACGACGACTATCAAGTGCTTTTATTAAATATATATATATGGGGGGTTTCAAAAGGTTACGCAAAATTATCAAGGACTTGCAGGGGGTGAGTTGAGAAGTATGCTTGCTTTTTTTCCCTTTTTCTTACAATGAGTTAAAAGAGTGCCTATTAGCGCCTGGAAGTAGGCTGCAACAAAGGCAAAACCAAACAGCAGGGACATTAAATACTGTTCAAGTTTACTTTTTATTCTGGTTACCTGGATTTGTTTACAAAGTCCTTCTTTACCTATCGCATGAACCCAAACTTAAATGTTCGCACTTCTCTGCTGCTTGGTTTTGCGGTTGTTGCAGCCTACTTCCAGGGGCCAGTAGGCCACCTTTTGAAGCTCTCTGGCGCTTTGTTAACTCATCGTAGGAAAATGGGGAAAAAACAGGCATACTTCTCAACTCAACCCATACAACTCCTTAAAAGTGTTGCATAAACTTTTGAAACACCCTGTACATATCTTCCACATTATGATAAAAATGGCGGCTATGAAGATTTGTGTGTGTTGCGCATCTGGGGAATTGAACTCGAGGATTCTGTCTCTCTTAGCACTTTAATATAAAAGGAATCTCTAGACTCCTCGTCTGAACTTTTGCTTGAACCTTTGGACAGGTCTGTTTCATCGAGCCATTCTTCAGAGTGGGTCGGCCTTGAGCCCCTGGGCGATAGCGAGAGAAGCGCCCGCCAACGCGCGCCATCTAGCGAAGATGCTGGGCTGTCCTCTGCACGACGGAGTGGCTGCCGTGGAGTGCCTGAGGCAGCGTCCTGTGGAGGACCTCTTGAAACCTCACATTGCTCAAGGATCGCTCAATGAACAACATTTGACTCCCAGGTCAGTACAGTTTCGTTATAGCCACATTTTTCAAAAGCGAGAAGACACTTTCGCCAAGGGTAATGCCATAAGAGGCCTATTTTTAAATACCCGAAGTATTACCAGATGGCAACAGCAGTCTGACACGTTGAAAGTCTAAAAACTTCGAAAATTGTAACAGCTTTTTACGGTTAAAATAGTGTTAGAGGTAGTTTTTTTTGTAAATTAATAAGCATTTATTCACAGAATGGCGCCATCTGCCGTTGATACAACTATTTAAAGGGAACCCCTTAAAGCATCGCTCTAAATGTTTGTTCCTCCGCAAGCCATTTGTAATACGGTACAATGGCAGTTAAACCAAACAAAATTATTTCAACATTCTTGTAGACATTTCCAAAAAGGGTTGTTTAAGGTGGTTCGATTTCTGGAAAATAGAGAAATGGGGCTTATTTAGACCAAAAGAAAACATGCTTAAAGCAGTTTATAAATTTAAAATTATTGTTTTTTTTTTAAACGGTTGTTTACGACATGTTTTAAACATAGTGCTTAGAACTATCAGAAGAAAATAGGGGGAAGTACGCTTCTAGTCAGCTTTGGAAAGGCGTCACTTTTCACGAATTTTCGCGCCAAAACGGTTTGGCGGGAAATCGCGGATGAATACATCGTTTAAAAAGTCATTTTTCTTAAATTGAACAATTGTAACATATTGCCCTTCTCATTCTCTGCTATTTGAGTTAAGGCGTATTTGCTTTCGTCGATTATAGCCGTGTTGAATCAAAACAAAAGTAGAACTACTTTTTCAGTTTGGTTTATTATGCGTAAAAAGGCGTTTTCGTGGGTCACACGACGACTTCTACGGCTCAAAGCTACAGATACGTACTTCCCCTATTTTCTTCTGGAACTATGTATGAAAATTACAAAGATAACATTGGGAACTGCGAAGATTATTTATTGGCTCCATAACCTTCATAGTATTCTTAAAATGTTTCTAAAGAAAAAATATTCACAAGAGTTTCCGTAGATAATATTTAAGTTATTTTGAACACCGTACTTTCAAAGCAAATACCTTGAAAAGTGGAGCATTCTAAAGATATTCCATTGATATTGTAAAAATATAGTTTGTCTCAAAAAGGCTAAGAAATGTCTTAAGATTATTTTTTAAATAAGAAGTATTGGTTTTGAAGACACGAAACTATTAAATAAGGAATTCACTATTAAAATAGGGGTACGTTCAGCAGGCTCATCGGACTCATCGATTAGTAATCGTTGACATCGGTTTCCTACTGTACGATTTTTCGCGTTTCCGGTTTTGACGTCACGATAGTCATCGGTTACTCACCGAAGTCATCGGCTGGAAGAGTCGGTTCATAGAGTAACCCACTCTGGATAGAGTGGAAGGCCCTATGGAAGCGCTTGAAACATTAAACCTAACGGGCCACCTTGTTTTCGAGGCGTGAATAAATATAGTCCGAAGAGCGAGGGTATTGTTTTTACAGTTTTTAAGAGTATAAACAAGAATGTATTTATTAATATTTAGGAAGAATGATTATGTTGCGACAATCGCCGTGCACGTTGAACGCCTTTCCCCCGTCTCGCGCGGGGGGAAAGACAAAACGTCACCGGCGTTTGATTTCCATCGCGTTAGGTGACGTAAATTTTAAGCAGCCAATGAAATACCGGGACTATTCGTTTTATTTTAAGCGGAGGAGCGTACTGGGGGGACCAACGGGTGGATTGAGAAAAAGGCTAAAAACCGTCTCGGCATAGACTTTCTCCCTAGGTATAAATAAATACATTCTTGGTATAAACTTACTTTTTTATCCAGATATTGTACATTACCTTTAGGCCAACTTGTTTATTTCACGCCTCGAAAACAAGACGTTGCGTACGAAAAGTGTTAATCGCTGATAGCCTTCCACTCTATGTGAGTGGTTTACTCTATGAGTCGGTTTTTCCGATGACTGACGTCATTACTGACGTAAAACTACTATAAATGCTACGTCATTTTAAAAACACTTTTGACTGAATAAAAGCGTTCAGCAACTTACGACGTCATTATGACGAAAAAGCTCATCGGTGGAAAATATCAAATCCATCGGGTTTTTTCCCGTTGACTGCTACTGAACGTGCCCTAGTATTAGGCAATATGTTATTTTTTTTAAATACGGTGATCTAATAAAACCCTAAATCTATTGAATTTAATTGGAATGTATAAGGCAATTATTTGTTTCATATTGAAAGCTAAAATACCTGTTATAAAAATAACGAAGTATCTAAGTTAAAAATGTTTTCTTGACAGATCCTAGTGTAATATCTATTTAAGTAAATAAGCTTTTTTAATTGAGAAATATCGAATTTTTGACCCCTTAAAGCAAGTGTCGGATCTAGGGGAAGTAGCTCTTTTTTCCACAGATGTCGCTAGCGTCGAAATCAAAACAAGATGCTGAAGCTACATTTTAACTCAAAAGGCGGGACATAAAAGTATGCTTCGCGTTGATTGGCTCG
Organism: Leiobunum rupestre; assembly: GCF_980474605.1. Taxonomy (NCBI): domain Eukaryota; kingdom Metazoa; phylum Arthropoda; class Arachnida; order Opiliones; family Sclerosomatidae; genus Leiobunum; species Leiobunum rupestre. Next base: position 20,398,833 of record NC_143386.1, read on the forward strand.
TTTGCAAATTTGACAATAACTTCAATTATAGTAATTGTTTACAATATATTTTATATGGGATGTATAATTTAGGTTAAAGTTCACTAAATAGAGTAAAAGTGGTCCAAATATAATACTCTATAACGGCTCTCTGACGACGTTATTGTTTCGCTATTTTGAATTTTAGCTTCCGTTCCCATTAATAGATGGCTCCACGCTCTCCACGAAAGTCATTTTTTCCGAAGATTCGGATAGATTCATGGTCTTCTCTAATAACAGGGGCCTTGTCATAATACAGGTGGCAATGATAGAGCCGACAGTTGCTTTAAGTAAATAAGCTTTTTTAATTAAGAAATATCGAATTTTTGACCCCTTAAGGACTAATCAAAATACACTCGCAATAAATCATTTATTTGGTATAGTAGTTTAATAATGAAAAAGCCAAATAGTATCAGGAAGGCTATTCCGTAAAAAATAAAATAAAATAAAAAAATTATCGATCCGTCAAAAATGGTAATGCGCATGTGGAGAAGGGGCGGATATCGAAATATCGAAGTAAGTAAGTTCAATTTTAAGTATTGGCAGTATGTTAGGCCAGCGGTTCCCAATTTTTTTTCTTTTGCTATGGAACCCTAAATTATCCACCTATTTCTGGCGGAACCCCAACTCATTTCTTTTACTTATCTTAAAAGACACTTTGACACAAACAAAGAGGACCGCGCTGCGTATTCTGCGAAATCCCGCGGAACCCCTGTGACCCTTCCAAGGAACCCCTGTGACCCTTCCAAGGAACCCCTGTGACCCTTCCGCCGAACCTTTTGGGAACCGCTGTGTCATAGAGTAACCCACTCGCATTGAGTGGAAGGCCCCATGGAAGAGCATGAAACATTAAAACTAACGGGCCAACTTGTTTTCGAGGCGTGAATAAATATAGTCCGAAGAGCGATGCTGTTGTTTTTACATTTTTTAGAGTATAAACTTACTTTTTTATCAAGATATTGTACATTACCTTAAGGCCAACTTGTTTATTTCACGCCTCGAAAACAAGACGTTGCGTACGAAAAGTGTTAACAATTTTCGCTGATTGCCTTCCACTCTATGTGAGTGGTTTACTCTATGCACTGTGTTATGCTATATTCGATATTGGAGTCAAATCATAAACTAAACGCGTTTATTTTTGGTGTCCAAGACTTAAATCGGCACCATCGACCGTATATCGAAGTATTTCATTAAAATCACTTACGTCGACATTACGGTGTTGGTCCATTTGATCGAAAAATGTGATCGACAGTCGATCATTATACGTTGCAATTGATCGAAATTCCATTTGATCGAATCCCATTTGTCATTTGTTTCATAAGATCGAACCTTCAAATGATCGAATACTATTTGATCGAATTCAAAAGTATTTATAGTACCAGTTGCTATGTTTTTATTTTACCGAATGTCAATATGAAGTGCAGAAGGAATAATGATGGAATAATTCATTGCTTTAACTGTATTAAGCCACAAAGATGAAGAAATTTTTACATAATACACTATATGATGGAATTTTTTATGACATCGACGATAACGGCCCGTTGTTTTTGATACAAATAAAAAGGGTCAGGTTAGGTTAGGTTAGGTTAGGTTAGGTTGATGTACGCGCGCCGTAGGTGCGTATGCACCGTTGCCTTTTCGATTTACTCCCAAAAACTAGTAGTTTTACCCTACAGTAGCTTTCGATCAAATTTCGTTCGATCAAATGCCATTCAATCAAATGCAATTCGATCAAATGGAAATTCGATCAAATGGGACCCGTTCGATCATTTGGGAATCGATCAAATAGACTCAAACCGACATTACAGATCACCACGATTTTGAATTTGACCAATACTTTAGTTTCATAATTCGATAGTAGCCTTTTCTGTCCACGCGCATTGTCATTTTTGAAGGACCACGATTTTTAGAATAGCCTCCCTGTGGTCTTTGTTCAAACGGCCAGAGCTTTGACCTGAGATAATACTTGCGTAGGTTAAAACCATTATTAAATATTTGTTAAGAGAATTGTCAAATCGACCAATATAAACATCCTGAAGGAACGCCTGGTCATTAACCCGATGTTGCAGCTCTTTCGAATCGCTGTTTGCCATCTGGAATTTGAATGGATTTCGTCAATCGATTATTAGCCTTGTCCACTTTATTTTCGTCGCAGTAACTGCTTATTTCGAGTAATTGTTCTCTATTTCGACCAGCGAGCTTTTTGCAAACTGCTCCAGACAGACCGTAGATTAGGTTTGATGTTCTAGAAATAAAAGAGCCATTGATAGTAATAGAGATGGAATGCGCTATTCGAATTCAAGCTACCTTTATAAATATTTTCTTTAAAAGCTTATTGAAGTTTATGGAAAGTGTACGGTTCTTATAGAAAAAAAAAGGTTTAATAAACGTATATATTAAAAATTTACCCAAATCTCGTTATATTTTACGGTATAGAGTTGTAAGTTTCCAATCAAAGTTCTATAAAATTTCTACGTACCATTTGTGTAGCATACTAACGTGGATTGTTGCATTTTGTAACACAGAGGTGTAGGAACGGGGAATTAATAAATATTTCTTTAAAATCTGCCTTATTTTAGTGTTAGTTACAAAGTTTAAACATTACTAAATCTTGGTTGTGTCTGGCCTTTAAATATATTCAGTTGCCTTGCCCTCTCTAGCAAGAATAGCCAATAACTACTCGATCTAGTGGTGGCTAGAGAGCGTTGTTGATGTCTTAGCTATAGGCTCATTCCTCATTGGCTATTTTTTCGGAACAATTGGAGTGAAGCATTGAGAACGTCATAGCAATCGATAATTTTAGTTCTGGCTCTACGACACTCATATCGTAGTAAGGCGATCCACGTACGTTCTATATTCATGGGTGTATATGAATACATTTATGGTGTTATCTAAATAAAAACCGTTCAGAATTCCCTTCACGTTACTCTTTCAAAATTCGTCTCAAGGCTACAGAGGAAAATCAAATGTGTATGGATCTCTTAAATGCAGTTTACAGTGATTTGTGAAATTAGGGGTAGTAATTGTTTAGGCTGTATTTAAATTCCAAATTCCCATTGGACAAATCTGCACTTCGGTATACGCAGACAAGGCCGTATTAAGGCATGTGCCAAATGTGCCATGGCACAGGGGCCCCCGATGTTAGAGCCCCCCATACCCGTATTAAGGCATGTGCCAAGTATGCCATGATACAGGGGCCCCCGAGGTTAGCCCCTCAGGGCCGTATAAAGACATGTACCAAGTGTTTCATGGTACAGGAGCCACCAAGGTTAGGGGGCCACCGTCTTCGAAATAACTTTTTTTCCCATTTCTTTTAATATTATCATTTGAACTCAAAAAAATAAGGTCTGAATTTTTTTAAGGGACCCAAAATCTACTTGGCACAGGGCCCCCAATAGTGTTAATCCGGCCTCTCTCACAGATACGAGTTTTTACCCTAGTTTACATAGAATCTTCTTGTGACGAATCTTGGCCACTAAGCTTGGAGGAACGTCTTCGGTTCCTAGTGGCAAAAATGTGCATGTCTTTGATTAACTATCAGATTGTATACTTTTTTAATGAGTTATTATTATTTGTATGATAGTTAGTCAAATCACTTTTGGTTACTTAGCACTTGCTATTAATTTTCCCTAGTTCACCGATACTCAATCGAAAATTCACGACTTACTTCAAACTTCTGTTAAACCTGGTGACGAAAATGTGATAATAAAAGATCCACCATAAATTTGAAATTTAATCCAGTACAACAATATTTTACTTGGATAACTAACGTAGCTAGCGCCACTGCACCAGTCGCCTTAGTCTCTATTAAAGCAACTGTCGGCTCTATCATTTCCACCTGTATTATGGAAAGGCCCATATCCGATTTTTCGAAAAAAAGCGACTTTAGTGGAGAGCGTGGTGCCATCTATTAATGGCAAAGGAAGTTAAATTCAAAATAGCCAATGATAACGTCGTCAGAGAGCCTTTGTAGAGTATTATATTTAGACAATTTATACTTTATTTAGTGGGCTTTAACCTAAACTATATATCCCATGTAAAAAATATTGTTTAAAATTACTGTAATTTATGTCATTGACCAATAGGCGTTTCCATAAATTCGCTACGACTGCCCAACTTGTTCTTGAAACTGTGCAGTCAAAACTATGGACGAATTCATTAGCTCTCTTTAGTGGGAAGCATTGTACAAGTTAGAAAAAAACAGTAAACAATTAGGCCACGTTATTTTATAGAAAGGCCTATTTACAAACGATCGAATCAACGCGAGGGGTACCTATAACTATAAGTACCCGCCTTTTGGGTAAAAATGTAGCTTAACTAACTTGTTTTGATAACGACGATAGCGACATCTGTTGAAAAAAGAGCTACTTGACGTCGAGCTGACACCCGCTTTAAACTTGGTGGCAGAAACATGGACCTAAATATACCATTTAAGCAATATGAAATAAATACCTTAATACCAAGACAGACAAATTAAACCTTACAAATATAATGAATGTCATGGTAATGAAATTTCTGTCCGTAGACATTTGACGGCGTTCGGTCCGACGGTGGACGGCATCGTACTTCCGGCGGAACCACTGCTGCTGATGAACGCGGCTGCCGGGATTCGAGAGGCTCCAGATTTGCACCCGCTCATGCCGCAACATCCCCAAGCCTCTACGCACGCCATGCAGATGATGTCGCTCCAGCAACAGCAAGAGCCGTCTTCCGTCACGTCGGCATCAAGTGAGTAGTCCCGTAATTACGGGTTTGGTCCCATTTCAACGCGTTTGATTTCACCATGGAGATCCCAAACTCAGTTCTTATAAGCCACGTTGGGCTAATTGAATTCATACCTAGTGACATCTTAAATAGTTAATAATAATATAATCAGCTAGGCTAATACCCAAGGCACCACCATAGGCTTAAGTTATCAAGCGACTTTTGAAGCCATTAATTCAGGTGGCCGGGTTACAATGCGTAGGAGGGTGGTGGAAAGCCCTTCACGCCACGCGAGCCAACAGCTCCCTACACTAACTATTACCGTTAACCTGAACAAGTTTTAATGGAAGGGGAAACCGAAGGGCTTGGGGGAAAACCCCTTTAACCAGCGGGGAGATAACTTGCAAACTCAACGCGAGTTTTCACCGAGTGTCACAAGCTGAAATCGAACCCGGCTCCTCTTGCTGCGAGGCGAAAGTGCTAACCACTCCGCCACCCCACCTATATCCCCTTAACGACATTATACCTAGTGGGTACCTAGTTCGGTGTACCTAGTGATATCATACCAAATTACATCCCCCTTAGGGATATCATAACTTGTGATATCGTACCAAGTGCCTTCCCCTTAGTAATGTCGTACCAATTGTATTCCCACTTAGGGATATCATACCAAGTGCCTTCCCCCTTAGTAATATCGTACCAAGTGCCTTCCCCCTTTGTAATATCGTACCAAGGGCCTTCCCCCTTTGTAATATCGTACCAAGTGCCTTCCCCCTTTGTAATATCGTACCAAGTGCCTTCCCCCTTTGTAATATCGTACCAAGTGCCTTCCCCCTTTGTAATATCGTACCAAGTGCCTTCCCCCTTTGTAATATCGTACCAAGTGCCTTCCCACTTAGGGATATCATACCAAGTTCCTTCCCCCTTAGTAATATCGTACCAAGTGCCTTCCCCCTTTGTAATATCGTACCAAGGGCCTTCCCCCTTTGTAATATCGTACCAAGTGCCTTCCCCCTTTGTAATATCGTACCAAGTGCCTTCCCCCTTTGTAATATCGTACCAAGTGCCTTCCCCCTTTGTAATATCGTACCAAGGGCCTTCCCCCTTAATGATATCTTACCATTTGTAGGTGCAAAATAGCTAGGTGGCGAATTTAAATATTGCGAATCTGGACCAGGTATAATTACCTAACTACCTTATATAATTAGATAGTTTTCAATAATCAAGGAATAACTCTGCGCATGGTTTGGTATAGAGCGAATTACAAAAATCAGGAATCGAACATGCGACACCAATTCCACGAGTTTAAGCCTTGACTCGAAAAATACTCGAATTTATGAACAAGATAATTTCGTCAGTAATATTTAAATTCTCAAAGAACCTCACTGATTCAGTGAGATAACGAGTTTTTCTTTTAAAATTTTCTGTTATGTTTATGTCATCCATTTTTTTACGCAACAGGGGTCAACCTATGAATTTGAAAATACTTGTTAAGTTTTACATTCGACGTAATTTCTCCTGGTGGTAATGCAGCCTTACACACTCCATCGGATAATCTAGGAATATAATACTGCGTACCTGGAACAGAAATTTGTATTCCCCCATCACGGACTCGCTGTTTTAGCTTCGGCAACGCGAGAGCTATACAATTTCGGACATACGAGCGTAGCGCCATCGTTAAAATAGGCGGAATTGTTTGTCTCTATAAATTTTGCCTACTTTTCATTCTATTCACAAGGATTTTTTGTACAAGTTGAAACCCGAATATTCTACCGGGATTCTACGAAACTAATTTCGGAGATGTTTATTTAATTTGAAGACAAAATAAATAAATCTTTAACAAGATTTTAAAACCGACACGCATTTCTAACCAAGTCCCAACGAACACGCGGACGAAATTTTGACTACGGTGTCCGCTAGGTGTCTCTAGTATCTTATGTCCGAATTCCCCTCATTGCCAGGACTATGAATCCCATATTTCCCCTCCAGTATTTCCATCCTCCTAGGGATAATGAATTTATTCATATTAAATCAAGAATGTAGATCATACATAGATCGCCTTACAACTATGTGGCGGTCGTTGAGACATGACTAAGATTATTGATTTTTATGACACCTTAAATGACGTTCGCCAATTGGTCTGTGAATATCCAAAGAGGAATCTATCTTGGTAGGCCACAGTAGGGCTGAGTGGTCATTGGCTATTCTATGGTCAATTGGAGAACTGTTCTCCTTGTAAACGTGGACTAGTTTCCGCTATCCAATAGTGCCAATGACGTGAGTCGGGATATAAAGTCCTGCCTACGCGACTGGTTGGAGGTTGGGAACAGTATAAATTTATTTATATAGGTGTATATAAATAAATTCATGATGGTAGAAAGATCTTAGCCCATAAGCTGTAGAGTGTTTCCGTAGCATCCCCTAGTGGTCGAGATATCAAATAAAAGTCGAAAATTGAACTAGAGATGGAAACAAAGGCAAATTAGGGAAAATTAACACAACCTCGGATGGGAAAACATTTGGTCTACGTAAATTATTTCGTTTTTCATTCAAAAATGTTTTATATCCCGATCTAATTAAACAGGATCTGCGTTTTATTTTATACAAACACAATGACTTTTTTTAATTGATACGGTGGATACTGCGTGGCGCTTCAGTCGATCCTGGATACGGATCCAGTGCACTATCCTAAACTCTTTCCTCCATCGTATACAGAATACAAATATGTTTTAATGTACTTCCAACAGATTATCAGATAATAGTTGCAAGAAAATAATTGTCATAAATCAGATTATTTGTCATAAATCAGATTATTTGTCAGAAATCAGATTATTTGTCATAAATCAGATTATTTGTCATAAATCAGATTATTTGTCATAAATCAGATTATTTGTCATAAATCAGATTATTTGTCATGAATCAGATTATTTGTCATGAATCAGATTAGTTTTCATAAATCAGATTATTTGTCATAAATCAGATTGTCATAAATCAGATTATTTTTGCATAAATCAGATTATTTTTATTTACCTTCAGATATTATTTCAGTTGATGTAGGTCAAAATGAAAAACAGATTGTTTAAACCCCGAAACTAATATGAATTAATAGTAATTAGCACTTTCACCTCGCAGTAAGAGGAGCCGGGTTCGATTCCAGCTTGTGACACTGGGTGAAAGCTCGGAACAACTCCTTCTGCGTATAGTTTGCAAGTTCTTTCCTCACTGTTTAAAGTCGTTTTTTCAGGGTTTTTCCTTACCATAAAAACTTGTAGAGGTTAACGGTATTAGTAAGTGTAGATAACTGTTGGCTCGCGTGGTTTGTCACCACCCTCCTACGCATTGTAACCGGGGCATCTGAATTAAAGACAAATAAAGTCGCTATATGTCTTGGGCCTAGGATGGTGCCTTGGGTATTAGCCTAGCTGATTGTTATTTTATATCCGAGAATTATGACCTGAATAATCTAAACGGTTGGCCGTTGGAAGCACTAACAGTTAGATAAACATTCAGAGTGCCCTACATGTGAACAGTCCATTGCAATTTATAGTGAAACTCTTCACCAATTATTGCATGGTCGGGCTTCCGTTGAATTCCAACGTTAAGATATTTATATCAAAAATCAAAATTTCAGCCAGAGATTCCAACAGTAGACCGGTTTCGCCCTTTTGGGGCTCATCAGTACGGTGTAGGAACTCTGGCTTTACTGATATCTTCAGATTTCCGAGTAAAGCCAGAGTTCCTACACAGTACTGATGAGCCCCAAAAGGGCGAAACCGGTCTACTGTTGGAATCTCTGGCTGAAATTTTGACTTTTGATACTAACAGTTTGCCTATAACTGCTGAAGTCTAACAAAACAGGTTTGAAAAAACTGAACAGCGACCGAAAACAAATATTATAAAAACGAGAGACGAAAGAAATCTGAAACACCAAAAAAAGGGCTGTCCTGAAAGACGATGTTTGTTATAACTTTGATGAAGGACATTACGGGGATACTATAAAAAGGAAAACCAACCTTATACTCGACGCCTGTAAAACTGTCCTAAGAAAGACACGAAAAAGAAGCGAAGTTGAACGCGAGACTTTGAGTTGACTGGACGCCGCAAAAGCAAAAACCTTTAACCAAACAAAACCTAGTTTCGGCGTTTTCCCATTATTAGATGGTGTCGTATGGCGAATATAACGTGGTCAGCCCCATAATTCATTGCGAAGCCGCCAAAGTAAATAGGGCAAGAAAGTCTTGTATGATGTCGGCTAGCGCGCAACGAGCTAATTGCGGGTGCAAATGCCATTTTAAGATATTGTTTCCTCACCCCACATCTAACAACTGCGGCGGTAAAAAGAAGTAATTTTTTTTTAAATTAAGGCAATACAAAATTTGTAACTGTTTACAAATATTAGGTTTTACGGTCTTTCACGCAGTTATTCATTTCAAATGCGAAAATATTTGTTTTTAATTAAAACTAAACAAAGCGCTATAATTGGATCGCATTGTTACTCAGAACTCTCTAGAGGAGCACTTATTAAAAAAAATAAGAGCGCTAGTTTCGTGCGTTTCTATTGGCTCTTTGAGTCACGTGATCTGGAGTCGTGACCTCGATTAGGCAGATTAAATCACGGTTGAATTGAATTGAAGTTTATCTTAATTGATGTCCATTTTTTCTAATTTTTACATTATAATTGATTATTACATCTACCTTTGCCACATGAACTTATTTGCTCGTGCGTGGTAGATTAAATCACGATTTAAAAATAATTATATTCCAAAAATTAGATCTTGATTAAATCGATTTAAACACTATTAATAATAAAAATAATAATAATCAGCTAGGCTAATACCCAAGGCACCGCCTTAGGCCTAAGTCATCTAGCGACTTTTAAAGCCATTAATTCAGGTGGCTGGGTTACAATGTGTAGGAGAGTGGTGGCAAACCCTTCATGCCACGCGAGCCAACAGTTCCCTACACTAACTATTAAGTGTATTAAATTGCGATTAAAAGATTAGATCATGATTAAAAGATTAGATCATGATTAAAAGATTAAATCAAGATTAAAAGATTAAATCAAGATTCAAAGATTAAATCAAGATTCAAAGATTAAATCAAGATACAAAGATTAAATCAAGATTAAAAGATTAAATCAAGATTCAAAGATTAAATCAAGATTCAAAGAATAAATCAAGATTAAAAGAATAAATCAAGATTAAAAGATTAAATCAAGATTCAAAGATTAAATCAAGATTAAAAGATTAAATCAAGATTCAAAGATTTAATCAAGATTAAAAGATTATTTCAAGATTCAAAGATTTAATCAAGATTAAAAGATTAAATCAAGATTAAAAGATTAAATCAAGATTAAAGGATTAGATCAAGATTAAAAGATTAAATCAAGATTAAAAGATTAAATCAAGATTAAAAGATTAAATCAAGATTAAAAGATTAAATCAAACTTAAAAGATTAAATCAAACTTAAAAGATTAAATCAAACTTAAATGATTAAATCAAACTTAAAAGATTAAATCAAACTTAAAAGATTAAATCAAACTTAAAAGATTAAGTCAAACTTAAAAGATTAAATCAAGTTTAAAAGATTAAATCAAACTTAAAAGATTAAATCGGAATAAAAAAATTAACACGATTTAATACATTTAATCTCATTAAATCAAGATTAAGTGCATTTTAAAAACACGGCCACCACAGCTAGAATATGTCTCAATCGCTTTGGTCCCATTCGACCAAAATCCCATTCGTTCGAAAACGATTTAACATTGAGTCCCAATCGATCGAAAATACCCCAATTGTGCGGTTTACAGCCCAATTTTGCCCTAGGGAAGTGAGAGACTAACCTAACCTAACCTAACCTAACCTTACCGTTAGTACACCTGTAGCAATTTTGTTTAGGCATAACGTTTTTTGCGTACCCTGCTATATCTCGGGGCAAAAGTAAAAAACAAAACAAAAGGTCCCAATGAACCGAATCCGCCTTTTGGGCTATATTTCGGAAACATATTGAATTCGGTCGAATGGGATTTCGATCGAATGGGAATATACCGTCTCAATCACACGCTCATGTCAAAAGAAATTTCAAAAAAAGATATTTTCCGTTCTCGCTTGGCAAATCCGTTGAATTTCAAATATCTGCGCAAGTGCCATCTACTGTCAGAAATGTATTTATTTGCCTTTTCTAAACACTTTTTGGGGTAAATGTAGAGAAGAATTTATGTATTTATACTTAACATACGATTATTAATCAACCAATTCTGTTTTGATTTTTCTGAGATATGGACAACTAGTTAGCTTCATCTATACACATTTTATATCTACTCTGCTCAAACATTTCCAAATCTATAAATTAAAACACTTCCAGTTTTTGTCTGGTTGCTTATCGTGACGTGAATGCTTGTTGAACGCCATAACGCTCAAAACCGTTTAAAAATGAATCAATCAAAATGGCGGCAAGCAGAAAAATTTTCTACGTGCGCGTGACCTTTATGATAGCTTTCCTATAACTATGGTGACGTCATAACCGGAAGAAGCAAAAATCGTTCAACAACTGTTACGGTTTTTCTGATGCATAATCGGGAATGAATCCGAAGGTTGTTGAACGCAGCCCAGGTGTCAGCTAGGAGCAACAAACGCAGCACCCCACACAAGGAGAACGCAACCCGTCAAAAGTCGTGCATTTTCTTGCGTAATTTTTTCATTGGTTAGACCCTTTAGCGCCTGCTGCCGTCGGAAGAGGAAAATTCGGAAATTGTCTTCCCCCCCGCCCGTAAAACGTTCAGTGTAAGGTTCGTCCAAATAAATTTGTGCACAACACTGCGTTAGCGTAATTAAAGGCTAGCGGCATTCTCCTTGTGAATGGTGCTCCTAGCTGTGTTCTCCTTGTGTTTGTTGCTCCTTGGTGTGTTCTCCTTGTGTTTGTTGCTCCTTGGTGTGTTCTCCTTGTGTTTGTTGCTCCTTGGTGTGTTCTCCTTGTGTTTGTTGCTCCTTGGTGTGTTCTCCTTGTGTTGTTGCTCCTTGGTGTGTTCTCCTTGTGTTTGTTGCTCCTAGATGTCACTAACTACGGCGACGCCACTGCTTTTGGAATGCGTGCTCCAGCCTCGAGGCCCTAAATGGGTCAGAGTGTGCAATAACTTGTGGCTTTACCGGGGAGGGCGGTGGCGCACTGGGAGATGTCAGCTCTGATCAAATAAACTTATCTGAGCCTCCGACTTTGGTCAGGTTTGGGCTGGAAACTAAACTTCGGCTTAGGCTAACGGAGAGGGTCCGTGTAAACTGGCCGCCTTGGCGGATTGGGTAGCCTGCTCTGGGGCGGCAGGACTCCGTGTGAGGGCACGGTAGTCCTGTTACCCGGCCGTTTGGAGCCCACCGGGATATCCGGTGCTAGCTGTGCCGGGTTATGTGGACCACTGTGTGCCCGTCGTTCCCCTTTAGGAGCTCTCTCCAAAGGGTCTGACTCTTTACCTACGTAGGTACGGTGTCGGCTAGAGTGGCTATAGCACCCACTCTTACTCCCACTGCTGTGTGCGAAGTGGGGATTGGTCCACCCATTGCTGCACCTTCTGCTGGGTTGAGTGGCTTGCGTCTAAGGTACGACCATCAGTACTCAGTAGTAGGATACTACTACCCATGCTGGATGGTTATTTATTTGAGGTGGCACGCTGATAAAGAGATGTTTTTTGTTCATTTGTGATCTAGTGCGTGGAGGACTGCGTCAAAATTTTGGCGTCAACGATGGAATGCCTCAAGCGGCTGCGTCATCGTCGCCACACAGCTGGGTGACGCAGGGAAGCTCTTGGTTCGGACACTACGACCTGCTCTTTGGGACCACTCGGGTCGAGTCTTACTTCCAGTTCTCAGCCCAGGAGGAGAGGATCGGCATTGACGAATCCAGGAGGGACCGCTTGCTGAGGACTTTGGTCCGAAACCTCTTCACTCATCATCTTCAGGTACTATTAAAATACAATGACCTTCCTCTTGTCCGAGGTACTTTTGTCTCATTTCGAATCTGGCGCTCCTCTCGTTTTGTGTTCATTTGAGATTGGAATTCGGCACTCCTCTCGTTTCGCGCTCATTTGAGATATGAATCCAGCGCTCCTCTCGTTTCGTGTTCATTTGAGATATGAATCCGTCGCACCTATATTTTCGCGTTCATTTGAGATAGGAATACGGCGCTCCTCCCGTTTAGTGTTCATTTGAGGTAGGAATCCGGCGCTCTTCTCGTTTCGTGCTCATTTGAGAAAGGAATCCGGCGCTCCTCTCGTTTCGTGTTCATTTGAGATAGGAATCCGTCGCTCTTCTCGTTTCGTGTTCATTAGAGATAGGAAACCGGCATTCCTCTCGTTTAGTGTTCATTTGAGATGGGAATACGGCGCTCCTCTCGTTTAGTGTTCATTAGAGATAGGAAACCGGCGCCCCTCTCGTTTAGTATTCATTTGAGATATGAATTCGGTGCTCCTCTATTTTCTCCTCTTAATGTTTTCTTAGCAAAAGGGTAAGACAGACTGCCTCCTCGTAGCCACAGGCTTTATCTCCCTGTTGGCGGACACTATCGCCCGTAAATCACAAAAGCAGAGGTTATAATTGCGCAAAGATATTCTCAGTTACCTAGAATTCATTGTTGCTGTGAGGCATCTGAAACCTGTTTGCCTTCTGTTTGTCAGATTACTATGAAGTCAGTTTAGTTTCGAGATTAAACTTCGTAGAGTTAAAATTGTTGCAATTTTTAAAATGAAAAGATTTTAATAAAATCAAATTTTAATAATACCATGAAGTTCTTCCAATTTAACTCTATTATAACAAAAAATGGTCCAGAAAATCAACACGTATGATTTAAACTACCTGGTTTTCATCTTGACCCATATCAACTGATCTGATAGTATCTTAACGTAAATGCAAATAATCTAAGATCTGCTCTATCGAAATTAATTGCTCAGTCAGATAAATCAATTTTTAACTTAGAATCGTTCGGAAATACTACAAATGACATTGGATATTATCGATTAATTTCCAGGAAATTTTCCTGACCATCGTAAATGAGTATACGGACTGGACGAAGCCGGTCCAACATCCGCTGACCATCCTGGACGGCACCTCGGACGCGCTGGGAGACGCCCTGGTGGTGGCCCCCATCACTCTGGTGGGCCGTCTGCACGCCATGGCTGCCGAAAGAATCGTTGGATCTGGAAGTCCCACGAACGGTATGTACACTTTAGGCTCATTTGGTGCTTACAACAAACCAAATCACCAATTGCATACAATGACTTAAGCATTTAAAACAAAGCCATTAGAGGTACAATTTTAATGGTTTTGTCCGTGCTAGATGGCGCCACCTGCTAAGATACTGTTAAACAATGTTTCATGTAGGAAGGATGAAGAAAGCTAATTCAGATAAAAGAAATGTGAAAAACTTAGTATTTTTGCGGGTTTTAGGAGACATCCCGAAGTGTAAACCACCGATTTAGTTCAAACTCGGGGGATTGGTAGACCTTCCTGTATCAATGTATCATGAAAAATCCTAAAGGGAATTTATTCAATGGGCAACCGTTTTGCCATGGCAACGAAAAATATTTTTGACAACAAAAAATTTAAATTTTCCCATTGAAAATAACATGGGATTCAGACCGATTCCTATCCCCCCCTGTGAAACATTTTAACAAATTTCAAAAATTCGAAAATGCCAAAAATAGAAAAAATAGAAAAAATAGATACAAATTGACAAAAAAAAACATCAAAACTGATCAACTTTTGATCAATTTGAGGTCAAAATCCCATGTTATTTTCAATGGGAAAATTTAATATTTTGTGTTGTCAAAAACATTTTTCGTTGCCATGGCAAAACGGTTGCTCATTGAATAAATTCCCTTTAGGATTTTCCATGATACATGAAGGGCTACCAATCTCCCGAGTTTGAACAAAATCGGTGGTTACACTTCGGGATGTCTCCTTTTAGTGACATCTATTGAGCCATCCAGGTCCTACACAGCAGAGCATTCAGCTGCTTTGAAACATTTAGCCTCCCTTATTTCGTTAAATACATTTTCTAATATGAACATAATTTATACGTCTTTAAGTTATGTGTTTATTTTACCAGATATTTGTTTGGTTTGGTTTGTAACGTTTATTTCCGTATAATATCATTTCATTAACTGTAATCAAGTTCGTCATTTACTGAAAACTCAAGCAATATTAAACTTGGTAAGCTAAAGCTATTTTATAGACTTAGAGTACTAAGTCTTAGTTTCGGAAATTTTAATCAAAGCTTTCAGATTTAAGGATATATTTTCGGGTTTTTTCTGCTGTATGGTTATAGTTATCACCAAAAAGTGAACTCCGTCAAACAATGTGACCGTCAAACCTTTCATTGCCAATCAGTATACTGTATATTCTTTGGACCTGTATATTTGGTGTTGACAAATATTAGTTATGTCATAAGATATAAATATACAAGGACCTATGAAAGAAAATGAGACCAAACAAACAGGTAACTCCACGTCTCCATGATGAAGATTTCGGCCCAATACTGCGTTTGTTTGTTCCCAGCTGAATTCGATCCGTTCTTCAGATAAACCATTTCATTCTCAAAACAGCTAATTCTTTTTTAATGATAGTCTGTTTCGCCAATGACAACATAAATCATAATTATCCTGGCTAAGAACAGAAAAAATTATTTGTTTAAGGCCTATTGAAAATTGGAAGCCTGTCAAAAGTAAATATTGAACTTACTTCGTCCAAATTATGATAAATTATCGAATTGTAAAATAAAATTGTCGATTATAAACACTAGTTTTGTTTCTGAAGATAGTTATTTTACAATCGTCTGAGATCTAAATGGGACATTAAACTTATCTGGCAATAATTTTGACATCCAATGAGATCAAAAAACTTCCTTTTACACAGACCAATTACCAGGTGAGCAGGGAAAAATTCGTAACTCGTGGTATCAGATCTGGGGGCTATTTTGTCAAAATCGAACATGAATTCGATCTCGATACCCTATACCATGTCGAGATCGACTTCAACAATTTGCTTTGATTTATGCTTATTCGAAATCTTTACAGAATACCATTCGTCGAGATCTCAAAGTTTGAAATCTAGTTTTCGATCGAACATTGGATTTCGAATGTTTACCGAATAGGTTTCCTGATCAATCAATAACGCAGCCGTGTTCGATCCCAGCTTTTGGCTCTGGGTGAAAACTCGGAACTAGAGAGCTGCAGAGACCAAATTTAGTCATACTGTTCCTATCCATTTCCGAAACACCAAGTTAAATATGCCACCGATTCCGCTCCGAAATATTACCGTCTTAAAACACTATTCCGATTTCGCTCCGACCTAAAGCCCTTCAAATACACCCTACCGAAATTTGGCGCATTTTATATACCCTTCCCATTCCGCTCCGACATTTAGCCCTTTAAATACACTCTACCGATTCCGCTCCAAAATTTGGCGCATTTTATATACCCTTCCCATTCCGCTCCGACATTTAGCCCTTTAAATACACTCTACCGATTCCGCTCCGAAATTTGGCGCATTTTATAAACCCTTCCCATTCCGCTCCGACATTTAGCCCTTTAAATACACTCTACCGATTCCGCTCCGAAATTTTGCGCATTTTATATACCCTTCCCATTCCGCTCCGACATTTAGCCCTTTAAATACACTCTACCGATTCCGCTCCGAAATTTTGCGCATTTTATATACCCTTCCCATTCCGCTCCGACATTTAGCCCTTTAAATACACTCTACCGATTCCGCTCCGAAATTTGGCGCATTTTATAAACCCTTCCCATTCCGCTCCGACATTTAGCCCTTTAAATACACTCTACCGATTCCGCTCCGAAATTTGGCGCATTTTATAAACCCTTCCCATTCCGCTCCGACATTTAGCCCTTTAAATACACTCTACCGATTCCGCTCCGAAATTTGGCGCATTTTATAAACCCTTCCCATTCCGCTCCGACATTTAGCCCTTTAAATACACTCTACCGATTCCGCTCCGAAAATTTGCGCATTTTATATACCCTTCCCATTCCGCTCCGACATTTAGCCCTTTAAATACACTCTACCGATTCCGCTCCGAAATTTGGCGCATTTTATAAACCCTTCCCATTCCGCTCCGACATTTAGCCCTTTAAATACACTCTACCGATTCCGCTCCGAAATTTGGCACATTTTATAAACCCTTCCCATTCCGCTCCGACATTTAGCCCTTTAAATACACTCTACCGATTCCGCTCCGAAATTTTGCGCATTTTATATACCCTTCCCATTCCGCTCCGACATTTAGCCCTTTAAATACACTCTACCGATTCCGCTCCGAAATTTGGCGCATTTTATAAACCCTTCCCATTCCGCTCCGACATTTAGCCCTTTAAATACACTCTACCGATTCCGCTCCGAAATTTGGCGCATTTTATAAACCCTTCCCATTCCGCTCCGACATTTAGCCCTTTAAATACACTCTACCGATTCCGCTCCGAAATTTGGCGCATTTTATAAACCCTTCCCATTCCGCTCCGACATTTAGCCCTTTAAATACACTCTACCGATTCCGCTCCGAAAATTTGCGCATTTTATATACCCTTCCCATTCCGCTCCGACATTTAGCCCTTTAAATACACTACCGATTCCGCTCCGAAATTTGGCGCATTTTATAAACCCTTCCCATTCCGCTCCGACATTTAGCCCTTTAAATACACTCTACCGATTCCGCTCCGAAATTTGGCACATTTTATAAACCCTTCCCATTCCGCTCCGACATTTAGCCCTTTAAATACACTCTACCGATTCCGCTCCGAAATTTGGCGCATTTTATAAACCCTTCCCATTCCGCTCCGACATTTAGCCCTTTAAATACACTCTACCGATTCCGCTCCGAAATTTGGCGCATTTTATAAACCCTTCCCATTCCGCTCCGACATTTAGCCCTTTAAATACACTCTACCGATTCCGCTCCGAAATTTGGCGCATTTTATAAACCCTTCCCATTCCGCTCCGACATTTAGCCCTTTAAATACACTCTACCGATTCCGCTCCGAAATTTGGCGCATTTTATAAACCCTTCCCATATATTAGATTCGTCCTTCTTTCGTGTAAGAATAAAGAAATCCGGTCACTTTTAACGCTTGAAAGGTCTTCTAACCATTCTTCTTTATACGTCTCCATTTTGATTTTTAAATACCAACGCCTAACATAACGACTTGACATTCGCCTTTCTAGAAAAATCTAGACAGCTGACTAAGGACGCGAAAATTGGATTGCACTTTACGATATCACGCATGCGCGAGGGAGATATTTTACGTCCCTTAAGCCAGTGTTGTCAGATTGTCTGAAATTTCCCATATTGTGGTAAATTTTGGGATGCATTTTGGCTCTGTGGGGAAAAGGAAATTATTTTTCAAAAACGTTGATTTTGTGGGAATTTTCAGGTCTGCCGATTTTTAAGAATAATAATAATTATAATAATCAGCTAGGCTAATACCGAAGACGCCACCTTAGGCCCAAGTTATCTAGCGACCTATAATTCCATGAAACAGGTGGCCAGGTTACAATGCGTAGGAGGATGGTAGCAAGCCTTACATGCCAACAGCTCCCTACAATAACTATTACCGTTAACCTCTACAATTTTTTATGCAAAGGGGAAACCGAAATACTCGTGGGAAAATCCCTGTAACCAGTGGGGCGAGAACTTGCAAACTCAACGCGGAAGGAGTAGTTCCTATTTTCTTTAAATTTGAGTATCAATAGAAAACTGTGTACTTTCGTGAATCTTGGGATTTTAAAAATAATATGAAATAGGCGCCACCTAATACTTCAATCAAACACTGCTTAGGCCTAACAAGCAAAATGTATAAAACTATAGCATATGTTTTCCGTTGGTTTTCGCTGGGGGCGGGGCTAAATTGGGGTGTGGAAATCCGTGGGAAATTTATTATCCAGTAATGGAAATTTCGAGTTTCGAACATTGGTAACACTGCCTTGGGCCAGCTCAAGGAACCCCACAAATTAAGACAAGTTTTAAATTGAATGTATTCATTTCAACCATGAATATTGGAGCTATATCATTACCCGTTCTACAACCTGGTGCTAAGATGAGCTGTGCTTTTCTGCGTTTTACGAAATCACTTGACCCAATCAGGACTGAGACAGGCATTTGTCGTTGATTCGATCCACAAAACGTTTAAAAATGACTCTTTATTTTAGCAAAATACCTGTACTTAAACAAAATTACTGGATAATCATAAATAAAGGAATTTATAATTTAAATAATAATAATAATCCGCTAGGCTAATACCCAAGCCTAAGTCATCCAGCGACTTTTAAAACCATTAATTCAGGTGGCCGGGTTTCAATGCGTTAGGAGGGTGGTGGCAAGCCCTGCGTGCCACGCGAGCCAACAGCTCCCTACAATAACTATATATAACCGTTATCCTCAACAAGTTTTAATGGAAAGGGAAACCGAAGTACTCGGGGGAAAACTCCTTAAACCAGTGGCGAGAGAACTTGAAAACTCCGAGTTTTCACTCAATGCCACATGCTGCGATCGAACTAATCAAATTAATATTCTTACCTATTTTCGCTCAATCAGAAAGATGTTTATTTAAATATTAGAAAAAAAAATTTGCGCTAAGCCATGGCACTGAAAGCTGGTCAAGTTTCAAACCGTTGACCTTCAATACAATTTTTGAGTAGCTCCGCGTGACCAACGTCATAATAACTAACCCCTCCCATCCTAGCGACTGAGGCTAGACTACTAAATATTCACGGTTGAAATGAATACATTCCTGGTTTTACTGATAAATGTCTATGCGCTCGGAACCACTTCTTCCGCGTTGAATTAGTAAGTTATCTCCCAGCTTGTTAGAGGGGTTTCCCCCCGAGCTCTTCGATTTCCCCTTTCCATAAAAGCTTGCTTAGGTTAAAGGGAATATAACCTGCAAATCAATCTTCATGGAAGACCCCTTCAATTTTTCAAATTACCCTTTACAGTGGCGCCAAACAATTCTTAAGCCAAAGGCAAGAGCGGCTAGAGCCGCAAACGTTGGTGTTCCACACCAAATACCTGAGGTTATATTCCCTTTAAAGGGAATATAACCTGCAAATCAATCTTTATGGAAGACCCCTTCAATTTTTCCAATTACCCGCCAAACATTTATAAAGTCAATGGCCAGAGCGGCCAGATCTGCAAACGTTCGTGTTCCACATCTCAGGTTATATTCCCTTTA
This sequence comes from Leiobunum rupestre, assembly GCF_980474605.1. Lineage (NCBI taxonomy): Eukaryota > Metazoa > Arthropoda > Arachnida > Opiliones > Sclerosomatidae > Leiobunum > Leiobunum rupestre. The sequence goes on from NC_143386.1 coordinate 20,418,782, forward strand.
ACTTTAATAAAAGTGTAGGGAGCTGTTGGCTGGAAGGCTTACCACCACCCTCCTACGCAATTTCACTAGTTGACTTATGCCTGTGTGGTTTCTCGCGTATTAGCTTAGTTGATTATTATTATTATTTTAATTTTCATTATATCTGAGATTAACGTTGGATGTTCGTTTTCAGAAAACCAGAAAATTAAAATATAATATTTTGACTAATTAAATAATTTGCGGTTGATGATAATAAACAGGTTTCGCCAGCGCTTAAGAAGGGTAGCTGGCTTTGCTGGTCTTTTATGTAATTAAAACAGAAAAAAATCTAACTTGTATAAAATCAAATAATTAATTAATAAATCGAAAACGCGAAAAATCGTAGTAAAGTAAGAAACGGTAATGCACGTTACTGAAGCTCGCACTTGAAACTTATAAAATGGGGATTTAAAGCAACTGGCGGCTCTATCATTGCCACCTGTATTATGAAAAGGCCCCTGTTATTAGAGAAGGCCATGAATCTATCCGAATCTTCGAAAAAAATTACTTTCGCGGAGAGCGTGGAGCCATCTATTAATGGGAAGCTAAAATTAAAAAAGCGAATCGTCTATAATGGCTCTCTGACGATCAGAGAGCCATTATAGAGTATTATATTTAGAACACTTTTACTCTACTTAGTGAACTTTAACCTAAATTATGCATCCCATATAAAATATATTGTAAACAATTACTATAATTGAAGCTATTGACAACTTTACAAACCAGCCAATCAACGCGAAGCATACTTTTGTGCCCCGCCTTTTGGGTCAAAATGTAGCTTCAGCATCTTGTTTTGATTTCGACGCTAGCGACTTCTGTTGAAAAAAGAGCTACTTCATCTAGAGCCGATACTTGCTATAAGTAGAAACTCTCGCCGCTAGTGGCGTGACCCAACCAGAGATCCTCTAAGTAGCCAGCGCGTGTTTCTCGTCGTCAAAACTACCAATGAAATAAATACACGTTGTCAAGACTACCAATGAACTAATTAGACCCTGTCTGTTTAGGGTATACTTCCAATCTAAACCATCGCGTTTTGGAAGGGGAGATGGCTCTGTTTATAGTAGTTATTTTATATTATAAGTTTTTAGTATCTGTTCGAGATTATGGAGGTCGAGATCGCCATTTTAAAGGTCGTCATTTCTATTTTCAAGGTCGAAATCGCCGGTCTATAATTGTAATTTTTTTATTTTAAGATCTTAATATACTTTCGATATTTTGGAGGTGGTTGAGACAGTGCCCAGGGCCGTTTTTCCTTTCAGGCGCCCCTAGGCTAATAATGTCAGAAGCCCTTTTTCATATGGCAGGGAATTTATTGAATACTTTACAATTAAATTGAGATAAATATACACGGTGTTTTAAAAGGTTATGCAAAAAAAATTAAGGAGTTGTAGGGGTGAGTTGAGAAGTATGCCTGTTTTTTCCCAATTTCCTACGATGAGTTAAAAGAGTGCCAGAGAGCTTCAAAGTAAGGCCTACTAGCCCCTGGAAGTAGGCTGCAACACGCGGGGAACATTAAGGTTAGGGTTCGTGTAATAGGTAAAAAAGAAATTTGTAAACAAATCGAGGTAACCAGCGTAAAAAGTAAACTTAATCAGTATTTAAAGTCCCTGCTGCGTGGTTTTGTGCTCGTTGCAGCCTACTTCCAGGGGCTAGTAGGCCATACTTTGAAGCTCTCTGGCGCTCTTTTAACTCTTCGTAGGAAATTGGGTTAAAAAGCAGGCATACTTCTCAACTCACCCCCTGCAACTCCTTCACATTTTTGCATAACCTTTTGAAACACCCTGTATATAAAGGGCTGGACAGTGCCCCTCCGCAGCGTGGCGCCCAATGGCCTAGCCCTACCTAGCCCAATGGCAGAGATGGGTCTGACAGAGCCTCAGCCTCCTCTTGGTATAAAGGCGGGTCTCGTAAGGCAATAGCCTCCACCCTCCTGCCCATTCATGTAGAGCCTTCAAAGGTTACCTAGCACAGGGCATCCAGTTGCTTAAATACAGCATTAATTTTCAAGATTGATATCCAGTGCCGGATTAAGTACTAGGCCTACTAGGCACTTGGCTATGGTCCCCCACCAACCGAAGGCTTCCACCACTGATGAAATCAATCTCTTTTTCACTGATTCTGTTGCTTTATTATTTGAAAAATCATTATTATCGTGACATAAGCTCAGCTTCAGGAATAGTAATAGAACTTATTATTATATATTACAAAGTTGTAATGCATTATTTTTATTGATTTTATTAAATCTTAATGAAATACACTCATGAGTATTCCAAAATATATAATACGTTATATTACTGTTACCACCATGACAAAAACCAGTGCTTCTATTCAGCTTCAGGACACGCGGGTTTTTGCGTTTTTATGCTTTCCTTACATAGGCCCCCACCAAAATCTGCCTAGGGCCCCACACGAGGGGTCGGACATTCCCAAAAAAAGCGTACGGGATTTCGAAATCTCTGCGATTTCGCGATTTCGTCGGAGATTTCGCGGTTTCGTCGGAGATTTCGCGATTTCGTCGGAGATTTCGCGATTTCGTCGGAGATTTCGCGGTTTCGTCGGAGATTTCGCGATTTCGTCGGAGATTTCGCGGTTTCGTCGGAGATTTCGCGGTTTCGTCGGAGATTTCGCGGTTTCGTCGGAGATTTCGCGGTTTCGTCGGAGATTTCGCGATTTCGTCGGAGATTTCGCGGTTTCGTCGGAGATTTCGCGGTTTCGTCGGAGATTTCGCGATTTCGTCGGAGATTTCGCGGTTTCGTCGGAGATTTCGCGGTTTCGTCAAAGATTTCGGGATTTTATAAGATTTTGCGATTTCGTCATAGATTTTGAAATTTGGTCAGATATTTTGAAATTTGGTCAGGGATTTCGCGATTTCGTCGGACATTTCTTGAGAAGTGTACGGGATTTTGTACAAATGTCCGACCCCTCGGCCCCACATCCAGTAAATCCGGTACTATCGATATCACCAATGTCATTATCGGTGAAGGTTTCTTGTTAGATTCCATTTACCCGGTTAAGTTTACAAAGCTCATAAACTGCTGGAATTTCGTCTTGACAATTCGCGATTTTTGAATCTCCTTAGCAGTTTAGGAACTTATCCCTTTGGCCGCTATTGTAAAGTGTCCTACATTCTTCCGTGTTACCAGGAATTTCGGTCGTCGCTTATATCTAAAAAAAGTCCATAATTTTCAGGACATTCTCAAAGAAAACCACCCGGGTTTCCAAGTTTCGCCAGTGGAGTCGGCGGCAACACATTCTCCTATATCTTTGGGCACCAGACCGAAGAAGGGGACTTTTCTCATCGCGTCGGCTGCGTCCACGGGGAAGATCTGGCCTACGTCTTCGGCGCTCCTCTCCTGTCCGTGTCGGCCAACAACAACCACCTGCACCATTACGGAAGAAACTACACTAAACAGGAAGTGCAACTATCGGAAGCGGCCATGACGTATTGGGGAAACTTCATTCGATACGGGTAAAGACATTCGTTTCTAATTATGATCGATTTAAGCCTTGGCTATAATGAGTAAGATAATTACTTCTTGGATTAATAACATTGAGTTAGGAATAAATAGAGGTACAACTAAATCTGGCTGGAGCGGGACCAATTTCGTTCAATAAGGAGACTTTATCAACTTTATAGTTCTACCGTGGCGGCATCTGCCTCTAGTGGTGGCAACTATATTGCAATTGAATTTTTTCGCGAATCTGATGCGAAATTGAAATGTATGATTACTCGTAACAAACAAACCTTTGAAGTTGTTTAAAAATAATTTTATTCTGTCAACACGATCCTTTTTAACTCAAGTTACGGTGAGTTAGCTAATAATTATTTATTTTTAGCCATATAACTTTACAAAATATAGATGGCGCTACCGCCTAGTTATAAAGTTGAATTTCGTACAGTCTTCTCAGAACAGGTCCCGCGTAACCATGGCAACCGAAATTGTAATTGTAATTCTAGCAGTATTATTCCCAATTCAATGATTAATAATATGACTACTGGATATAGCACTCTACCTCCGCTACAGCGACAAGAGCTTTGGCGCATGCGCGAAATTTTGAAAATAACGTTTTCGCGCACAGAAACGTGAACTTACAGGGGGACGTGTCTCTAGGCGCACGAAAACACTCTAGAAAATTTGTTATGTTAAACCATGGACAGTAAATTAAGAGGACAGGTTTTCGATACCCTTCCACAGTGCATTTTATTTATCCCCGCGTCGTTTGTACCACGTAATCTTAAAATTTCAAAATGACAATCTAATGCGGTTGATATTTTTATGTAATTTTTAATTTTGGTTTTTTAATTCATTAAAAACTATCAACTGATATTTAGTATATCATATTTAATCTATAAAAACGTGAAAAAATACCTTTTGGCGTAAAAATGTACTTTGTGTTTATCTTTTTTCTTTTTTGGAACAGTATCGTCCACTCTTAGCGATACTTGTTTTTTTTTTCAAATAACCTTGCACGACTCCCTTAGTGTGAATGGTTTACGGGGGCTAAAAACCAGGCTTTTTACCGTTCCTCTAAAATCTACTATCGATGGTTAAACCTAATTTCCAAATTAACAAAAAAAAACACATCATCATATATTGCTGTAGTTGTTATTATTAAATTTATTACCAAAAGATTCAGAATTTGAAAAATTTCCCTTGTGTTTTCTGTTTGAAACCCCTTCTTGGGGACTTGAAATTCCCAACTCCTCATATGTATTCCATAAATTCATTATTTTAACAACTACCAATTGAAAAACGTTAATTCACTACCACATCAAATAAATAAATCTAGGAAACTTACCAAAAAATCCATAAAACAGCATAAATCACATTAGAATCGAACAAAAAAGGTAAAACAAATTTTACGCCTAACAAGGCTGCATATTATCTGTCCCACTCAGACGCGAGCGCCGTGGTACGGATGTGGGCATTATGAGAAACGCCTAAATGAAGAAGTGCTATATCCAGTAGTCATACTATTAATCCAAGCTTCCTTCGACCATGGACCAAAATTTTAACGGGACTCACTGTTCCCGATATTTTGACGCGGTAGGCGTGGCCTAAATCGGAAGGCTTACTGAGGTACACCAGCCGCTTTGAAGAGCCTCAAGAATTCTGTTCAACTATCACTGCGAACTGGGGCTTAGGAGACAGTACGTGCGAGAAAGTTAGGTTAGGCTTAGTTCATTTAACCGACAACAACGGCGCCATTTTGTCCAAATTGAACGTGAACGATCCAGCTTCTCTACGAAACTACGCCAGAAATCGACTTCAGCGACGCCAAGGTTGCCCACATTGAACTAAAATTATCCGTGATTTTCCTATGAATTCCCAGTATTCACGTGCGCTTTTTAAAGCCTGAACAGTGAGTCCCTTTAGATTCTTGGTCCATGCTTCGACTATGCTGAAAATGGCGATACACCGAGAGAATAAAAGTTTCTATCAAATACCGGAGGTCACGTGTTAATGTTTTTTTTACGTCACTATAGCTATAGTTATTATTGAAGAGAGAGCACGCGCTGGAGTCGATAAAGATTTTTGAATTCGAAGTCCACGTGCGAAACGCGCGAGCCAATAAAGTACTGAAAAGCTTAAGCTCGTGACGCGGAGAAAAACATATTATACTTTTAATTTTTTTTTGTTTTATTTTATGGAAACACCTATTCCCTGTTCCATTTAATAACGGCGCACGATGCGTGCTCGGCGGAAAGTTCCAAATAGCACGTGCCACCGAGCGTGCGTCGCGTGCCGTCATTAAATAGAAAAGGGGAAGCCATCTTATATAAGTTGCGATTTTGACAGTCTTTAAAAATAGGCTTACGAATTTTTTGTCTATCACGTGACGGCATAACGCTCGCTGATTGGTCGAGAAGAACGCGCCTCAAAAAACATGGTTACATTAGCTCGTTTACCGGCAGCGCTCGCGGCGGTAAAATCAGAACAACGGGGAAAAGGCGGTAAAACTAGAAAATAGAGAAAATCAGGAAAACACTACCCGTAATTAAAAATTTCAGAAAAAGGAAGAGCGACCAAATTAATTAAGTACTTTAAAAGAAGAAGGACATAGATTTAAAAACGTAATTGTCTCATAAACATGCACTTAACGACATCTTTACTGGTACTCCAAAACTACATGTTCAAAACTATACAGGGTGGAAGCCTCAGCCGTGGTCCAGCCTCGCTACTTCTCCTAGTACACCAGAGTGCTGCGGGTCGAACACTTCTACAGGCGCTGGTATTCCACAAATAGACCAATGGGATAATTATAAGCGCATCCTTATCCAATCGCCCGAAAAAGCATTTGTAAGATGCGCTTCTAATTCTCCCATTGGTCTATTTTTAGACTAGGAAAAGTACCTAGTTGGACCACGGCTGAGGCTTCCAATTATCCCATTGGTCTATGTTTGGCCTACCAGCGCCTGTAGAAGTGTTCCACCCGCACTACTCTGGTGTACTAGGAAAAGTTCCGAGGCTGGACCACGGCTGAGGCTTCCAATTATCCCATTGGTATATTTGTGGCCTACCAGCGCCTGTAAAAGTGTTCCACCCGCAGTACCCTGGTGTACTAGGAAAAGTGGCGAGGCTGGACCATGGCTGAGGCTTCCACCCTGTATAAGTGTTTTTGTTGCTATAATATAATTTTTTCGTTTTCGTAAATATATCTAATATATATATATATATATATATATATATATATATATATATATTAAACCGAAATTATATAATATGTTAAAATTTTCAGATTCAAAAGATACACTCTTTATTTAGTCTACCATAATTAACTCGCTAAAAATCAAATAAGTTCGACTAGCGGTCGTTAGATAGCACGACCAGGTACCTCGTTTCTTAACACCAAAAGCAGACTACGAACGGATTATACTTACAAGAAGAGTACCCGAAGTGTTTATTGCCGATTTTGTTCAACGTCGAACGTAATGTAAACCTAAATGAGGTATGAAATTTCTCACTACCCATTCGATTTGCCATGGCAACCGAAAATGTTTTTGACCAACCCTTACCAAAATGTGAGTCTTACTTTAGTCGCTAATTAGTCTCAATGAAGGATCAAGGATTTTTAAGTATTATGTAAGCATAAAAAACTGAGACCAGAATTGTGGGTCTTAAATAAAATCTATTTTAGTCTCACTAAAAGAGTTTTATTAATATATATTTAGATGAAACTCATTATAATCTCATTTTGGAAGACCCAATTCTGGAGACTTGAGAGAAGCTTAATTGAGAGTTGATTGTGGGTTACAATATTAGATTAGAATAAGAGTTATTTAAGACTTCACTATAGTCTCATATGGGGAGACCCATTTTTAAGGACTTGAAAGAGACTTAATTGAGAGTTGCTTAGAGGTTACAATATTAGATTAGAATAAGGGTTATTTAAGACTTCGTTTAGTCTCATATTGGGAGACTAAATTTTGGGGACTTGAAAAAGGCTTAAATGAGAGTAGATAATGGGTTACAATATTAGATTAGAATAAGGGTTATTTAAGATTACACTTTAGTCTCATATGGGGAGATTCATTTCTGGGGACTTGAAAGAGACTTAATTGAGAGTTGCTTAGAGGTTACAATATTAGATTAGAATAAGGGTTATTTAAGACTTCACTTTAGTCTCATATTGGGAGACTCAATTTTGGGGACTTGAAAAAGGCTTAAATGAGAGTTGATTATGGGTTACAATATTTGATTAGAATAAGGGTTATTTAAACTTCACTTTAGTCTCATATTGGGATACTCAATTTTGAGGACTTGAAAAAGGCTTAAATGAGAGTTGATTATGGGTTACAATTTTAGATTAAAATAAGAGTCATTTAAGACTTCACTTTAGTCTCATATGGGGAGATTCATTTCTGGGGACTTGAAAGTTGCTTAGAGGTTACAATTTGAAGTTAAAATAAAAGTAATCGTAAATATAATGGCCACTTAAGTTTGATATTAAACAGGTTATTAAAAGCTTATTGTTCAACTGCCATGATGGATTGCAACTTGAATCTTGGTTACAAAATGGTCATAAGGGATGGGCTGGCTAATTTTGGTTAAGCTCAACTCACTTGAAACCCTAAAATTTTTGTAATAAAATAACCGTTTAAAATTTTTAAGTATACTAAATAATATAAATATATATAAATTTTTAAACTAGGATATTTCCTTTCAAGTAAAATTTATTCCGTATGAGTGTGTAAATAAACTGAGCTGAGTTAAAAGTGGCCTAGCATCTAGAGCCAGCCATGAAGTCTGGAGATTTTAGAACTTGCAATCCAGCATGGCAGCTGAACATAGTAGTCATTTTTGATTCAGTGTTTAATAATTATTTTAACATTGGATTTGAACGGACGCCCGACCATGAAAGTGGTCGGCTGTATAGCGACCGCCATGCAATAACTGGTGAAGAATTTAACTATAAATTACAGTGGACTGCTCACATATAGGGCACCCTCGTTGTATATTAGTTTTACTCATATCGGCAGATTTACCAGTATATAAAGAGTTTAGATCGAGTCTCCTAAAAATCGCATTAAAAATGTCTTAGTAGAGTCTCCTACAAATAGTAAAACGCAGGTATAAATAGAGTCTCCTACAAATAGTAAAACGCAGGTATAAATAGAGTCTCCTACAAATAGTAAAACGCAGGTATAAATAGAGTCTCCTACAAATAGTAAAACGCAGGTATAAATAGAGTCTCCTACAAATAGTAAAATACAGGTCTTAATTGAGGCTCCTACAGAAAGCGAATTTTAATGCAGTGTCTTTCAAATCGCAAAAATCATGTCTAAATTGAGTTTCCTAAAAATTAAAAATATGGGTTTAAACCGAATCTCCTAGAAATCACGGAAATAGTGTTTAAATCAAGTCTCAAACAAATCGCAAAAAACAAGTTTAAATTAAGTCTCCCACAAATAGTAAAACGCGGGACTAAATTGGGTCCCTACAAATAAAAAATCTGGGTTTAAATCAAATCTCCCAGAAATCACGGAAAAAGGGGTTTAAATCAAGTCTCAAACAAATCGCAAAAAACAAATCTAAATTAGGTCTCATAGCAAGATCTTAAATAGAGCTAAAAACTAGTCTTCTTTAAGGCTAGCTTAAAGAAACGTAAATAAAACTTGATTGCATCTAGATTTAAGTATATTTTTAGTCTGAGTTTTGGACTGTGGGAGACTTATTCATGATTTATTATGGGCTTTGAATAAGTCTTTCTTAAGGTTTTATTTTCGAAACATAATTTTGGTAAGGGAATTGAAACCAAAAAATTTCCATTTAAAAAAGCATGGGATTTACTCGATTTCACACTAATTTTTTTTTTAAATTTTGAAAATCACGAAATGGATAATTTGGACCACATTTAGGTAAATTTCATCAAGTTTGGATAAATTGGTACATTTTCAGGGTAAAGTTGTAACAATATTTCGGTAAAATAAGGAAAAAATCTAATTTTTGTTTTAAGTGTTCAAAACCATTTTCGGTGGCCATGGCAAATCTAATGGGTAGTGCAACGTCTCATTTTGGGAAATATCATATCTCATATAGGTCTATCACGCCCGACTTTGAAGAAAATCGGCCATAAACACCTCGGGTACTCTCCTTGTTAGCTAAACCATAAAGCAAGGCCTAACGCAACATACCGCACGTGACCATTTTGCATTTTAACCAATTTAAAATGTTGTTCTTAGCGAACCAACCCCGGCGTCTGGCTCGGAGTCGGACAGCTCGTCGTCCAGTGGACAGTCCGAGAGGCCGAAGACGAGGTACGACAAAGTGTCGTGGCCTCCATACGACCCCGCTCATCAAAGATATCTATCTCTAAGTAAGCCTCCTCCCTTCAATCTACACACTTTTCTAAATTGGCCGAAGTCAGTCACTCTATGAATTATTAATACCATAAGTTTATAATATACTAGCTCGCTATAAGTTAGAATCGTACAAACAGGGTTGCCACAAAATTTTCAGATTCAAATTCCCTGACTATTCCCTGTTTTCCCTGACCATTTTAACAGATTTTCCCTGACTTATTAAGACCAAAATGTTTCTTTTATATTTTACTTTTATCAGAAGTTAATAGTAAAAATGTTATTGCAATGTTGAAAAAATTAGCCAAACATTCAAGGAAATAAATGATAATCGTGGAATTTGTCATAGATCTAGAGTTGAATTACCTTCAAAAAGTGCCAAGATAAAATTGAATTCCTAGACTTTTCCCTGAACTTTTACCAATTCTTAAAATTCCCTGACATTTCCCTGACTTTTTAGGCCTATTTTTAAATTCCCTGACTTTTCCCTGATTTCCCTGTTTCCCTGACGTGTGGCAACCCTGTACAAAGGCTGTGCATAAACAGAGATTTCTCCCAAGACGTAGAGGTCACTGCGTGTCGCCATCTGATGGCGAAAAATCGAAATAAGAGCTTGCCGCTGAAATCCGGTTTCGTTTCAACGACGGGATCCAAACTTTGTTAAGCCTAACGAGGGTTATCGCGAAGAGATAAGCTTTAGACTATGAATATTTTACACACAATATAATTGAAATGAATAAAATATTCTTCGTTTAAATTTCCCCCAAATTAAGGATTTCGACCACCAACAAACCCATCGCAGCCCGTGTAAAATTTAAAACAAGCGTTGTTATGGCTAGCTTCGCTCTATATGCTAACTGGTGGAGTGGCGGAGTGGTTAGCACTTTCGCCTCGCAGCAAGAGGAGCCGGGTTCGATCCCAGCTTGTAGCACTGGGTGAAAACTCGGAACACCTTCTGCGTTGAGTTTGCAAGTTCTCTCCTCACTGGCTTCAGGGGTTTTCACCCGAGCTCTTCGGTTTCCCCTTCCATAAAAACTTGTTGAGGTTAACGGTAATAGTTAGTGTAGGGAGTTGTTGGCTTGATCGCGTGGCATGCCACCACCCTCCGACGCATTGTAACCCGGCCGCCTGAATTAAAAGGCTTCAAAAGTCGCTTGATGACTTAGGCCTAAGGTGGTGGCTTGGGTATTAGCCTAGCTGATTATTATTAACTTGGCACGTTTGTGTTCGTCTCGTATCCATGGAGATAGCCGTTTCCGCTATCGACGGAAGTTGAAGTAGTTAAAAAGATAGGGCAAAAAGTCGCCGCAATACCAATTCTGAATTGTTATGGGATAAATTGCTGTTAACGTTAGATCTATAACTTATAAAGAGCTATTTTATTATAAAATTATGTTAATACTTAATTAATTATTCACTCATTAATTTGATGCGTGCCCTTAGATCATTATAGTTATCGTACGTAACACTGGATATGCTGCAGCAGTGTTGAACACGAACCTTAATAGCGTCAAAGATAATATAAACCTCGTACCTTGGATTCGAAATAAATGTCTCGTGCGTGTTCAACAGCGTTTCCCCACTTCCTGCAGAAACTCCGAAACAATTAGCTCCATAATTACCATGGTAACCAACTAAAGATAAGGCCATGACCAACTTCGATGACGCGATGGAGGTAGAGTTTTTGGAGGTCAGGTGCCGGAAGTGGGTAAAGACTTCTTTATAAAAACCTGCAAACAGAAAGCTTTCAGAATTCAAATCTAGGGACTGCAGTCCATGCTACTATTTGGTAGTCGTGTACCCTGCTATAATAAAGTACACGTTTGCTAACCTTGATATAAGTCGGAATACACGAAGAAGATGAAATGAGTGGACGATACTAATACAGGGTGTCCACTAAAAAATGAACCAGGGCGAATATTTCAAGTGTTAGAAAGTTGGTTCCAATTGGAAAAGTGTTCCAAGTGACTTTATAAGTACAAATAGCTTTGACCTGATCAGATTTGACCAATAGGAAGCTCAGAAATGCTAGATGAAAAACAAATAAGGTCGTTAAGTTGATAACGTGTCGAAAGCGTGGTTCGGGAGCTGATAACTCTAAAGATACTCGTGTTAGAGTACTGAAATTTGCTACACATCCTCATCAAGATTGAGGGTCTTTAGTTTAAAAATTTCAATGACCTTGAACCATGTCTTCAAGGTCATACGAAAACTAACGTGAGAACCTAAAGTGTTAGAAAGTTGGTTCCAATTAGAAAAGTGTTCCACGTCACATTGTAGGTCTAATTAGCTTTGTTTCGATCGAATTTGACCAATAGGAAGTCGAGGAACTGTTTTTCAAAATCACAAAGGTCGTTAAAATGAAATTTGAAAGAAAACGCACATAAATCGAAACCAATTCGTGTTACATCGAAATTTGCTAGACAAACTCATTATGGTGGTCGTCATGACAACAACAGTTAAAAATATTTTCAAATGACATTTTATTTTACGCTAAGCCTAATATTCATTCAAAGTGTATTTTTGTTAGCACAAAGTTAGTTTTTTCTTTAGAAATAATAAAGTTATGTAAAAACACGAGAACCACCAATGGTCTAGAGAGTGAGGAGTAAAAACGCGAACAAGTAAAGAGACCAATAAGTAGGGGAGAAAACTAAGCTTTAATGGGGAAAAATATGCGGTACTTCGGTAAGGTCGAAATGGTTGGCTTATTTTATGAAAATGGGAGAAATGCGCGCTTAGCAGCGGCAATTTTTCTAACACTTACTTTTCTCGCGTTAGTTGTTGGATGACCTTGAAGACATAGTTCAAGGTCATTGAAATTTTTAAACTAAAGACCCTCAATCCTGATGAGGATGTGTAGCAAATTTCAGTATTCTAACACGAGTATCTTTAGAGTTATCAGCTCCCGAACCTCGCTTTCGACACATTAACAACTTAACGACCTTATTGTTTTTATCTAGCATTTCTGGGCTTCCTATTGGTCAAATCCGATCAGATCAAAGCTATTTGTACTTAAAAAGTCACGTGGAACACGTTTCTAATTGAAACCAACTTTCTAACCCTTACGGTTCTGGAGTTAGTTTTTTGATGACCTTGAAGACATGGTTCAAGGTCATCGACATTTTCGCAGTAGGTTTCTCCCTACATCTTGTATACGACTTGAAAATTTTCAAATCGTACCTAAAACAGATTTTGAGATATTCGACTTGGTTCATTTTTTAGTGGACACCCTGTATAATGGTAAAAAGCCAATATGAACCCTCTTATATCGAAACAAATATTAGAAGTCCATCTTCGTGAATACCAGTCTTTGTTTTCTAAGGATCGCGTCAATACTTTGAATAAATTAACAGCCAAATCGTTTTAACCCGACCTTAGGCCCTGGAAGACAAATTCAAAATGTTGATCTTAAATATTTTTATTACGCAAATATTAAAGTTTGACTTTCTTCGCCAAATTGTTGAAAGCTACAAATGGGGTCCTTTTCCCTTCAGTAGGCAACAAGGTCAAAGTACGAGACCATTACCACGCTCATCGTCTCAGCTTCTGGCTGGAGCTAATCCCGAAACTGCACGCGGCAGGAGCCGAAAGCGCCTTAGCGAGACACCATTTGCTCGAAGACCACGACAACAAATACACGTACGACGGCGTGGTCCGCCACATACAGTTGTTCCCGGACCCTTCGCCGGGACTCGGGGTGCACCACGTCGGTTCACCTTACCAGTCGCACTTACCATCGCATCATTTGCCGTCGTCCGCTTACGACGCGGCCACGGGGCCACCGCCGATGACCAGGGTCCACAATTACTGGCCTGGAGGGCAAGCCGCTTCGCACCCTCATCCGTCCTTAGATCCACCTTATCCTCCAGCTCAACCAGGTCAGCATCATCCGAATTCTCCACTAGTTAATATGTCGCCGTTGCCTCCGGTGAATTCTGACGTAAGTATTTCCACAGGTTTCAATGCCTCCTTTTAGGCGAAAAAGAACGAAAAAACCAATTGTTTTGCTTCGACGCTAGCCGTCGCGGGGTTTTGCCCGACTGAGAACCAGGCCTTAATGAGTTAATATTAGAGGTCGGGGATGGTTAACTTTTATTCAATAGATAAAGCTCCAAAAATTACTCGTAAAACGTTTTGATCAAGTAAATTATATTTCTGTATTATCCGATTAATTTTTTGATAAATTTGTAAAATTAATCGGAAAAACGACGTTTTTTTCGATAAAAAGCTCAAATTTTACGAATAATACAGGTTTTTTAATCATTTTCCGAAATATTAACCGGTAAATTTCTTTGTTTACATTTTTTTTCCGACAAAAATCTATTTAATCATGGATAATAATTAACCGTCCCCGACCTCTAGTTAATATTGGCGAAAAGTGCTTGCTTTCTAAAATTATTCGCTTCCTAATTTGACACCAATTGCATTACACTGTAGACGTTTAGATGTGATAGTGGTAGCTGCGGCTTCATATTCTCTGTTCACTTGATTAATTCTTGATATCATGATAGGATGATCCATAAGTCTATAATATTGAGACATAAGTGTGACACTTCCCCTTCTTCACATGCAAAAGTTTTACTGAGAGCTATTCGCAAGACAGACTGCATTACGGGCTTCGTCACCGTTTTGCGTCCGCTTGCTAACGCGTCACACGTAGCCTTTGACAGCGCGTCGCTAGGGGGAGATTTTCTTCTTGGGATGACGTCACTCCCTTACTAGCTGTCGGTAATATATTCCCCAAAGTGACTAACTTATGGAACAATATGGAACAATATTATATACTTATGGATGATCTTAACGGAAAAATTTTAAAATTAGGAACTCTTGCTAGAATGTTTCATCTAGAACATGACTGTCGCGCGCTTACACGTATAAACGCTGTCATTCTTCTACAAAACACGTATCTGGGAATCTGCAATAAAGTTGGTCTATAAGGACATTTAGCGGTAAAACGAAAAAAAGTTAGCTATGTTTTCCGAACGCCATCTATCGGAAATATATTGTTCACAGGATCCTACAAAACCATTAATATAGTTAGGAATAGTGATATTTCTTAAAATCAACAGGGATAGAACTAAGGAAATTTGAAACAAAGAAACCATACAAACTCCCTATAGCAGAGCCGGATTAACCAATAGGCCGAATAAGCCTGTGCTTTGGGCACCAAAAGGGTTCAAAAAAAATAAAAGTACAAAACTTTAATCATTTGCTTTTCACAAAATATTTTCCTGGGTAATTTTAGTAAATGCGTCCTCCCCTATCAACCAAAAACGATTGATTATCCCATTGTCCGACGGACTGCCGTCTAGCCCCTGACGACATTATAAATCTGGCAGCAAAATGAATTTTCCTTCCATTTCTCAATTATAAATTGAGGAAGCGACTAGCTCGCTATTGAAAGGGGGCACCAAAATTAACTTTGGCCTAGGGCCCCATAAAGTTTTAATCCGGCCCTGCCCTATAGTAATTTACTGGTCCGGGTACATTTTTTAGTGAAGCTAGCTAATATACCTCAGAAGATCAAATCTGATTGTCATCCAAAATCCCAAACTCAACTTATCCCCAAAAACAATATGTGCTTAAATTAGCTGATCCTATTCGGTCATGATGATTGACGCTGTGTTATCCCTAGATTCATTGATGAACTATTTATTAACAAAGCTCCCTCGATTGGAGCCTGCTAAATCATGGTTTATCATTGAAACTATTGCAATTACGCCATTCTTTGGACAGTAATTTACAATAGTTTGAATGTCTAGTATGTTTTTACGAAACTAATCAGCGCGATCAGGTTAATAAGTTTTAGAGCTTACTGTCAAGTCTGTCACTTATTTATGGCAAAGGGAGCTAAAATTCCAAATAGCCAATGATAACGTCGTCAGTGAGCCATTGTTGAGTATTATATTTAGACAATTTATACTCTACTTAATGGATTATACATCCCGTGTTAAATGCTTGTTTATAATTGCGGGAATTTATGTTATTGACCAATTTACAAACGACCCAATCAACGCGAGGAGTACCTATAAATACTTCATTTTTGATTTCGACGCTAGCGACATCTATTGAAAAATAGCTACTTCACGTCAAGCCGCCACTTGCTTTAACGTTTTCGGTAACAATATAGACGCTTAACGGCTAACTGGTTAATCGCGTAATTTTTGTCCGCTAAACACATTGCGGCGTAGCAGAATTAAGTGGGTTTATGGTAACTAAAATGGCTAATTGTGATATGTGGTGTAAATGTCTTTCATTTATTTCTTTGAAAGCCTTCGTCTTCGCCGTCGTCATGGACAGGTGAAGCCGCGTCCTCGACGCCGACGACAAACATCTCCGACTACATGGCGGTGGTCATGCAGCACACCGGATATTCCACCGCCTTGAGCGTGACGGTGGCTGTCGGCTGCTCTCTGCTCATACTAAACATTCTCATCTTTGCCGGCATTTATTACCAAAGAGACAAAGAGAAGTTAGAAAGTAAACTGCAACACCATCCACCGCCGGGATCCAGAGGCTTTCAGGTACGCTATTTCCCGCTATCCAAGCAGTCCAAGGAGCTTTCGAGCCATGACTCTTCGCCAGGCTGCTTACAAAGAGCTCATTTCAGTAACGATCTGGTAGATTTCCCCTAGAGGGTCTAAAGCCGTATGTAACATAATCACTCATTAACTATACCATAACCATTTCCTAAGATTCTTCTTAAGGCCTTTTCACACGAGCCAAATATATTGATCCAACTAGATGAGTCAACTTGAGTTGAGTCAACTAGTTGGTTCGTGTGAATAAAAGTTCGCTGAATTAATCCACCAAAAAAGTACACCATTTTTGCTGACTCAGCATTTTGATTTGAAAAGTTGGCTCGTGTGAAAAGGTCTTTAGAACTTAAGAACAGTTAAAGCTACAGGCTTATACACCGATTACGGGAAGTGATCAAATTCAGTCCCTCGTGCCATAAAAGATTTTACTTTAACAAAACCTTGTTCAAGGGATATGACGGAAATTACGTCACTTCCAACTCCGTTACGAAAAAATCGGCATCAACATTGTATTAGGAAATAAGGAATAGGTGTTTCCCTGAAAAAAAAACGATAAAAAAATTGAAGTATAAAAGCTTTTTAGTACTATATTGGCACGCGAGTTTCGCACGTGGACTTAAATTGCAAAATCTTTATCGACAGTGACGTCGAAAAAACATTTACACGTGACCTCCCGTATTTTATAGAAACACCTATTTAGTGAAGTGCTTTTTGAAAACGTGCAAAATTCCTCGTGCGTTTGTGGCTTTTACAATCTATAGTTAAGCTCGTGCGACGCGGTAACGTGATTTGGTTTCCATCGTAACTTTTCAATAGAGTGCCAGCAGCTTGAAACCCTGCGACGTCACCAATGTTAAATGTCTATTGAGAAAAAACGTGAGTTTTCATGACAACCACTACGGAAGCTACGGCTGTGACGTCACTAACTTTTAAAAGCGCATCAACTGCTAGCACTCTATAGAAGGAGGTTTATATTAAGAATTTTTCATTTTTAGCGTCCACTAGTTGTATGTTTCTTGTGAAACAAGGTCTCATAGAAAAAATTGTCTTATGGCATACCTATGAGTGATTATGTTACATATGGTAGGGCGTTGAAAATCTTGTTTAGGCCTTAAATAATTTCTTTACGTTTTTTAGGCCATGTGGGTACCGTTCACACTATGTAATTTTATTGCTTTAGTCCCATTCGACCGAAATCCCATTCGACCGAAGGCGGTTTTTGAGGTGTCCCATTCGACCGAATTCCGCCGAAACGTGCGGTTTTTATGTGTCCCATTCGACCGAACGCTTTTATGTGTCCCATTCGACCGAACGCTGCTATATAAATTGGCTTTTGCTATGTTTTCAATTTAGTTACTGAAGTCGTTTGCAATGGAGCGAATAGCTAATAAAGGAGGGTATTTAATTAGCTATGCCATTTTAATATCTTTGTACTATGCATTTATTTGAAAATAAAATGGAATGAGCATGAATTATATTTTTATCTTCACCTAGTCAAGAAAAGTAACTGAACCAAAACTGAAATAGTAAACTTAACCAACTCTAACCTAACCGTACCTAACCTAACCTAACCTAACCTAACCTAACCTAACCTAACCTAACCTAAACATGGATCTTTGATAGTACATACCTTATAAATAAAATACCAAATCACCCCGCCAATTGGGCTACATTTTAAAATTCTTTCGGTCGAATGGGAATGAACGATTTTATTGGTGCCCAGTTAGTGGTTTATATCTGATTTACCAATTAATTGGTCACCCTACGCAGTTCAAACTTTTTCACCAAACAATGCGTGCATATTGTATTTTATGGGCTGCGATAGCGCGATAACTGTTCACACGAGGGCTAAGGATTAGGGTTCCTCCAATGGGATTATTTTAAATTCTTATGATCGTCTGCTATAGGGTTTCTTGTGTGAGATATTATATTTAACTTTTCAAAATTGTTTATTACTGCTATTTCAATAAAAGCAATATTCAGGAATCCATACCTCTACTTGGAATGCTTATGGCGGCAGATTTTCGTCTCGATGTGGCTGACGGTTTTTTGGAAGTCACTATGTTAACTTAACAAACAACTACGTGAGAGGGGAGCGGGCGCAAAGGGGATTTTTTTCTCTCGTAGGCGGGTCCAAAGCCGTCAGAATGATCTTACCATGCGCGATACGGGCAAAATAAGCATTTCAAGTAGAGGTATCGGTACCTGCAATATTAGATCGTTTATTCCCATTCGACCGAAATCCCATTCGACCGAAAGAATTTTAAAATGTAGCCCAATTGGCGGGGTGATTTGGTATTTTATTTATAAGGTATGTACTATCGAAGATCCATGTTTAGGTTAGGTTAGGTTAGGTTAGGTTAGGTTACTATTTTTACTTTACACATCGCGTTTCGGCAAGAAAAATAGCAATTTGTATCTTTCTTTTTATTAAGACGGAATAAATAATTATTATTGATGTATAAATACCCTCCTTTATTAGCTATCCGCTCCATTGCAAACGACTTCAGTAACTAAATTGAAAACATAGCAAAAGCCAATTTATATAGCAGCGTTCGGTTGAATGGGACACATAAAAGCGTTCGGTCGAATGGGACACATAAAAACCGCACCCCGAAAACCGACTTCGGTCGAATGGGATTTCGGTCGAATGGGACTAAAGCGTATTAGATAGTAAGCATACGACGGGTCCATGGTTTCAAAACTTCCGTCAGAAACGTTACGGAATAGCTTAATGCTGGTTTCACACTCGACGGAAAATTAGCAGCGTAAAGTTGAACGTTAGCGGTATATCGAATGGGAATCAACGTTCAACTTTACGCTGCTAATTTTCCGTCGAGTGTGAAACCAGCTTAACGGGTCACACCGGCGTTTGAAAAAATTCTGCCTAGATTTACCACGTGGTAACGACCAATCATATTCTGGAAACAAGCGCGTGAAACTGGTTAAATTCAAATGCCGGTGTGTCCCTTTAATTTCATGGGTTGCAATTCAAATAGTTGTATATTTCAATTGTACACCCAAAAATCAGTTAACTAAAGCCCAGTTCACACTATACAAATAATTGGGCCACTTAATTGAAACCCACTAATTGTGAGCAAGAAAATTGTACAGTGTGAACAGAAAAAGTTGGAACAATGGTTACAATTTTTCTGTTCACACTATTCAATTGTCTTGCTTACAATTAGTTGGTTTCAATTAAGTGGCCCAATTAATTGTATAGTGTGAACTGGGCTTAACTGAAAAAAGGTTGGGTATTCGTCCCCCCAAAAGTGTACCAACGTTTGCTATTCCCACTGCTTAATTCACTGCCAATTTGTTGGACAAGTTTGGTCTCCAAACTAATTGGCTTTTAAAAGATGTATAGACCGTAAGCGTTAACGATGACGTAAAACCAGAAATGTATAAAGAAAAGATGTCAATTTAGTCTAAGACCATTTACACCTGGACTACAATGCCAACGTTATAACTCCGATTTCAGAGTGTCCGTTACAAAACACCACTTAGCCTAACAACAACGCCTACCTTCATTGCAGTCCAGGTGTAAATAGTCTTAGCTTTAGTGAACGCGGATGTGTCCACCGGCACCGCATCGCCGCGCCGTTCAGAATTTACCGCCCGCAGAACTCCGCCTGAGGATGTAAAACAAAATTTAAACCGCGTGTAGAATATTTATTCATTATAAACCATTTTTAGGAATGTAATAATTTATGAAAATCGCCCTGCTAAGGCCTCTCTCCAGTCATTAGTTTTTCATTCAAAACGTGTTTTGAAAAGTTTAGTTTTACTTCCGGTAAAACTTGTCTTTCGCAACCCGATATTTAACGTAATTCTCAGTCCTAACTTGGTGGAATTTAATTATACCGCGCTCATTACCACTTAGCAAGTCTTTTAAAGACTGCGCAACTTTTAAAGACCAATTAGATGGGCCGACGAA
The DNA here is from genome assembly GCF_980474605.1 of Leiobunum rupestre. Lineage (NCBI taxonomy): Eukaryota > Metazoa > Arthropoda > Arachnida > Opiliones > Sclerosomatidae > Leiobunum > Leiobunum rupestre. The sequence goes on from NC_143386.1 coordinate 20,439,081, forward strand.
TTTGTACCCCTAATTGGCAAGGAATTAAACTGAGTGAAGAGCAACGTTACCTTTGAAGGGACCAACAAGCAAATTCAACCAATAAAATATGAGATATTCCCTGACGTCACTGACACGATTACTTTGAAACAGGAATCCATACCTCTACTTGGAATGCTTAGCGCGGCAAAATTTCGTATCGACGGTTTTTTTTTGACGTCACTATGTTAACTTAACAAACAATAACGTGAGAGGGGATTTTTCATCTCGTAGGCGGGGCCAAAGCCGTCAGAGTGATATTACCCTATGCGATACGGCAGTATAAGCATTCCAAGTACAGGTATGGATTCCTGTTTGAAACATTTGACGCGCCTTCTGATTATTATTATAATACAGCTATTATCGTAATTGCAGACAAATAACTTTTATAGGCGAAACCTAATTTCCAAAATATCATACAATATAGCACACGATAGTAAAAAACCAGCTTGATGTGAACAACTTTTGCACTATTGCTACGAACGAAAATTGAATAATATAAACGCGTATTTTGGTGGAAAGATAATAATTGTCCGAGCTCAATTTGAGACCGAGCTCAGGTATTTTAAGCCCGAGCTTGAATCACTGTTAAAATACAAATTACTTCGAGCTCGAGCCTGAACCCATTTCATGATTCACATTACTTGGAGCTCGAGCACGAGCCTGTATTAAAAATTAACGTACTAAGAGCTCGACATTATACTTGAGCCCGAGCTCGAGACTGATTTTGGTAGTTTACATACCTGAGGTGAGCCTTAGCCCGATACCGATTTGAATACTGTTATAGTTTCTGACGATGAGCTCGATCTCCTTCCAATTCGCGATATTGTTTATTTTGGAAAAATAGTAGTTTTAAAACATAGTGAGACTGAGCTCGAGGCCACCATTTTATTTGTAAGTAACTAAAGTGAGTATGAACCAGATATCACATGTCGAATTGTAATTTTTGCGAGTCCGAGCCCAAGACCACCCGTCGATTTGTAAATATAGTGAGCACAAGCCCGAGACTGCCCGTATATTTATAACTACAGTGAGTCCGAGCCCAAGACGGTTTGTCGGTTTTAAATCTACTGAGCTTGAGACCTCACATCGGCGGGGAAATTTAGATTGCGAGCTCGAGCCTGAGACCCATCAATAATTGGTGAGACCAAGGTGAGCCCGGGACCAACCGTAAGCTAATATGGGAATTCGGTGAGTTGAGCTCGAGCCCAGCTCTTGGCGTTGACCTATGGAATAAAGAACCCTAAACAAATTTAAAGTAATTAAAAAACTTACAAATTAATCGTACCAATAGGTCTTCGAGTATTAAATAAAGACGCGAAAGTCGGACCAGTTAGAAGTCATTGGAGCGACTTTTAATGCCATTAATTCAGGTGGCTGGGTTTCAAAGCGCAGGATGGCCCTTCATGCCACGCGAGCCAACAGCTCCATACACTTAAGTTACTATTAACGTTAAACTCCGCAAGTTTTTATTTAAACGGGAAACCAAAGAGCTATTGGTAAAACCTCTTTAAGATGTGAATAGCGCACAGTGACCAATTAATTGGAACAACTAATGTGTTACCTATAAAATTGCATAGTCTAAAAGGTATTTATTTTATTAAATTAATTAAATTAATTCGCAGTTTGACCTTTTCGTGTCTTACTAGGCTGATTACACCAATTATAACCAAAAATGAAAAAGTTTTCGAACGAAGGCGACTAAAGTTGGTGTTTGTTTTTGTTCGGGTTGACAGGAGAGCTGTTCGTACGAGCGAGACAGTTCGATGGAGCTGCACCACCATCACATGTCCATGGGTGGAGGCAAAGGAATGGGACACCCAATGGGTGTGGTACAAACTGGAGGTAAGAAAAAACTATCTCCTGGAGCGAACCGCCTTCTATCGTCTGCTAGGTTTCAAGAAATATCGCACACACCACCTCCCCCTCCTCCACCGGCTGTCGTTAAAATCGCTGGTGGAATTAAAGTAAGTTCAACACCATACAAACCACATTCACCGCCACCACTGCCTCGCCACGGTCACCCGATCGCCTCAGTCGCTCCAGTACCGTCTTTAAAATTAGCTATTTAAAACAGTTTAAATGATAGTTCATTCACACGAGCCTTAGAAAAATTAGTATTCTTTAAGCTGAACTGACGCTCCAGTTTTTTTCCTACAGAAGGGTACACGACGACGAAATAGTAAGCGTGGACTTCAGTCCTATTATTATTTTCACCCTTCTCCCTGCTTTAGTATCGACCAACTATTTTTTCGTCTTCATGTATCCCGGTTTATCAAAAAACTAGCAAAGTCAGAGTTAAAGCAGGGTACACGGCGACGAAATGGTAGCATGGACTGCAGTCGTATAACTTTTTGTCATTGCAATAGTGTCGTCTAATAACTATTTTCCTTCTTCGTGTATTTTGGCTTATCGCAAAAGCCAGTAGGCAGTAGCTTTATCCGTTAATAACAACCCTTTTCGTGTTACATTGCGAATTGGGTTGGCAACCAGTTCCGATCCTTCTATGACAGAAATCGGTGAAGTCAGTTAGCGGGTTTTAAATGTCGTGTGACCGTGGCTTTAGTCAGTCTAAGAACAGAACCATCGATTCTAATCTTATTTTTGACTAATTAATTGGATTTAAGATGTATGAAATTATTTACAAATGATTTTTGGTAGTTTAATTTCTGTTCTAATACTGGCTGTAATTGAAATTCATAGCAAATACACATACAAAATTAAAACGTACATTGATTTGAAAAATGAAAATTATTCCTTTTAGTACAGTTATTCTAAGTTAATTTCTGGGTGAACCTAGACAAAATTGCAATAGAAAGTATCTCAACGGTCAAGGGCGTATTTAAGGGGGGGTTTTGGGGGTTCAAACCCCCCCCCCCGAAATGCTGATGACTGGGGGGAGGGTGCCTAATAAAAATCAGTGAAACTTCCGTCAGCACCCCCCCCCCTTGAAATTTTCCCTCAAAACCCCCCTGAAATAAAATCCTGGATACGCCCTTGTCAACGGTTCCTAGGTGAAAAAAAACTAAGAAAACACTCTATTGGGTTTGCCGGAAAATCAATATATTTTCGCTTAGCATAAATAAAACTATAACAAAATACATCTCAACGGTTTCTGGGTGAATACAGCTGAAATAAACCCTAACGCAGTGATGGGCAGAAGGTATTTCGTGGTTCATTTGGTAAACTTACCATTATACATTAGTCATGTAATTGGCAGTTGATTATCAGGTTACCCGCGCAGGTTTAAGGTTTGACCGGTTAAATAGTAATTGCTGTTTGGGTGGATAATTTTTTTCGGATAAAAACTGAACAGGTTGCATTCTCGTCAGGTGTAGGTTGGACGGGTTGTAGCTTCTTTTTTAAGAGGGTACGAAATTAACTATTCCCAAATTTAAGGCTAGTGAAAGCTTTCAGGGTACAGAACGCGAGCCTGGAGTGTATTAGGGGCAATTTTCCAGAGCTCAAACCTTAAGACGACCGTCATCGAGGAAGTGGTAACCAGTGGCGTCACCGGGATTTCAAAACTGGTGGCGCTTAAGCCATAAGCACTGGTCAGGGCGTCTCATTGGTGATATGGGGGAGGGGGTGGGCTCCCAAAACGGTTTGTAAAGTTGAAACATTGAGGCCGACTAGGAAAAATTTTGATTCCCATTTTAAGTTTGAAGAAACTTCGAAAAGTTAATTGGAAAAATTCTGAATTTTAGGAGGCGCTTTTCGGAAATTTTAGTTGGCGCTTCATATCTTTGACGGTACTAATGAGAGTACGCGTACTCTTTAAATTCTGTAACTTTGACAGTGCTAAGTACTCTTAATCGGTGTACAGGCCATCTGACATTGGTTAGCCCCTAGGTCGTGATGTTGGAATATTCCCTGTTCACTGATGTCGCGTACTCAACACTGATAAAGGTACATACTCTAAAGATTACGCGTAATGTCATTAGTACAGTCAAAGGTACACCGATTACCCGAACTGCAAAATGTGTTTCACCAATTCCATTAAAATTTACAAAAACCACTTGAGGAAGAGGGATGAAATGTCTACCTTCTGCCCAGCATGTATTCACCAGTACAACGTTTTAAATTAGAAATTAATTAAAATAAAAGTTACCTAAAGAGCAAGGCAAGTGAGATGCAGGTGGGAATCGTATCTTATAGATACCTCAAGTCCAGGCGTTCTCACGTCGTCAGTCTCCCCCAACGATTCCTTTCCCTTACCAGAGGCACTTTCACAGATACTGTTTTTATCTAATAGATATGGTACATTAATCCCCCCTGCATCACGAGACGCGTTGCCCTTTAAGTTTTTGGCCAACTAGATTGTTGAAGAATTTGAATTTGATCCACCATCTAAATTAATTGCCCACCACTGGCCTAACGGCTTCTAAGTGGAAATATCAGAGTCCGCTCACGAATCAGATAACAAAGTAAGAGGGCGCACGGGTTTGCTTAAAGCAACTGTCGGCTCTATTATTGCCACCTGTATTATGAAAAGGTTATTAGAGATGGCCATGAATCTTTTCGATTCTTCGAAAAACGCGAATTTCCTGGAGAGCGTGGTGTTAATGGAAGCTAAAATTAAAAATATTAATAATGTCGTCAGAGAGCAATTGTAGAGTATTATATATATTATACTCTATTTAGTGGGCTTTAACTTCAATTATAAATCCCATGTAAAAATATTGTTAATAATTGCTGTAATTTATGTTATTGACCAATAGGCGAAACTATAAAGTCTAGGGGGGGCTGAAAAGATGGTAGTCACGTGACTTTGTGGAGAACGGCAACGCCATCTATCCTAAGAATTACGAACTTTTATTTATTTTATTTTGATAATAGCGGTTTAAATTTTGATCGATTCATCTAAATTATCTAATTATTATTATTGTTTAGAACATTTTGTAATAGAAAAGTGGAAGTTATTTTATCTGTCTGCAGTATTTGGAAGGAATATTTTTTTCTTTACCGTCGCACCGCCAACTAGGAACACGAGTTACCGAATCGAAGTTGGCTGTGATATGGTAGTCACGTGATTTTTTTCCCATTTTAGCAAGTTGTTTAAAACCAAATTTACTTTATAGTTTCGCCTATTTACAAACGATCCAATCAACGCGAGGGCCAGCTATAAGTACCGCCTTTTTTTACTTCGACGCTAGTGACAACTATTGGAAGAAGAAGCTACTTCGCCCCGAGCTTTAGGCATTACTAAATGTTCAAGATTTTCCAAAATATGAAGTCACAAGCGATTCGAAAATGTATTTGTATGTTTGTTTGTAACTAACGCTCGGTTTGTCCAGAAGCGTTGAAATTTTAGCAATATGTCAACTGAATTACCATACAATGCTGTAGAGTGTTTGGTGTAAGTAGGAAACATACTTTTTGAGAAACGTAAGGAAAACCTTTGATCGCGGTTCGATCATATATACGCGCTCAGCCCAATAGTTGTATGGGATATTAAACTCCCTAGTAATAATAATAAGGATAAAATTGATTTATTTCGAGCAAATAAACTAAATATAAGTAATCTATCCGTACTGGTATAAGAAGAGTTTTCAGTTCTATGGGTTTCAGTTTAAAAGCACTATTTACAATTTCTATGACAAAATTTCTATCTATTACAAATGACAACTTTTTTGACCCTTTTAGATAAATTGTTTTCATAATTCGACTCATAGGGAAAAGGTCAGTAACGTAGCCAATATTTTCTTTCAACAGTTGATTAAATTGGAAGAATTTGTTCCTACAAGCATACATCTCGGAGGGGGCACGTGCTTCTGTCTCCAAATTTGAGCTTTGGTTTTACTTACGTTAGATATAATATTGTAAAACATAGAGGTTAATTTAAATTCCTCGAAATTTTGACCGTAAACCAATTTTTAGAGCGATTATTTGTGGCATTTTGAATTTCATCTAAAAAACTCAGCATTTCCCCAAACAGTGCTCTTTAAGCTCGGATGCTTTTCTCTCGTTTAAAGCAAGTGTCGGCTCTAGTTGAAGTAGCTCTTTTTTTCAACAGATGTCGCTAGCGTCGAAATCAAAACAAGATGCTGAAACTACATTTTGACCCAAAAGGCGGGACATAAAAGTATGCTTCGCGTTGATTGGCTCGTTTGTAAATTTGTCAATAACTTCAATTATAGTAATTGTTTACAATATATTTTATATGGGATATATAATTTATGTTAAAGTTCACTAACAAGGAGACGACCCGAGGTGTTACACATCAATTTTGATCAAACTCGGGGGATTGGTAGACCTTCATGTAACTTGAAAAACCCTAAAGGGAATTTATTCAATGGGCAACGGTTTTACCATGGCAACGAAAAATGTTTTTGACAACATAAAATGGTATTTTTCCCATTGAAAATAACATGGGATTTGGACCGATTCCAAGGGTCCCCCCCCCCCCTGGGTCATTCCATGACAAAACGCCTGCCACAGAACACCCGACCCCTTTCGATTTTGCCCAAATTTTGTATACAGGGTTTTTTGGGCCTAGGAAAACGATTTTGACAGTTTCATAACGATCGGTTCAGCCGTTTACGAGATACAGCATACGCGTTTTTTCAAAAGTACGCCTTGACCCCCTAAATGTTTTCTATTATATCTTAAGACATAATTATCGCAAAATCACATGTAATACCTCATTTTAAAGACAATGCGCACCCTAATATGAATATTTAATCAGAGTTGTCATTTGACGTAAATGTCATTAAAATCTGGGCCTTTAAATAATTTGACCTTTGACCTTGCCCAGACACCTCAGTCGTAGGTCAACGATTTTAGCATTTTTAAAATTCCCACTATCGAATACATAATAATCACTGAAAATCTCAAAGTAATATTTGTAGTTTTCGAGATATTAATTTTTGAAATTTACCCCTCAAATTAATGAAAATGCTATTTTATACACGAAACTAGTTGACCTACTAAATAAATTAAAAATATTATTATTTTGGTAATTTTGAGTTTAGAATATCAAATACACTAATTCTTAAATTAAGTTGAGTTATTTACATATTATTTTTAGTTTTGCATTTTATCTGTAGACAGAAGACATCACTAAATTGCTTGTCCTTAGTATAGTCTGGCGTTCAATATTATTGTAGCGTATCTTACTGCACCCTAAAATGGAAATGTGCTAGATATCTCAAGAAAACCCAATATTGCTCTTAGCATGGATTAAACATTAGTGTTTAATCCATGCTCTTAGTCATATCGATTACGTTTTTAATAACGTAAAAATGTTTTAATATCTTTTTAATATATAATAGTTATAATTGAGTAGTTAAATATATTAACAGCGATAATTGAGTAGCGAAATAGAATTTATTTAACTGTATATTCTCGAACAAAGCCCTGAAATGGATCGAAATTGTTCGTTTTGGAGAGACAGTAGTAAATGTCATTTGCAAACACTTTCGAAAACAGTTGGTATCAACAACCATCTGTCCGAGGATGACAAATTAGTTCTTAGCAGCCGAACAGCTATACCTATGTCCAAAATAAGAAACATATGTCGTCACCATGAAGAACTTTTTATGAAAAGGTATTCAACGAGTCAAAAGAAGTGTATGAATCCTTTTGGGACTCACGACGCTGAAAGAAAGAGTGGACTAAAAACTATTTCATTGGATTTGTTCAAAAAATTAAAGTTACGAGGAATTGAAGTTATCGCTGGAAATAAGTTGTGCATCCAGTGTTTTATGTCTGCTGGAAAAAAAGTAAAGGATGAACTCCAAATACAGTTGGACGTTTCAGAAGTTCACACTGCACAAGAATCACAAGAAAGCGATTCTTTTTCATTTAGTCAACCTTGTTCATCGGGAGATGCGACGCAAGACGACAAAGCTATAGCTTTAGTGGCAGTTAACGAAACTCTAATAAACTTGGGAGAATCTCCTGTTAAAAGAAGTAAGAAATATATTCAATTTGAAAGAATTTATATATGTATACATATATAAATACATATATTTTTTAACTTTTGTACAGAAGGTTTGTCATCTCGCCAAAAAACAATTCTAAGCAGGACTAAGTTAAACGCTGTGAACAATTCATTGAAACGCAAATTAGAAGAGTCAATGGAAATTTCTCTTGATGAAACAGACGATAATATGGTTACGGACGATGTTTTTAGAAAGCTCGAAGAACATCGATTATATGAGAATATTTTGAACGAACTGAGAGAGAAATTCAATAACTCCAAGACATCATACGGCGAAAAGCTTCAGATCCTGACCTTGTCACCATTTGGAATACAACGCACAATGGAGGAATTTGGAGCACCAGAATACATGGTCAAACGAAGCAGGAATCTTAAATCTAGTCAAGGAATTCTTTCGCTACCAGAGAAACAATCGAAGGGATTAATATTGACCGAAGACGTTAAATCAAAGGTCGTTGAATTTTACGAAAATGACGATAACAGTCGTATGACACCTGGACAAAAGGAGTTTGTGTCAGTTAGAAACCACGAGACAGGTCAAAAAGAACATCATCAAAAGAGGCTTGTACTGCTGAACCTGAGAGAGCTCTATAACAAATTCAAGGAAGAGCATGATTTGACGTTAGGATTTTCGTCATTTTGTTATCTACGACCACCTTGGTGTGTATTAGCAGGTTCGTCAGGTACACATTCAGTGTGTGTCTGCACCTATCACCAAAATGTCAAGCTAATGATATCAGCTCTACCGTCTTCTTGTCCTTTAAAATGTGATATCGATTTCATGGCGCTCACCGTGTGTGACACTCAAAACAGGAATTGTATGATGAGGGTGTGCAAGGACTGTCCTGGGAAAAATGGTCTACTTGAAAATGAATATTTAACGAACCTTTTAGAAGATTTTGAAAATATAAAGTTCATGCAATGGGTGACAACTGACAGCACAAAGCTCATGACCTTGAGCGAGAGTGTTGAAAACTTTTTCGACTCTTTGGCCATTAAACTACTTGAACTAACGCGTCATCATTACACATCTAAGTCGCAATCTAATTATCTTAAAAACCTCAAAAAAACTCTAAAACCTGGTGACGTAATTGTTCTCGGTGATTTTGCGGAGAACTATTCCTTCGTAATTCAAGACGAAGCACAAGGGTTCCATTGGGACAATTCTCAAGCGACAGTGCATCCCTTCGTAATCTACTTCAGGGTAGTCGAAAACGGAGAACTTAACCACTTAAATTTTTGTATTATCAGTGATACCAGAACACATACAACCAATATTGTTCACAGTTTTTTAACTTATCTAATTCCAAATATAAAAACACATGTTCCTAATGTTAGAAAGCTAATTTATTTTACGGATGGATGTGCTGGACAGTATAAAAACAAATACAACTTTTCTAATCTCTGTTGCCACAAACAAGATTTTGGTTTGGACGCTGAATGGCATTTTTTTGCCACATCTCATGGCAAGGGACCTTGTGACGGAATTGGCGGAACAGTGAAGCGTAAAACAGCAAGAGTCAGTCTTCAGCGACCAGTGACTGGACAGATTTTGACTCCAACAGATATGTTTAATTTCTGCCTATCAAACTTCGAAAATATCAAGTTCATCTATGTTAAAAACGAAGAAATTGAGCGACAAAAGGAACTTTTAAAAGAAAGGTTTTCTAAAGCCATAACAGTAAAAGGAACTCGAGGGTTTCATAAATTCGTTCCGAAATCGTTAAATGAAATCATGGTTTCTCCGTTATCTAATGACGATTCGCTAACCACAGTTAAGGTTTCGACTTTAGAATTGTCAGATACTCGAAATCAAGAGGCTGAAAACTTTAAAGTGGGAAATTTGGTAGCCAGCGTCTACAAAGGCCAACTTTACGTTGGATTAATTGAGGAAGTATCAGAAGAGTTTGGAGACTTCTTTGTAAACTTTTTGCGTCCCCCTGGTATTTCGGACAAATACACATGGCCCAGAAGGATCGATAGCAGTTGGGTGTCAAGTGAAAATGTTCTATGTGCAATTGAAATTCTTGTAGGTTTACCAAATTCGAAAGGCTATCAAATCAAAGAACACGATAAAAATAAAATTACCAAAGCCTTTTCCATGTATAAAGAAGTTTAAGCTGTTTTGTGTAAATAAAAAATTAATTGGTGTGTAAACTATAAAAATAAATGGTTTTGGTATTTCATTTTGTGTGTGGTGGGGTAAATTTCAAAAATTAATATCTCGAAAACTACAAATATTACTTTGAGATTTTGAGTGATTATTATGTATTCGATAGTGGGAATTTTAAAAATGCTAAAATCGTTGACCTACGACTGAGGTGTCTGGGCAAGGTCAAAGGTCAAATTATTTAAAGGCCCAGATTTTAATGACATTTACGTCAAATGACAACTCTGATTAAATATTCATATTAGGGTGCGCATTGTCTTTAAAATGAGGTATTACATGTGATTTTGCGATAATTATGTCATAAGATATACTAGAAAACATTTAGGGGGTCAAGGCGAACTTTTGAAAAAACGCGTATGCTGTATCTCGTAAACGGCTGAACCGATCGTTATGAAACTGTCAAAATCGTTTTCCTAGGCCCAAAAAACCTTGTATACAAAATTTTGGCGAAATCGAAAGGGGTCGGGTGTTAAAATTAAAAAAAACTAGGTCGTTTTGTCATGGAATGACCCCCCTGTGAAAGATTATAAAAAATTAAAACATTTTGAAATACCAAAATTATAAAATAAATTTTAAAAATTGACGAAAAAAATCAAAATTGATCACATTTTGATCAATTTGAACCAAATGGGTGAAAATGAACCGATATGGCTTAAATTGGAAAAATTTCCATTTTATGTTGTCAAAAAGATTTTTCGTTGCCATAACAAAACCGTTGCCCATTGAATAAATTCCCTTTAAGGTTTTTCAAGTTATATGAAGGTCTAACATTCTCCTGAGTTTGAACGAAATTGGAGTGTAACCCCTCGGGTCGTCTCCTTGTAAGTAGAGTAAAAGTGGTCTAAATATAATACTCTATAATGGCTCTCTGACGACGTTATTGTTTCGCTTTTTTGAATTTTAGCTTCCGTTCGCATTAATAGATGGCTCCACGCTCTCCACGAAAGTCATTTTTTTCGAAGATTCGGATAGATTCATGGCCATCTCTAATAACAGGGGCCTTTTCATAATACAGGTGGCAATGATAGAGCCGACAGTTGCTTTAAGACTTTATCCATTTATTATGTAGAGATAATTCATTATGTTTTTCTTCTTACGTGTATCCATCACCACGTAAGTTTTGTCGTCAGTTCTTGGAATATTATTTAAGGTTCATCAATACTGAAGATTAACTAGATCTTAGTGTAATTTTTGGTCATAGTTAAATTTCGATTTTATTTATCTAACTTGTTATCGTCGGCGAATGACCTAAAATAATCATTAGAATTACATACATAAATTTTGTCTATGTTACCTGAAAAATCTATTAAAAGTAAATTTTTTGCCATTAAAGTAGATTTTCCGGAAAAACCGAAAGAGGTACCGGAGTGAACTATGTTTTTCCGAGTATCTCTTATTTTTTTCACCTAGGAGCCGTTGAGATTCTTTCTGTTGCAATTTGTTCTAGTTTAATAATTAGTTTGACTGCACTATTTCATGACAACGGTTAACCTTTGCAAGTTCAAACATTTATCGAGAGTTTAAAAATATTTATGTGACTTTTCGATGATTAGCTATTATGGCATAATCTAGCATTAATTAACTATTTAATTTAAAATTGTCACAACTCTTTTAAGCACTAGAGGAGAGTGAGAAAATGACTTTTACCATGAAATTATATTAGTGAACACTTGGAAGGTCTAAGGCGCCATTTCCACCGTGCTGCGAATACGCCCGAGAAATGGGTATCGCGCAACGTCCTGCCAAGGCCTAAGGTAGCGATTAAAATTATAAATGATAAACAACGTCCCTGCTTTCCAAGTGTACACAATTATATTTTCCTGGTTTTACAATTGTTAATAGAAAATAATAAGGTTTTACGGGAACTAGAATTAAAAAAGGCAAGGCTTAATATACTGGAGACCATAATTTTCAGTCTCCTTTGGACGAAGAAACCCGTAAATGGACTGAGCGTTCAAAACTTATCGACACGGTAGGCATGGCTGTCATTGACGACAGTAGCTCCCTTAAGTGTTTCCGAAATTAACTTTAATCTGTTGTTAATCTATTTTCTATGAAATTTCTATCTGTTAGAGTAAAACAGCGAGTCCCTCTACGACTTTCTTGGTCCATAAATGTCCTCTGTGTGGTGCGCTAAATTGCATTGTGACACTATTTAAAATAAGCGGTATGACTTACTTTTATTTTAGTTCTTAAAGCAAGAAAAGGTTTCGGATAAGTTTCCGCATCACACCAAAACACTCCGTAACGTGTCGCCCCCTATCGTTGCCGCAGTGCAAAATAGTTTAATTTATCACCCGAGTCAATAATCTTTCAAAATTCTTATCTGTTGTTAAACGTGTTGTGGGTGTGTGTCTTTTCATATATTAACTTATGTTTACACGAACAAAAAGGTTTTTATTATAATAAACAACAAAATAAATAATAATCAGCTAAGCTTAAATTGCGTAGGAGGATGGTGGCAATTAAGCCCTGCATGCCACACGAGCCACCCGCCCCCTACGGTTAAAGTCTGACGCTAAGCCTCGGTAACAAGACGGTGAATGTGTTAAATTGAAGAGACTTAGCTTTGGAAATCTCAACTAACCGAACCTTAGACACTACGTTGAGGAATTTGCCGAAAATGACCTTACCACCCAGGCTGACCCATATTTTAAAATATATTATTTATATTATACAGGGTGGTAACTAAATATTGGGTGAATATCCCAAAATGTGTTTTAGCTATGATTTTGAAATTTTAGGGTGTTATAGAACGCTCAGGGGGTCAACCGACTAAGAAAATTTCAATGACCTTGAACCATGTCTTCAAGGTCGTTTGAAAATTAACTTGATATCCGTAAGAGTTACGAATTTGATTCCAATTAGAAAGGTGTTCCCCGTCACATTTTATGGCTAACTAAACCTGAACGCTCTATAAAACCATAAAATTATAAAACCGTAAAATTATGAAACCGTAAAATTAGAAAACCGTAAAATTATAAAACCGTAAAATTATAAAACCGTAAAATTATAAAACCGTAAAATTATAAAACCGTAAAATTATAAAACCGTAAAATTATAAAACCGTAAAATTATGAAACCGTAAAATTATAAAACCGTAAAATTATAAAACCGTAAAATTATAAAACCGTAAAATTATAAAACCGTAAAATTATAAAACCGTAAAATTATAAAACCGTAAAATTATAAAACCGTAAAATTATAAAACCGTAAAATTATAAAACCGTAAAATTATAAAACCGTAAAATTATAAAACCGTAAAATTATAAAACCGTAAAATTATAAAACCGTAAAAATATAAAACCATAAAGTTATAAAACCATAAAATTTCAAAATCGTAGCTAAAACACAATTCGCCCTGGTCCATTTTTTAGTTAACACCCTGTATTGCCATTTTACGAAATAAGTTTGGCGCTAAGCCTCGGTAGACGACGAACGTAATAACCACGAGAGGAAGATGCTCTCAGTCTTCGAAAGACGCTTCCTGAAGCGTTGGATAGAATGGCATTTATTTAGTCCCCGTTGGTAGAGAACTCAGCCAATCAGACATAATACACTAGAGACGTCACTCGCTTTGATACAAGCAGCGCCTCTAGCGTAGTACCTGAATAGTAAGATAGATGGCGAATTCGGCAACTACTCCAACCTAGTATATTAGTTCCGATTGCTTGAGATTTCCAAAGCTTACGAACGGGGCTAAATAGCTACCGGATATTTGCAACGGAACATTCAATTCCCTCGAATGCAACACGTTGGCCGTCTCTTGACCGAGGCTTAACGTCAAATTTTACATCTAAACTATAATACACATCTTTTCGATTAAACAAAATTAAATTAAAGCAACTGTCAGCTCTACCATTGCCACCTGTATTATGACAAGGCCCCTGTTATTAGAGAGGGCCATGAATCTATCCGAATCTTCGAAAAAAATTACTTTCGTGGAGAGCGTGGAGCCATCTATTAATGGGAACGCAAGCTAAAATTCAAAATAGCGAAACAATAACGTCGCCAGAGAGCCATTATAGAGTATAATATTTAGACTACTTTTACTCTATTTAGTGAACTTTAACCTAAATTATACATCCCATATAAAATATATTGTAAACAATTACTATAATTGAAGTTATTGTCAAATTTACAAACGAGCCAATCAACGCGAAGCATACTTTTATGTCCCGCCTTTTGAGTCAAAATGTAGCTTCAGCATCTTGTTTTGATTTCGACGCTAGCGACATCTGTTGCAAAAAGAGCTACTCCACCTAGAGCCGACACTTGCTTTAAAAAAAGAAATGCTTCCGACCTACATTTTTGTTTATCAACAGAAATTAAAATAATTAAGTGTTTTTTTTAAAGAGTTGCGGTTAATTATCTTCGTCGCGGCTAGGACAAAGGTTGTGCCACTTGCTTTAATCATGTAATTACACTACTAAAATGTTTTAAAAAGTATAAAAAATTACCTAATTAGTCAGCGTAATATAAAAACTCGAGGATTCTATGGTGAAATTCCGTCGAAAAGTCACGTATCTCGACTCTCTTCACTTTGATTCTCAGTCAGGGCAATCTCGTAAACGTACGACCTTCCATTTAATAATAACACTTAGAGATGGCGCCACAGATACGTCCATTTACATTCTATTCGGCGTCGCCTTCCCGTTTTCTTTCGAGAGGGTGGCGGACATAACCGAGTTACAAATTTGCAAGTTTGTCCGTCAAAGCCCTCGTAAGCGGGTCCTTTTCCGCCCTTAACGACAAAGTAATTTCCAAATGAAAGTTTTATTTAACAATCTCTCCTCCCCGCGAGTGTCGCTGCATTCTCTTTTCCAAATAAGATAAAAGGGGGCCGAGAACGAGCCCGCTAATATTTAGCGCGGCGACCAATGATAAAAGTAGAAGCAATTACGGTTTATCACTCGGAGAGTAATTTAGGGAAACCCGGTTGAGAGCGGCAAAAGAAAGAGTCAACTCGGTAATAAATTCGTCTAATCTAAAAGCGGCTATTATTAGGCGATAGATTGGTTTGGCGCTATCTTTATCTCTCGCTAAGCATCTTGGTTATATTAGGGCGACATTTATTTGGAACAGGCAACAGCGCCGGGGATGACAAGCCCAGCGGGAGCCATCGAGCCGCGTGCAGCCACCATCCCGGAGTGCCAGCCCCTTTTAGGTCAACACCCTGCACTCGCCCACCACCGACAAAGACCGCCGCGGATCGATAATGCGATGGCTTCCGAAATGCCTTTCAGCCATCACCGAAGAAGGGACCTCAGTCCCGGACAAGAAATTGGTGTTTAAAAATTACGCCGCTTTAGACAGTTTTCGAAACGAACGAAAAAATATGAAAAAATAACTACAACCAAAAAAAACACCAAATCGATACTTGATAAAGTTTAAAGGCAACGTACTAAACCCAGGCACATTCCAGGCGAAATAGCGGCGGGGCTTATTTATGGCTCTCGATATAAACCAAGGATCTTAGGATATAAAGTTCGAGAGAAAGATAATAAAAATCCAAAGAACAAATTTTATCCGCGACGTTTAACTAGATACTCCGTGGCGCTACGAAACCCCAATCCCAACCACCTCCTGCCCGACCACCTCCTGTCTACCCTTCAAGCTTGTTTAGATTGAAATCGTAAAAGGGGGTGGTGCTAAAATGAACTTATTTTTTAAGGTGAACGTAAAATTATTTGTCGCGTTCAAAAGTAACATTCTAACAGTAAGGCGCGTTATTACCTAACATTCTAGGCATACGTAACCTTATAACCATAAGTCACGTTAAAGTCATAAGATATCTTAGGGAATTTATAACCATAAGTAACGTTATAGACCTAAGATATCTTAGAGCGTTTATAACCATAGGTAATCTGATAAATATAAGTATGACACCTGGCTAATTTTGGTACCACATTATGTCTTCACTATAACGCCAAAAAGTGACACAGCGCCATTTCTTTTCATTTGAGGCCAAGGCTAAATTAACGAACTTTAAAACTCTTTCAAAGAGAAACACATTACAGAAACTAATCGGAATTTAATTTTAATTGAGTATTCAAATCGCTAGCTTCGTCTGTAGAAATGTTATTTTTCGAATTTGAAATCTTCACGCATTGATCAACCCAAACAACTATAATTTAAGTTTGCCTGACCAAACAGGCAAAGACAACTAAATGGATTTGGCACCGTTCACATATGACGCAATCAAAATCTACCGCTTTGGTTACAGTCTTATTGCGTACCGGGTATTTTTCTTAGCTATTTTTTATTTATAGATTTGTTTGCTGTATGTTCTTTCTTAGATATCAAAGGGCAGGAAGTAATAATTTTTAAAAATTAACAACATTACACCCCTCAATTATAATAGAACTATAAAATTATTAAATTAATAATAAGTCTATCCCTAAAATCATTAAATTCATAATAAGTCTATCTTTAAAATCATTAAATTCATTATAAGGCTATCCCTAAAATCATTAAATTCATAATAAGTCTATCTTTAAAATTATTAAATCAACAAGTTTATCCCTAAAATTATTAAATTAATAATAAGTTTATCCCTAAAATTATTAAATTAATAATAAGTTTATCCCTAAAATTATTAAATTAATAATAAGTTTATCCCTAAAATTATTAAATTAATAATAAGTTTATCCCTAAAATTATTAAATTAATAATAAGTTTATCCCTAAAATTATTAAATTAATAATAAGTTTATCCCTAAAATTATTAAATTAATAATAAGTTTATCCCTAAAATTATAAAATTAATAATAAGAATATCCATGAAATTATTAAATGCATAATAAGTCTATCTCTAAAATTATTAAATTACATTCAAATAAGTCTAATTTTTATTGTGTTTACATCTATAATAGAGAAAAACAAGTAATAAATTTCTATTGTAGCTCAAAATAAATGATAATTTAGGTGCAGGAATAAAAGTTGAGGTAAGAAAAGCAAGTAATCGTAATCGGTGTAAGAGTACGTAATCTCAACGTAACCCGGCGTACTCTAAAAAGGGCAAGTGTCATACTTATATTTATTATCTTACTTATGTTACAAGTAATACCGTCTAAGCTAAATGTAATCAGCGTAAATTTAATATTAATAATCAGTTCAGCTCATTCGTTTATACTGTTTTTGTATAATTAATTTCTTAAGCTTTTGATTTAAAATTAATGTAATTTCCTTTGACGCAAATATACGGACTTTTTGAAAAGTATACCTAAAAAAATTATAATCAATTTAAATCACCGAATTGTTTAAATCATAGTTTAAAAATACTTTAATTTTTAAATAGGATTTAAATTACTTTATTTCTTAAATATTGATTTTAGTCCCTTAGGTTTTTTAATTCCGGATTTAAATAACTTAACATTTTTAAACAATTTGGTTAAATAACTTAAATCAAACAATTTGAAATAGCCGGTTTCACGTATTTTTTAAAATTTATTTTTAATTCTAAAACATGAATTTGAAATCATTGAAAAAACTGTCAATTTTAATGCGAGAACTCTTACATTTCTCGCGATAGCTCTTAAATGTTTGCGAGAACTCTTACATTTCTTGCAATAACTGTGAATTTTATTGCGAGAACTCTTACATTTCTTGCAATAACTGTGAATTTTATTGCGAGAACTCTTACATTTCTTGCAATAACTGTGAATTTTATTGCGAGAACTCTTACATTTCTTGCAATAACTGTGAATTTTATTGCGAGAACTCTTACATTTCTTGCAATAACTGTGAATTTTATTGCGAGAACTCTTACATTTCTTGCAATAAAGTTTAAATATTTTGAAAGTATTCTTGTCAACTTGACGTACCCAATTCATCCGCTTTTGAAAATGCAAACACCCAAGGTGTTAGTAAGGAAGTGTTTGCTTTGTCATAGTTAAGGGGATTAAGTTGTAAAGTTAATTATTAAAGCAATGCTGTTCTGTAAGACTTTCAAAGATTACTACTTTTTCTAAAATTCGTAAAAACATTTAATGAACCTAACTAAAACGTGAGCTGAACTATTGGAATACACAAGTTGAAATAAAGTGAATCCTTTTAACATGAAAAGATTAGCCAATACTTATTAAATTACTTAAATAAATAATTAATGCGTTTCAATCAAATCGCAGAAGGAAAATCAACTAGTTAATTTAAATCAAGTATTTAAGTTGTTTTTGGATCCATCAACAATGATTTTGTTGGAACGATTTTTAGCGTTGGTAAGTAAATAAATAAATAAATAAATAAATACAGACTTGGATCCATATAACAGAAAAATTTAATTATTAGACTCTGTAATCGTAGAAGCGAATGTTATTATGATTGGCGACGGAATTTATAAATAAGTTACCATGTTATTTTAAGATAGAAAATATATTTTAAAAATAATATACAAATTTACCGATATTTAACTTAAAACTAATCGTACTTCAGAGTATTTAGTTTATTTGATATCGAGGGCGGCGTAGGGCCGCCAATATTGATCGCGGGATGAAAATGTTTCAGCTACCCTTTTTAATTATATTTTGAAAACAAAAACCTGAATTATTAATTAATTTTCTGGTATGAATTTTTAATATTTGCAATTCGCATTTTCAAGGGATTCCTTTTAATTTAAACTTCGCCTTTAATTAACTGCAAACAAAATTCGCAAAAAGCTGTTGCGTTGCTTCTCGGTAACACGTGGATGAGTTGTACATTTTAGGGGAATGAACTACTCCCAGAAACATCGTGAGGGGGGAATGAATATTCACCACGCTCAGTGGGGGATCTGATACGCCACGCCATTGGCTCGATTCCCCACTTCGTTCGTAGGGGAAAAATGCATTCCCCCAAAATAGGACGAGTTAGGGCAAGCATAAACTGATCCAACGCGGCAGCTGGGTATTTCTCGCGTCTCAGGCGGTTAAAAAGAAAACCCGATAAAAGAAAAACGTAGACCAAATAATTAGATATTTTTCGGACGCCACCGAGTCTTGTAATTTGTTCTTTGGACGGTTGTTGTCTTTTTCTTCAAAAAAAAATAAAAACGCAACTGTGTTGAAAAGAAAAAGAAAGAATGTGATTTAGGAAAGAATTAAAAAAAATCAACCGACACAAAACAATGGAAAAAGCAGCAGTGACATTTCCCTTCATTTCTACTCCACGTCAGCCATTTTCAGACTTTTTAAGAAGTGTGCGTACTGTCAATCTAGATATATATAGAGAATAGCGAGAAAAAAAAAGAATAAAAAAATTAATGAAAATGAAAAAACACATAAAGGAAAAGTGATAAGACATTCATGGACATTGAGAAAATGATATATTTAAACCTGAAAAAAAAAATTGAACAAATGTTTTGCGTGATGGTGCGTTTTGAGTGTTTTCTTCCGAGTAATATTTCCAAGTACAGTTTGAACAATATATAATAAGTATTAACAAAAAAATTATTTCGAAAAAACCTTCAAATAAATGTTTAGGATTCTAAAAAAAGGGTTATCGGATATATGGCATTAATTCTGTTTCTTCTATAAATAAATTTTTACTTTGGTTTCAATTTACTATTATACCGTATTATCAATTATTTCTAAACATATATTTCAAATTACCAAGTGCGTTTTACAAGGATTAGGCACATACATTACCAAGAACGTATTGAGGTTACTGACGACGTAAAAGTCTGCCTTACATCAGGCGCGGTTCTAGAAAATGATTCTTAGGTGGGCCCATACTTCAGGAAATAATAGGGGGTGGGGGAGGAAATCGTATGAAAGTGTATATAAATCATGAATTTTTGGGTGGGCACGGGCCCACTGGGCCACCACCTAGAACCGCGCCTGCCTTTCATGCCCGCTAGCTTCTCTCAAACGGAAACCCTCCATTTTCCTAATTGTATCACGCCATCTGGTGTCGGTCGGAAGGAAATTTCTATTATTTTCGATAAAACGTACATAATAACGAAAGTAGCATAAGACCCAAAAGTGTGTTAGCTGTACCTTCGCGCCTATTAAATTTTCTAGTGAGACCTAGTCACATTATAGACTACATAACCTACTAGTTGGAATAGTACTAGCAACATTATATTTAGTCTTTAGTCTGGCGTGATTATCTCTCTTCGATTTACTCGTCCGTAGACATACGTTCTAAAACGCCTCCCTCGGCGGCGCTGGAGTAACTCAATTTGATGACGTATTTTACGACCCCCTTCGTTTCCCCATTTTACTTTGCGACAAACTCTCATTAACTACTATACCGTTCTGACACACTTTTGGGTCTTATGCTACTTTTGATAATAAGTAATAAAAAGGTAAATTTAACTTTCAATTTAGTTCGTGTTACTTTAATTAAATTAATTTTTTAACTAATATTGTGGTGTCAAAGAGAGTTACTGTTTCTATTCGAATTAAAAAATTTCGTCAGTCCTGGGTAATACTGCTTGTTTAAGTTTCTAATTGGTTCGACCTGTTACGTTCTCTGTGAAATAAATACGTTCTTGATGGCGTTAATTTCTTTTTCTTGTATTTTTTTCTACAGTTTATTTCTAAAAATATATTTCACGGAACAGTGCAGGTAATTTAAAAAGGTTATTTTTCAGATCGATTGGTTATATACGAGGAACTTACTTAGATTACTGAGAACATTCTAGTCTACTTTCTAGGGCCGCTAGCGTGAACTAGATCCTAGGATCATCTCTCAAACGGAAACCGTCCATTTCCTGGTAGTTCATTAGTTAATTATAATAATAATAATAATCAGCTAGGCTAATATCCAAGGCACCACCTTAGGCCCAAGTCATCGAGCAACTTTTAATGCCTTTAAGTAAGTTAATCAATTATTATGTCATTATTATCTTAAATAAATCATCGACAGATGGCGTAACTGTTTCAATTTAAATTTTGATTTTTAGTCTGTCCTTGACTCGTACGTTCTAGGTACTTAAATAGGTTCTTGACTTTTGGACCTAAATCCCAATGGACCTACGCGAAAGATAATATTTCCATTTATCCTATCATAGCAGGCTTACTTAAGCGAACAAGGAAGGTCAATTGGCAAAACCATTACGAGGACAGGACGAATGGGCGCCAGAGTAAAAAAAGGTCGCCGAATTTTGATTTATTTTTATTTATTTTATTGCTTGTATTTCAACGGATGTATTTATTCATTAGAATTTTAGCGTTGCTTCCAATTCCCCTTGCTTGAACAGTAAGGTCCTTCCTTTTAAAAAATTCTAATCAGGCCAGTATCTCATTGGTCGCCTAATTCTGACGTCTTTCGAAGTAGAATTATTTACATTTTCAGCCTAAAATCCTAAATCGTAGTTTTTCAAAAAATATTTGCCCAACCAAACGTATTTAATTATGTTTGACATAAAGAATTCAGTTACATATCATAAAGTTTCACTGACAAGAAGACTACTCGAGGTGGTTATCACAGATTTTGTTGAAACTCGGGGGGTTAGGTAGACCATATGGTAGTATGAAAATTGCCAAAGGGAAAAGTTCCAATGGGCTTTAGTTTTCCCATGGCAACCGAAAATGTTTTTGAGCTCTCAAAACCAAAAAAATCTCAATTTAAAAAAGCATGGGATTTTCTCGGTTTAACAGGTTACTTAAAAAAAATTTAATAAATAAATTTTCAAAACTTACCAAAAAGATTAATTTGACCTATTTTGAGAAAATCCCATGCTTTTTTAAATGGAGAGGTCAAAAACATTTTCAGTTGCCATGGGAAAACTAAAACCCAACGAAACTTTTCCATTTAGGAATTTTCTAACTAACATAAGGTCTACCTAACCCTCGAGTTTCAACAAAATCGGTGATAACCACCTCGGGTACTCTCCTTGTGAGTAATTTTATTAGAACTTCAGACTAAGTCATTAGTTCTAATAGGTAGTAGATAATTTTGCTTCGTACTCATGTTACTTTGTATATCAAGTCGAGTGCTTACAAGGAGACATCTCGAGGTGTTTCTCAAACTCGGGCGTTGTGTAGACATTCATGTACCTTGAAAGCTCCTAAAGGGAAAAGTTTCAATGGCCTTTCGTTTTGCCATGTCAACTTAAAATGTTTTGAACATCTCAAAATTAAACTTTATCTACGTAAAATAGCATGGCAAAATCACTATACCATTTTCAAAAAATTAAAATTTTGGAAAAACAATTGGGTAAAATTTATAAAATTGGATTAATTGATAAAAATGGGTAAAATAGTAAAATTCGGTAAAATCCTAAAGGCTTACAAAACATAATTTTCCCAGGCTATTTTACGTAAAGAAAGATTAAATTTGAGTTGTGAAAAACATTTTTGGTTTGCCATGGCAAAACGAAAGGCCATTGAAACGTTTCCCTTTAGAAGCTTTCAAGGTACATGAATGTCTACTTAACCCTCGAGTTTGAAAAAAATCGTGGAGAAACACCTCTGGATGTTTCCTTGTTAGTTCAGTCTATGATGCAACTATAACGGTGGAGCTACTGAGCTAGTTCATTACGGGAGAGCTGCACGTCTACAGAAAAGATTCCTGGCCATTCGAGTTGAAACATTTATATCCATTCCCATCCGCTTCCCGTTTCAATATTTGTTTTCCAATCATTTACATTCCATTTTACCCAACCTTTCTAATTCCCGTCATTTTCATGAAAACTGCGTTAAATAGGGCTTACACCAATCTATTAAATTTCAACGTCTTGTCAAGAATGTATTTATTTATTCTCAGGGAGAATGAATATGTTGAGATTATTTTTAGCGTTTCTCTAATTCCACCCGTTGGGCCCCCCGGTATGCTCCTCCGTTTAAAATAAATCCAATTCGCCCTGCAATCTCATTGGTTCTTAAAAATTACGTTTTTCGACGCGATTAACGCTGCTGCGAGGACGCAAAAAATAAGACCGCCTCCTTTTTCTCCCCCCTCTAGCGTGAAGGGGGTAGGGGCCGTCGATCGTCACAACATATTCATTCTCCCTGAAAGTAAATAAATACATTCTTGGTCTTGTTCAGAAACGTTTTAGAAAAGTTGAAACCGACCATTATCGCGATAAGAAGATTTAAGACCAAAATATTTTCTACCCGTAACCATATAGGACACAAAGGGACCCAAGTAACCCAGGCTCGACTCCAGCTGGCAAAACGAGGTAGGATTTTGATAATAGGAGACAGTCAGTAAGTATTTGTTCAATTAAACAATTACATTTACGAATACAGGGTGTCCACTAAAAAACAAAAAGTTATAAATAACGTAAAACCTTTTTTTTTAAATTTAAAATTACTATGGAACATTCGCTCACTTGAACTGTGCAAGGCGTATTAGGAGCAAAGTAAGTACCATCCGGAGTCTTACACAATAAAAATGCTACGAGGTATTCCCAACAGTTAACGCCCTTTTAGGTGTGTCTAATGACTTTAATGAGTAGCATATTCTTAAAGGCCTAGGTTTTATTCTGCCGGTCACCATTAAAATCTACTTCCCTACCAAACAAATACCCTGGTGGT
The DNA here is from genome assembly GCF_980474605.1 of Leiobunum rupestre. Classification (NCBI taxonomy): domain Eukaryota; kingdom Metazoa; phylum Arthropoda; class Arachnida; order Opiliones; family Sclerosomatidae; genus Leiobunum; species Leiobunum rupestre. Next base: position 20,462,676 of record NC_143386.1, read on the forward strand.
AAGCCAACAGCAGAACAGGTTGGCCTACCACCAGCGTAATTTGTTTGGAAGGAAAGTAAATTTAAAGGGTGACAGGCAGAAGAAATCCTAGGAATTTAGCAACAACATTCCCGAGTCCTTAAAAGTTCTAAGATAAATCTTTTATTATTCTTGTAATAGTTCTTCATTAATTTAGGCCAATACTAACTCGTGGTGCTAGACCTTCCCTGATAACGTTATACTCCTTTTAAGATTACGATTCAATTTTTTATGACAATGTTTATATGACACGTGATTTGACCTTTAGTGCAAATATCATTTAAGCCTAAAATATAAGTCCTTCAAGGTTATTTGACTGCACGTCTTTTACGAATCAACTTAAAACTGGTTTTGAATTAAGCAAATAACAAAAACCTACCATCTTTCAATAGTGTCTTAGGCTACAATTACAAACACGCTTTTATTTAACTGCTAATTAGTTTAATCATTTAATTTTATTATCCAAGACCAAAAAAATAAACGTACGACCAACTTTTTCAATGATGGACCAACTCCCTTAACCAATAGAGACCACCGCAGCACCGCTATAACGTTAAATTAATTGGCTGAGGTAGCACTATCGCCATCTGGCGCCACTTTGCTAGAATAATAATTTCAATTATACTTTAAAGATAGTCTCTTATGGAATAGAAGTCTAGTAAGACTGATGAAAAATAAACTATAATGAACTGAGCTTAGTTGAACTACCACCTAAACTCGTTTCAGTCGCGAATAGACGATATAGCATAGCTACACATTGATCACCTTTTTCTCAATTCTTCCACCAGGTTTAACAGGTTGATTGGTGTTATAGTTACGTGAATAACATGTTGCAGCACGTGTTAGCAGACGATTTTTCCCTCGCATCGTATTACGCTAAAATTGGCATTGTTCGATATTAAACACACTGAAGCCAATTAATTTGAAAATACGAAACTACGTGTTAATCGATTTAATAATGAAAATGGCTCAGATATCAGATTATAGGAATTTATACTCAGATTGTATCAGATCAGTTGATATGGGCCTAATTGGAAAACCTTAATTCATCGTAAACCATCAGTGTGTCAGAATTTATAGCCCAGTGTACCTAGTAACAGAGACCATACCACCGGAGGTCTATCATCATTGTGCCCTTCGCCAGCGTCCACCTAGCCCGGACAGGTGACAAATCCAGCATGGGTAGTAGAACCCTACTGCTGATGGTCGCCCCTATGACGCAAGCCACTCAACCCAGCAGAAGGTGCAGCAATAGGTGGACCAATTCCCACTTCGCACACAGCAGTGGGATTAAGAATGGATGGTGTAGCAACTCCAGCCGACACCCTACCTACACAGGTAAGAAGTCAAACCCTTTGGAGAGAGCTCCTAAAGGGGAACGACGGGCACACAGCAGTCCAAGTAACCCGGCTTGGAGATCCCGGTGTTGTTCCAAAAGGCCGGGAAACAGGACCGCCGTGCCCGCATATGGAGGCCCGCCGCCCCACAGCAGGCTACCCAATCCACCGAGGCGGCCAGTTTGCACAGACCCTCTCCGTTAGCCTGAGCCGAAGCTCAGTATCCAGCCCAAACCTGGCCGAAGTCGGAGGTGGAGATAGGACCATTTGATCACAGCTAACATCTCCCAGTGCGCCACCGCCCTTACGGGTCACAAGAGCCGGACCCCGACTCCCCGGTAAAGGCACCAGTCATTGCACACTCTGACCCGTTAAGGGCCGTCGTAAACCATCAGGAAAAAGGATTTCAGATGCCTCACAGTTATCGATTTAATATATCCCTCAATAGACGCTTCAATAAATCCTCCTCCAAGGAAACCGCCAAGAAGTAATATTTCCGAGAGCCAGGACCTGGAAATTTTCCACCTTTACGGCAGCAACAAGCGTTCCCTTTTAACAAGGTAGCTTTTTTGACATATTAAGGCTTGGAAAAAACACAACGTTCTGTTTACAGTGAAAAATTCCCATTATTGCAACCAGAACTATATAAATAATATATTGCGGGTCCTGGCTCTCGCAAATATTACTTCTTGGCGATTTCCTTGGAGGATGATTTATTTAAGCGCCCATTCGGTTCTTTTCAAAAATTTAAATTATGGTTCATTTGTATTTGGCTTTTATAGACTATTATATATAAACAGGGTGTTTCAGAAAAGTGTGGCACAAATTTTGTTCCTGCAGTAACAAGGAGTGAAAAAGGTCCTTAGAATCGTTTTCCTAAATCCGAGTAATTCTTTGTCCAAAACGTCGAAAAACGCGCAAATGTTGCAGTTTCGATTATTCCTTGGACCCAACTATTTCCTTTTACTAAGCATTCGGTTTTGTATAGAAAAAGATAATAAAACGATCACTAGTATCGAAAGTTCGTTTTTAATTGAAAGAAGTATTCTAAGTGTAGAAATTAACAATAACAAGGTGTTTCATAGTGACCACGTCAGTTGAAAGAAAGTTACTTATGTCATTTGAAGAAAAAAATAATTTAACTGAATTACAAAAATGTACAAAATGATCACCTGGAGCACAAGCAAATAATTCTTGAACCCGTTTGAAGATTCGAGGCGTGTTAAGAATACGACCGAAAACAATGGTTGCTCTCCCTAAAGGTGGCAGGTGACACTACTCGTCGGAGGTCAAATTTAATGCACTGTGGAATCTAGCAAGTTAGAAACTGAAGCAGGGGCTTGACGCTTATACGGTTCGGCACCGTTGCTTCATCTAGAATAGTTTCACAGCGATCAATAATGCGTTGTCGTAGGTCATCAATGTGACGGACTTCAGTCTTGTGTACCAATTTTTCAAGATGTCCCCAGAAATAAAGTTGGGTATAGGTAGAAATTCGTGTTCTTTGAGTAACAAGTAGTAAAAACGTCGTATGAGATAAGTGAATAAAAATTTTTACTAGAAAAATCTTATTAAGTGTTCGCATCTACGATTTAAAATAATGACAAGGTGATTTCAAATACCAAGAGGCACAGTAAAAACAAATATTTGTTTTGTGGTTTCTCAGAAGTGTTTTTTTCCAATTTTATTTATAAACAAAAGGTAATTTTACATAAATGTAAGGGACTACTTAACAACATTACATTGATCGTTGCATTTACAAAAGTTGTTCTAAAAGACCCCCATTGGCGTGTAGATTAGCTTGGACGCGTCTTCGGAAAGATTCTCGAACACGACGAAAGATTTCTGGCGTGTTTCGGATTGTGTAAATTATGCGTTGACGTGGGTCTTCAACGTCTTGAACTTCACAATTGTATAACAAGCAGTGGCGGCTTAAGAAGGCTTGGTCCACTGGGCGCCAGCAGTGTTTTGTGACACCCCCCAGGACCATGCAGAAATTTTCACGGGTCCGTCTTGTTCAAGTGTAATCGTTCTGATTTGCACCCCCCCCCCTCCAGCTTCTCCGATGGCACCCCTGGCTACCCTGGTACCCGGGGCAGACCGCCCCCTCCCCCCCTTACGCCGCCCCTGATACCAAGGCTACGTTCAGTAGCTTGCAACAAATTAAACGTTGCAGGATTTTGGAACCGGTTTTCTACTGTACGCTTTTTTCCATTTCCGGTGTGACGTAGCGTTGCTGAACCGTTGCTCAAACATTTGAACCTGCTCTTCCACCCGGTTTATTTGTTTATTATCATGGCGGCGAGTCAGTCGACTAATTTTCCCATGAACTTTAAAAACATTTCTTTAAGAGATTCAGGGGGGAATATTTATTCTATTGCGGTGTCAAGCAAGGATTACGATAGAGTAATCAATGGTAAGTCGAATTATGTTAATTTAATTATATTCTTTTGGTTTATAAGTTTTAAAACTTAAAAATTCGTTAAGCCTTTGCCATCACGTGTATTTAAGCCATGAACCTTACACCTTGGATTAGGAATTTGTTACATTCTTAATCCAAGCTTACTCGTGAAAGCAAAGCTATTGATAACACAAAAGAGAAAGTAATAAAGTACAATTTTATAATTAGAACCGTCTTTCGCTACTATGTGCCTTAATAAGGCTAAAGAACTGGGAATAGCTCCCGAACCTTCAAAACAACCTGAGTTATCTCAGTCTATGGAAAGTATTTCTACTATTGCAGCAAGCCCCAATGTTGTTTCAGAAAACCTTTCTGATAATGAAGCTCTTAACGAAGATTCCAGTAAGTTTAATTCACTTGTGTTCAATATTTATAAGTAACTTTTATTTTTCTCAATTAGATAATGGAAAGCGTTGGGCTCGTAGCGCTGTATTGTTACTAATAGATCTGTTTCAAACCTACAAGGAGGAATATGAGTCAAGCAGGAGAAAAAAAGATATTTGGGTTAAAATAAGTGCAGAGTTAAAACAGAGAGGCTATATATTTAGTGCAGATCACTGTGACAATAAGTGGAGAAATTTAAAAAATAGGTCAAAAAACTATATTAATCTAGTACTTATTTATGTTATAATGTTTGCTATTTCAGTTACAAGCGTGTGAAGGACAAAAGTAATAAAACTGGTAGAGGGAAGCAAAATTGGGAGTTTTATGAAAATATGGATGAAGTTCTTTGTACAGAACATTCGATTAATCCAGTGAACTTGCTGTTCTCCTCCAAATCTTCAGGTAATGTATTTGGTAATAATATATTTGAATAAAATAATTCAAAATACTATTTAACATTTAAAACAGAATCTTCAACTGAATACTGCTCATCTAGTAGTGCTGTGGACAGTTCTGCGGATAATACCACATCAACCCCAATTTCCAATGCATCGTCTTCGTCCTCTTTAAACACAATAGATAATCAAGATGAGGTTGAAAGTCCTTTATACCAAAAACCTAAGAGGAAAAGGGAGATGAAAACTAGTACCGCGCCAGATTGGTTTCTTCAATGGTCTAATGAAAATCGTAAACTAGAAGAAAATGCCCAAAAACAATCTAAGACATTCCAAGAAGAAATACTTAAAAGGCTAGATAACAAAAATGCTACCTTAGAAAAAATTGCTGATGCATTTCTCAAAATGTAATAATTTTATTGGTTAAAAAGTAGTGTAATGATTTTTTTATGGTTTGAATAAACCCCAAAGTACGCAGTTTAAACAAATTAAATTGGTCTCTGCGCACGTAGTCTGAGCTCTTGACATATTCTATCACGTTTAGTTTTTGCGGCTGCTAGGCTTTCTCTAGCATCGGCTTCTTCAAAGATTTCAGCAGTTGCATTTCTTAGGTTAATAAATTCTTCAACATCTTGACCACCATCGTGTATTAATAAAAAATTATTTAATACACAACAAAACATTATCACTTCAGAAATTTCTGACATTAGAGACATATCCAAGGCTTTAAGACGACGAAATCTTCCCTTTAGGTGGGCAAATGCACGCTCTATCATCTGCCTTGCAGAGCTGAATAAAGTGTTGAAATTTGTTTGTTGGGCTGATAAATGTCCATTGTTTTTATAAGGTGCCATAAGAAATAAGTCCAATGGGTATGCGGAGTCTCCCAATAAATGCCCATCAAGAGTGTTTTTGTCTTTTTTTTTTAAATCTTTATAAATTGAACTGTTTTTCCACACACGGGCGTCATGCACAGAGCCAGGCCATCCCACACACAAATCAATAAACATTAAGTTCTCATTGCAAATACCTGTAAATAAGTTTCCAATTAGTAATGTGCATATCATTGTTAAATATTTATTTGTATGTACCTTGTAACAAGACAGAGGTTCTTTTTTTTCGGTTGTAGTAAGAATTCTTTCCTTCTACTGGCTCCTTGATGTCTATGTGACAACCATCTACAGCACCGACTGTCCCAGGAAAACCATATTTTTCTATACAATTACGCATTGTATTTCTCATCTCGCCTGCTGTTGGCCAAACAACATAATTGTGTCGTTTCTCAGTGACGATTTTTATAAATTCCAAAAAGACATAATGGGCATTTCCTTTGGAGAGATCAAACCGGTCTCCAACACTACGATAGGAGTCTGGAGTGGCTAAAAGCCAAAGGCACACTAGTATCCGCTTTTCAATTGAAATAATGATGTGCTCTTTCTTTGCTGACAGCGCAGTTCCGTAAACGACAATTAGATGCTATGTAATGTTCTGTGTTAACATATGTAGTTTTTACCAAATGTTTTATGTTATGACAAGAACTTACCTCAACTGCATAGCGAGACATTCGGAAATGGCTTTTAAAATCCGAAATGGTGTAATTAGGAACAACTGTTTCTACATAATCTACTATTCTATTTGGTACCTGTCTTGGCTTTCTTAATAGGTCCTGACACACAAGAGGTACGACTAATCGAGATTTTTTAATCCCTGAACTCACATTATTTTCAAGTAAATCTAATTCCAATTCGTCGTCATTTGACAATTCGTTAATTAGCCAGAATAACAATTTTCTTTTGCTACGATTAGTAGGGCCTAGAAGACCGACGGAGGTCATTTTTGTTAAAACCCGACCCGACTAAAAAAGCGTACACTAGCTCGTGACGTCACGTTTAAAAAATTGGTAAACGGTTCCGATTCCGTTTCACGTCTGATTGCTCTTACTGAACGCACCCCAAGTCTTTGATATGGCCTCAAAAATAGAAATAACGTGGGTTCAAATCAGGAGATCTGGCTGGCCATGCAACAGTTCCCCCTCGACCTATCCACCTCTGAGGAAACTTGCCATCAAGATGAGCTCTAACCCGAAGGCTTAAATGAGGGGGTGCTCCGTCGTGCATAAACCACATTTGTTGTCTTACTGCTAGCGGTACGTCTTCAAGAAATAATCAGCTATAGCTAATACAAAAGACACCAATTAGGCCTAAGTCATCAAGTGACTTTTATTCCATTGTTAGGAAGAGGAACTAACGGCCAAGTTAGCGTATAGACCTCATATTGGAAAATAACTACATCCATAAAAGAGTGTTTATAATAGCCAATTTTAAGACCTGATTAAATAATTGATCACTATTTTGAGAAGATAAACGATATTTTTACTGTGGAAATCGTTTAATTTTTCTATAATACCTTGACTGCTTCTTCAAATACTAGTAACAACTCACTCTTTAGCCACGTAAATATTTATCACATTAACACATTATCCCGAAACAAAATTATCGTTGCCAGAATATGAAGCATCATACAGAGGTGTATTAAGGTATGAAAAATTGTATATCTTATATTAATAATAACAAAAATAAACGATTACAAATAAACTACAAATTAAATTTGGAATCTATCTTTTTAAAAATAAATTCCTGAACTTTCAACAATTTTCTATCGTAACCCAGAAGTGCCCAAGTTGTAATTTATGTCCATTTATTTTATACGTTTTCCAAAATAGTACGGGTAAAAGAGAGTATCTCAACGGCAAAATTCGTCCCAACTTGCAATGTGGCCTAAAAATTCCATTTTGGTGTCTACTTTGAGGATCCGATGAGTCCGCAGCGATGCGGGGTGGACAACATAGTTTTTGGGTGGGCAAGGTGGGCATGAGGGGGCAGTTGCCCTTGAAATTTGCTTTGACTGAATAAGGCCATTTATGGTGTCTTACCCTATGATATCGGTAACGCTGAGTCGAATGGAGCCGCAGGTCCGTAGGACGAACCGTTTCAGACTTATGGCCGAAAATGTACGGAATCACGTGGTTTTTCTCGAATATGCAAAATAGTTTCCTCAAATTAGACATTTAGACATTAGGACGAGTTGGGTATCGTTTCTGTGGTACGTTTCGACGTTGAGGCGGATGTGACCCACCTCAGATCGCTAGGACTAATAGTTTCGGAGTCATTACCAAAAGTACACTAACAGACGTGATTTTTCAGAAATTTCACTAAATATTGAAAATATATACAAAAATTTCGGCGTGGACTAACCATACTTTTCGATCTGACGTATTATTTAGTGCCGAATCGAATGAGACCAACCACAAGACCGTAGGATAAATCGAAATATGTGCGGGGAAAAATTAGTGCGTTTTTCAAAAAGTTCAAAATTTGGCATTTAAACATACAACACATATTTCGTTATAACTCGGAAACGATTTAACCTACGGTCTTGTGGTTGGTCTCATTCGATTCGGCACTAAATAATATGTCAGATCGAAAAGTATGGTTAGTCCACGCCGAAATTTTTGTATATATTTTCAATATTTAGTTAAATTTCTGAAAAACCACGTCTGTTAGTGTACGTTTGGTAATAACTCCGAAACTATTAGTCCTAGCGATCTGAGGTGGGTCACATCCGCCTCAACATCAAAACGTACTACAGAAACGATACCCAACTCGACCCAATGTCTAAATGTCTAATTTGAGGAAACTATTTTGCATATTCGAGAAAAACCACGTGATTCCGTACAATTTCGGCCATAAGTCGGAAACGGTTTGTCCTACGGACCTGCAGCTCCATTCGACTCAGCGTTACCGATATCATAGGGTAAGACACCATAAATGGCCCTATTCGGTCAAAGCAAATTTCGAGGGCAACTGCCCCCTCATGCCCACCTTGCCCACCCAAAAACTATGTTGTCCACCCCGCATCGCTGCGGACTCATCGGATCCTCAAAGTAGACACCAAAATGGAATTTTTAGGCCACATTGCAAGTTGGGACGAATTTTGCTGCTGGAGAGCCCTTTTTGGGCCTCTTTTACCCGTACTAAAAAACAAAATGGATTATACTTTCAAGAAAACAATTTTCGCCGACTTCCTGGTTTCCTTAAATAGCTTCAATTACGGTTTATTAGTTAGAATAAATTACGTTTTTACTAATTGTACTTAGTCTAATTACCCAGTCGAGTTGTAGACTAGAACTTTAGGTTTTCAATTTTGAAAATTAACATTTATTATGGTAGTTAATATTTAATGCAGTTATTTTTTATAAGATTCTAGAATATTTTCTAAATTAGCATTTTCAAGGTCAGTATTCCACTACCATTTTCAAGATTGAGATTTCCCTACTCTTTTCAGGGTTGAGATTTCCCTACTCTTTTCGAGATTGAGATTTCCCTACTCTTTTCAAGGTTGAAATTTCCCTACTATTTTCAAGATTGAGATTTCCCTACTCTTTTCAAGGTTGAGATTTCCCTACTCTTTTCAAGATTGAGACTTCCCTACTCTTTTCAAGGTTGAGATTTCCCTACTCTTTTCAAGATTGAGATTTCCCTACTCTTTTCAAGATTGAGATTTCCCTACTCTTTTCAAGATTGAGATTTCCCTACTCTTTTCAAGATTGAGATATCCCTACTCTTTTCAAGATTGAGATTTCCCTACTATTTTCAAGGTTGTGATTTCCCTACTCTTTTCAAGGTTGAGATTTCCCTACTCTTTTCAAGATTGAGATTTCCCTACTCTTTTCAAGGTTGAGATTTTCCTACTCTTTTCAAGATTGAGATTTCCCTACTATTTTCAAGGTTGAGATTTCCCTACTCTTTTCAAGGTTGAGATTTCCCTACTCTTTTCAAAATTGAGATTTCCCTACTCTTTTCAAAATTGAGATTTCCCAACTCTTTTCAAGGTTGAGATTTCATTACCATTTTCAAGATTGAGATTTCCCTACTCTTTTCAAAGTTGTGATTTCCCTACCATTTTCAGGTTTAAGATTTCCCAACCACTTCTAAGCTTAAGATTTCCATACCATTTTCAATATCGAGATTTCCCTACGTATTTTGTTTTGCTATACTTTCCAGATCATCATTTTGTAGGTAGAGATAACAAATTCGAAGGTCGTGATGGACAATTTAAAAAGATCGACAATTTGAGCACCCCTATAGTTTAACAACTGTTTTCGAGTTAATCCAAAATCAAATAGTGTTTTTCTCAATGAAACCGGAATATTCCGGTTCAAGGGCATGTTTCAGTTGAATTAATCTCGAAACAGAAGTCCATTTTCTAGTACCCTTATATCTTAAAAATAGTTTTGCTTATAGGACAGCAAATATTTTTATCTTTCCCCTTTTGCATCTCCCAAATTTATTGGATTTTTGGTTCTTTACGTTTTCGATAATTGGATAGGTTTTTTTTGAAAAAGGCTAAAAATCTAGTTTCATTTTTTCCTGTATACGACTTTACTGTAAAGGTTCGATTTGCCGGAAATTCCAGACGAATTGGAGATGACAATAATACCGACAATAAAACGTACTTTCTTCCTAATTGTTCTGTTATTATGTAGTTGATTAATCTCAATTTATAAATAATTTAAAAAGGGAATCGTTGAATCAAGTCGAAAGCTAGTTCCATCCCTTTGCTTTTCCCACGATGTCATAAAAGATCGATTATCCATGTTTCCATAGTTGAAATGGCTTGAAAGTTCATCAATAAATTAGCTTAATCTAAATGAATTTTGAGTTCAAAATCTAACATTGCCTCTTCGGGTATCCCACTTTACCCTACAATGTCCAATTTCCCATAATTAAATGCTCGAAATGTAAGGAGATAAAATTAATACTAGCAATAATCAGCTTACTTTTTTCGAAATTATTCCGTTCATAAAATGTAGATTAAAGCTCGTCAATAAAATAGCGTAATCTAAATAAAATTTGTATATAAAATCGTTGAGTCAAGTCTAAAGTTAATTTTTATTTTTCAGGTATCCTACTTTACCATAATATTTCTATATTTCCTAATTCCATGGTCGAAATCGTTGTTCAGGACGTTAAAACCAGCATTAAGCGGCTTACTCCTTCCATATTGTTCAGTTATTAAAAAGTAGATTAAAGTTCGTCGGTAAATTAGTTGTGACTAAATAAAATGTGTGATCAAAAGCGTATAAAATTGACTCGCGTTTCGCGCCAGAAAACTCTTTGAACTCTTGGGGGATGGGTTACCAATCCCTACGCCTATCTAAGAAGGAGAGGAGGTAAATAGACCCTATTACGCTATTTGTCTAAAGGTCTAAAGAGAAAGAACGACGTGCTCGCAGTCATTCTAAGCAAGGTAAGCGCAGGAAAACACGGGGCAAACAACGACCGCAAGCTCTTGAAAAGCTGTAACAGTTAGAGAGCAGATAGAGAGAGAGAGAGAGAGAGAGAAAGAGAGAGAGACAGAGAGAGAGAGAGAGAGAGAGAGAGAGAGAGAGAGAGAGAGAGAGAGAGATTGGGGAATAGAGCGGGAGGGGGGAGAAGCTTTACGAGCGGGTGGGGCGGAGACTGCAGCGGAGAGAGAGAAATCGAATTTTTGGTGGTCTTAACTCCCTCCCCCCCCCCCCCTTTAGGAGAGATTCGATTAAACTAATGAAGCCTTCCTTCCTATCGATAACCCCCTTCCTTGGCTCCCGTCATTTCCTTCGGTCGTTCCTGGGCGCCCCTCGCACCACCTTCCTCATTGTGGCCCACCTCCTCTCCTTCAACCCCCCCCCCGACTTCATCTACACGGCGGTACGCTTCCGCAACGAGAACTTCATCCGACAAGTTAGCCAAAAGGGCTAAAGATAGTTCGGCGCTTAAAAGTATTATTACGTTAAATGTAAAATATTTGAAACTGGATTTAGTTCAGTCTACGATACAACTATTTGAGCGATCGCATTTTAATCATATACGCGGTATTATGCGTATAAAAGCGGATTAAAAAATATTGTACTTTGATTTTAGCTAAGCATATTATAAAATGGTGAACAAGATGTTTTATGAGAACGAAACCTAATAAACAATGCAATCAGATGTATCAATTTGTAGTCAATCACTTAAATAATTTACTAAATCACCGAAAAGTTGTATGAAATTAACAGAAATATAAAAATAAAATGTTTCCAAAATAATAACAATTATTCTACAAAACCTTTTTTTTACATAATTCTAGTTTTACAATATGAACAATACATTCCTAATTTACTCTTAAGATAATAAACATTACAGATTTTATATCATAAGCCACGTAAAAACTTGAATATATAACGTAAAAACGGGATCATATCACGTAAAAAGTGGAATATATCACGTAAAAAGTGGAACATATCACGTGAAAACTGAAATCACTATACATAAGTGATAAATGGCGACAATAAAAAATATTATCAAAAAATCAGCAATCAGTTGTACAAATCAATGAAATAATCCCTTTTTTTAGATCAGTTCATAAGTCTATCGCCAGGTCTAGATGTCGCGGGCGCCACACTAAAAATCTGTCTTTAGTGTGTAGGTGGTTCTTTTCTTCTTCGAGACTCTCCTCCCCCTCCACCTGCCCCTTCGCCGAATGACTGGATCTCGCAAGAAGCTTTAGCGCGAATTTAAAATCGACCGTTCGCTCTCGCACAGTGCACCATGACGACGACGGAGGGCTATGAGGCAATAAAGAAAAACGCCGTAAGCAAAGATAACCTGACGATGTGGCTTTCGAGAAATGCGCCTCTCGGGGCTATCGACGGGCCACGGTGGAGTGGCAGCGCCCGCTTATGAACACATCATCGAATTTTCGCCCTCATCCTCTCCATACCAACCCCCCTCGCCTAGTCCCAATATACAAGCGCACGTTTACTTAGCCTAAAGCTATTCATTGGAAATCCCCCGTCCTGCCCCCCCCTCCCCGCTGCGCTGCGAAGGAGGGAAGGAAGATACGCTACGCACTATGGAAATATAGATTCTGATAACTCCGGCCATGTACGCGGTCGTCTCTCCCTCTCTCAACGTGGCCATTGTGTTTCGCAGATTATTCTATAAAACTGTAATTTGCCGCGCCGTAGTGATAGAAGCGCCTGATTTGCAGTCCTATCTGTACAGGTCGCGATAGGCTGCTCGCGCCCTCTGTTCGAAACACGGCGAACGTCGATATATTTTATATTTGGCGAAAGACTGAATGTTTACATTTCGGTATTTCGCTGTTTTTGGTTTCTCTTATATTTGGAGATATAAATTGCTTCAAACATCCCAAAACGGCGGGGGCGGCAGGACCAGGGTAGTCTACGCCTGTAAAGTACCCTTCCTTTCAAAACCCAAGAATAGAATCTTAAGAGACGGTTTGATATCGGAGAAAGCGGAAATTAAGACTAGGAATGTCGTAATGGATTATGAAAGGAATTCCGAACAGCGGACCTTCAATGATCTGTCCTCTTCAAAGCCCATTTTGAAGTTTGTGTCGACGAGCTTTTCTTCCTTTATATCGTTTGAGTGAAGAGTCCTCTCTCTGGTTTCTGAGAGTGGGGGCTACTTAATCGAAATCCATTATTCTCATCAGACTGTTTCGGGAAAAAATATTCAATGTGTTCGGTTCAGAGTTGCTTAGAAAGGGCTCTGATACGTTTTGTTCTAATTATGTCTTAAAATTAATTATATCAATTCGCTCGCCCCCCCCAATGAAATGAACGTTTAGGCTTAAAAGTCTTAAAATATACTCAACTTAGTTCATTAGATCAATACGGGCCCCCTCCATAAAAAAATTCTGGGTGCGCCACTGATTGGGATTACCTCTAAAATTTTCCGATTCGTTTCATTGAGATTATCTATAAAAATGTTCCGATTCGTTCCATTGGGATTATCTCTAAAATGGTTCCTATTCGCTCCATTGGGATTTTCTCTAAAAATGCTCCGATTCGTTCCATTGGGATTATCTCTAAAATTGTTCCTTTTTGGTCCATTAGGATTATCTCTAAAATTGTTTTGATTAGATCCAATGGGACTATCTCTAAAATTGTTTTGATTAGATCCAATGGGACTATCTCTAAAATTGTTTTGATTCGATCCAATGGGACTATCTCTAAAATTGTTTTGATTCGATGCAATGGGACTATCTCTAAAATTGTTCCGATCCGTTCCATTGGGATTACCTTTAAAATTGTTCCGATCCGTTCCATTGGGATTACCTTTAAAATTGTTCCGATTCGTTCCATTGGGATTACCTTTAAAATTGTTCCGATTCGTTCCATTGGGATTATCTCTAAAAATGTTCCAATTCATTCCATTGGGATTATCTCTAAAAAATTTCCGATTTGTTCCATTGGGATTATCTTTAAAATGGTTCCTATTTGGTCCATTGGGATTATCTTTAAAATGGTTCCTATTTGGTCCATTGGGATTATCTTTAAAATGGTTCCTATTTGGTCCATTGGGATTATCTTTAAAATGGTTCCTATTTGGTCCATTGGGATTATCTTTAAAATGGTTCCTATTTGGTCCATTGGGATTATCTTTAAAATGGTTCCTATTTGGTCCATTGGGATTATCTCTAAAATTGTTCCGATTCGTTCCATTGAGATCCCTTCCAGTCGAATTGTGGCTATAAAGGTTTAAATCTCTTCCAGTCGAATTGTGGCTAAAAATGTTCAATCCAATTCAATTCTTTCTATCCGATCGCTTTGTTCATGAGGGAAAAGATAATTACCCAGAAATGGCGGTTACTATCAGAGCCCAAATGGCGCCCTGGGCAAAAAAAAACCAAAATGGCGCCCCCATAACCTTAGGTACAAATTTTTAATTTTTCAATATCCAATTTAATTGAAAATCTTTGATTTTGCGCCCCTAAAACTTTGGCACCCTGGGCCACTGCCCCGCTCGCCCTACTCAAGGGATTACTATTAAAGGGGTTACTATTAAAGCTACATACGTGACTTGGCATTGATTGAGAATGTATATTTTCAATTGGAAATAGTTACACTCTTTAGTAACTTTTCTTAAAATACTAATCTTTGTTCATTCCAGATAATAACATAGTGAGAAAAATGTTCGTAAATTCGCTATCTGTTGGAAGTTGTCAAAGTGGGCTGCATCGATTATTACGAGCTTATCAGTGATAGCACGTTCGAATCGGGCTGTCGAGCGAACAAGATGAATGACGCCGCGCTTCTTCTGATGACACACTCTCGGTTGATAATAGCTCATTTAGCCAAGTGGATCACTCTGTGGTATACGAAGAGATACCGCCCACGTCACGCGCTATTGCATTGACGGCTTCGTCAAATATTTCCATTCAAACTTCGACAGATCTTTTTTACTCACAGTTGCGCTTCGATGCTGGTGATTTAGTATTCGTTGGGTACAACAAACAAAAGAGTTCTTACACTTGTAAAACGTGAACAATTAATTAACAGGCCTTCATGGGCATTTTTGTTAAATAGCCGCTCGCGCTCGCGCCTTTTTGATAGATGAAAATAGCTCTCTTTTTGAGGTGCCAAAATTTTCTTCCCTCTCTTTACGCTCTTTTTAATACATTGAAATTTTCGTTCCTCTCAACGCGCTCTTTAATTGAGTTTCGGAAATGTATCTCCTTCATATTTACCCTTTTTGAGCAGTAAAAATTTCGCTCTTTTAAAAAGACACTTTACCGCACAAATTCCCTTAAAATTAGAAAAACAGGTCATTACAGCGGCGGCGATCGGAAAAAAATTTATGTGAGAACACGAGCCACTAATTTATTATACAACAAGTTGGCAAGCCAAAATATACCTCTCCTCGGAAGAGTTTTTAATTTTGAGTGAAGCGTAACTGTATCCGTGGTTCTGCGGTAGAACGCTCACCTGTCGTGCAAGAGGGCTCGAGTTCGAATCCCGGCCTAATAAAAAATTATACTACACCCAATGACAAAAAGAGGGCGCTTTTGGAAAAACCTTTTCCCTGATTCTAAGAAACTGCGTACGCAGTGATTACCCTTTGCCTCGAAAATGCGTTCGCAGGCCTGACAGACAGACAGATAGACAGACAGACCCACCCACCCACCTACAAACAGACAGACAGACATACACGGTGGTTGTATAACCCCTCCTAGGGTACAAAGTCCCCTCGGAGAGGTAAAAATGCATATACTTAAAACTTAATCGAGAAAATGTACAACTCAAAATTTGAATTACTATATATATTTTTAAAAAGGCGTTCTTTCTAATATCTCATCCGTCAATGAATACATTGATAATAAAAGTTAAGTCGATATCTATAGAAAAATATATGTGTACATGGCTAGAAAAATTAAGCCTTTCTTGGCCACATACTTTACGAAGGTATTTTAGGTAAAATAGGGTACACGACGGGGCGCTATTTTGTTTGGACGAATCTTTCGAAATCAATTTTACGGTTATACCATCTTAATGCAACTCGCATCTGCAATCTCAAAATAACTTAAAGACTGAATTCGGACCTAAATAAAGGCAGTGAGATTATAAATTTCTCCCTGATTGCTATTTTCCTCAATTTTATTTCTGTGGGGGCTCTGCCCTCGTTTGTTTTCCCCTGTGGGAGCTCGAGCCCAAGAGCCCCCAACATAGATCGCCGTCACTGGGTCAGTAACGAAGGGGTTGATTTTTGGCAACTCTAACTCAACTTTTCCGAGTCACTTGTTGACAGTACTGGCGCTAGCGGTAAGCTGAATTTAAATCTAATCGCCACTCAAACTCGTCAAACAATAGGGACGATGCAATACGTCACCCATGCTTTTTCCAATTGAAAAAAGCATACCAGCATGGGTGCCATAGTCAAAGGTACGGCGGTGACGTCATGCTGCTAAGTCACTATGGAAAGTTTTAATAATCAGCTAGGATAATACCCAAGGACCACCTTAGGTTCAAGTCCTCTGGCGACTTTTAATGCCATTAATATCCATAATAATTTCCATAATAATCTAATAATTGAAATAGACAAAAAAAAAAGACTCACTTGACCTTCGCCCTGAGGTAGCGATGTATTTATTTATAATTGAGGACAATGACGGCCTTTTGTTACAAGTGACTCGAATGTGTTTCAATCGCGTCGACAGACGTAGGATTTTTGATTGACTTTGACGGGAGGAGCATTCTGGTAGACCGTGAGGTGGGTTGGGAGGAACGCTGATAATAGTTCCATTAATACATTCTTGATTTTTGTCATAATTCTATTTCCGGTAAGCTCCGCAACTTTCGTCTTACCTATTTCACAAAATAAGCAAAACCCAATCCATTGATCTTACTCCATTTTCAGAAATAATGCTTTTAAAGATTGATAAATAAATAAATCTTTTTTCGTTGGTTCACGAAGTTTGAGATTTATTAAAACAAAAAATTGATCTGGACTGATTCTAGAATATATTTATAAATAATTATTCTTCAAAAAAATCAAACGGCAGGGACTAATCCAAAAAGGACACAAACCATGACATTCATGGTATTTCCTCTTTAACGCGGGTGTGACGAATTTCCCGATCCTGATGATCACGTTTTAGAAGATCGATATCACCATTCCAAAGGTCAAACTCGTTATTTTAATAATAGTAATATTTTATAATAACATTTTAATACATTTGCGAGATCACAATTTTGATACTAAACACTTATGTTGAGATATTTACGCAACGGCGTTATTTTACAATTGAAATTTAAGATTTAAAATATTGAAAGTAATATTATTTAGCAGACCCTTAACAATTTGCGCTTCATTTTTGTGTCAGACAATATATTTGACCAACATATAATCTAAATATTACTTCATTTCTAGCTTTAATTATATTTCATTCGTAGACTGAAATAATCTGAGCCTTTGATAGTGGTCGCTGTTAAGAGTGTCTTCAGGTATAGGCACACTACATTTCGAAATATCCTGAAGGAATTTCTGGAGAGAAATGAAATCATTAGTTCTAGATTACAGAAAATATTCAAATTAAATCAGCGTATGTCGGCTTTATTAATCATTCAACGTCTTCAATGACATAAATTATAGATCCATTAACGACGAAAATTCTCTGAATAAATTCATTTACAGAGAACAAGAATCCGTTAACGCAGAGCTTACATTCAAGCGGATCAACACCCCAACCTTTCTTATCGCCAAAACGATCATTTTCTGTTAAAGTGGTAATTAATATTTAACCATTACTTTTGGTATTCTTAAAAGTAAATTGCGGAAGGGAGTCTTGTACGAATATTTTAAGAGGTATAGTATTTTTTTAGAATTTCGCTTCCATTCCCGCCAATCCCGTTTACAAGGGTTTTATCGAAACGTTTACTCAGCCGCTGGAAAAAAGTAGTTCGCGGGTTTTTTTTTTGGTTCTATTGAGGCAAATATAAATTTTAGTTTTCAAAAATTACATTTAACAATTTTTTTAGGCAATTACTTCTTTGTATTTCTAAAATTTATAAAATTTACTTAAAACGAATGAAAGTACAATAATTGCTTATTTGGCATTATCACAAGTCTCTAGAAGAACGCGGGTGTTTAAGAATATAGGGTGCAGTGGAAGCTAAGACTTTCTACCCTATTTACTTTTGGTCTTATTTAATTTCTACTTTAAATGTTTAAAACCAGAACCTAATTAGGATTACTAAGAACACACAAGTGTACCTTCAAGGGTCATTTAGCATACTAACCTACATATTATATAAACATGGAAATATAGATTTAACTTATAATTTAGCTCGTACAACTTTAATTAAAGCTGAATTACACCAACCAAAATGACATGACAGCCCTGCTAAAATAGCAACTGCTTATCCAGGGGCCTTGCCAGGAGTTTTTTCTCAACCCCCCCCCCCCTATATTTGTACTTAAAAATTAAATTTTGCAAAGTTTTATGTATAAATCGACTTGCCCCCTCAAGTCTATTTGTGGACCCCTCTAAGTGGAAACAAACGTAGACTATAGCCTGTTTCGCTTACCCCTAAAGCCTCTCCTGGACTCATCACATTCCCCCATTCCCTGATTATTATTACAAATAAAAATGCGTTAGGCCTAACGGAGATTTGAGTAAAAAACGCGTTGAGACGATTGTTAGCGATGCACCCAATCCTCATGCTCGAAAAATTAGTTCCTCTCCCCTTTGAAATGATCAAGACCGTCAAGTATTTCATTGGTTCACTGAAACTGGCGTATTTGGACGCCATTGAATCGTGCATCAGTTACGTTTCTTTCCCCCCCTTATAAGCTCCGTGCGTAGTTTAAATTTTGGTGATAAGTATCGCCACCTATACCGACTGAGTTATGAGAATGTATGAAAGCTGTCTGCTCGTTCAAAATTCTCTTTGCGCAACAGCTGAAAGTTCAAACAAAAAACATTTCTGTTATTTCTTCACATATTTAGTTGACGGCCCACTAGCCCCTGGATGTAGGCTAGTAGGCCACAACAAGCGCAAAACCAACTGAACATTGCTGGCAACCAGTAGTCGATCTACTTTGATCGTGTTCTGTAATACGAACAATACGCTTGTGACGAACCAGTCGCGGAGAAGTTCAAGTAAAAAATTAAGTAACGTACCCAGAATGTGCCTGTCTCACGTAATCGACGATGGGCATTGGTAAAAGTCCGTGAGACGGGGATGCGCCGGTTTGGGTACCAATCCTGCAAGATACGTTGAGCAGCCAAAGCATTGCCATCCGCTACTCCATACACGAAATGAATATCGACCAGTTCTTCCGATGTGAATTCCATTTTTGCAGTTTGAATGTGATGATAAATACTGTTTAAGTTTACTTTTTTACGCTGGTTACCTCGAGTTGTTTACAAAGTCCTTTTTTACCTATCACATGAATCCAAACCTTAATGTTCGCATTTCCCTGCTGCTTGGTTTTGCGCTTGTTGCAGCCTACTTCCAGGGGCTAGTAGGCGACACTTTAAAGCACTCTGGTGCTCTTTTAACTCATCGTAGAAAAATTGGAAAAAAACAGGCATACTTCTCAACTCACCCCCTTCAACTCCTTAAATGTTTTGCATAACCTTTGAAACACCCTGTATATGTTAGAAAATTCTGTTGCATAATACATATGATTAAGTTGTTGGCATGAACGTTTTAAATTTATGCTCTACGGTACAGGGTTTTTAAAATTTTGTTCCAAGGTATAGCCTTTTTATAATATGTTCTATGGTATAGCCATTTTATAATATGTTCCATGGTATAGCCATTTTATAATATGTTCCATGGTATAGCCATTTTATAATATGTTCCATGGTATAGACTTTTTATAATATGTTCCATGGTATAGCCTTTTTTATAATATGTTCCATGGTATAGCCTTTTTTATAATATGTTCCATGGTATAGCCTTTTTTTATAATATGTTCCATGGTATAGCCTTTTTTATAATATGTTCCATGGTATAGCCTTTTCTTATAATATGTTCCATGGTATAGCCTTTTTTTATAATGTTCCATGGTATAGCCATTTTATAATATGTTCCAGGGTATAGCCATTTTATAATATGTTCCATGGTATAGCCTTTTTTATAATATGTTCCATGGTATAGCCTTATTTATAATATGTTCCAGGGTATAGCCATTTTATAATATGTTCCATGGTATAGCCTTTTTTATAATATGTTCCATGGTATAGCCATTTAATAATATGTTCCATGGTATAGCCTTTTTATAATATGTTCCATGGTATAGCCTTTTTTATAATATGTTCCATGGTATAGCCTTTTTTATAATATGTTCCAGGGTATAGCCATTTTATAATGTTCCATGGTATAGCCTTTTTTATAATATGTTCCATGGTATAGTCTTTTTTATAGTATGTTCCATGGTATAGCCTTTTTTATAATGTTCCATGGTATAGCCTTTTTTTATAATATGTTCCATGGTATAGCCTTTTTTATAATATGTTCCATGGTATAGCCTTTTTTATAATATGTTCCATGGTATAGCCTTTTTTATAATATGTTCCATGGTATAGCCATTTTATAATATGTTCCAGGGTATAGCCATTTTATAATATGTTCCATGGTATAGCCTTTTTTATAATATGTTCCATGGTATAGCCTTTTTTATAATATGTTCCAGGGTATAGCCATTTTATAATATGTTCCATGGTATAGCCTTTTTTATAATATGTTCCATGGTATAGCCATTTAATAATATGTTCCATGGTATAGCCTTTTTATAATATGTTCCATGGTATAGCCTTTTTTATAATATGTTCCATGGTATAGCCTTTTTTATAATATGTTCCAGGGTATAGCCATTTTATAATATGTTCCATGGTATAGCCTTTTTTATAATATGTTCCAGGGTATAGCCATTTTATAATATGTTCCAGGGTATAGCAGTAGAAGGAAAGTAAGGGTTCTTGAGCGAGAGTGATCTCGTTCTTGAGCGAGAGTGATCTCGTTCTTGAGCGAGAGTGATCTCGTTCTTGAGCGAGAGTGATCTCGTTCTTGAGCGAGAGTGATCTCGTTCTTGAGCGAGAGTTATCTCGTTCTTGAGCGAGAGTGATCTCGTTCTTGAGCGAGAGTTATCTCGTTCTTGAGCGAGAGTTATCTCGTTCTTGAGCGAGAGTTATCTCGTTCTTGAGCGAGAGTTATCTCGTTCTTGAGCGAGAGTTATCTCGTTCTTGAGCGAGAGTTATCTCGTTCTTGAGCGAGAGTGATCTCGTTCTTGAGCGAGAGTTATCTCGTTCTTGAGCGAGAGTGATCTCGTTCTTGAGCGAGAGTGATCTCGTTCTTGAGCGAGAGTGATCTCGTTCTTGAGCGAGAGTGATCTCGTTCTTGAGCGAGAGTGATCTCGTTCTTGAGCGAGAGTGATCTCGTTCTTGAGCGAGAGTTATTTCGTTCTTGAGCGAGAGTGAATCTCTAAATATCACTAGCGATTTTGCCCATGTCCGAGTTGAAGCTTACTCTTCGAGTTTGAGGTGGACTGAAAGCAACGCTAAAAATCGTCGAAATATAGTCAGTACATTCTGGATTTCACCTAAACCATTAGCCTAAAATGACGTTTTACATTAGAAACGTTAGTAAAAATAATTACGGATAGCTATGTGTGGGTAATTGACGTCATCCTCAAAAAATAGATGATGCGTCTCTAACGACAGAATTACTCAACTTAGGCCTAATGACTTTGTCCGAAGTCCAGCAAAGAAACGTGGCTTCATTATAGAAATGACTCCCAGTAAAACACATAATTAGAAACTTATGCTAAAACATAATTAACCTAATATTATCTAGGTTGTGTCTAGCGATCCGATACAGAAGCGAATCAAGCTATATGAGTTATTTTGATCAATTTATGCTTAATTATTAAAATTTAGCGGTAAATGTTTCAAAAATCCATAAAAACCATTGTTTAATAGATTTATACCTTTTAGAAATATACCATGGAACAAAATTTTAAAAAGGCTATAAATATAAAATAGCTTTAAAATGTATATGCCACGGAACAAAACTTAAAAGGCTATACCATGGAACCTATTATAAAAAGGCTATACCAAGGAACATATTATAAAAAAGGTCTACCATGTAACATATTTAAAAAAAGGCTATACCATGGAACATATTTAAAAAAAGGCTATACCATGGGACATATTATAAAAGACTATATCACGGAACATATTATAAAAAGGCTATACCATGGAACATATTATAAAATGGCTATACCATGGAACATATTATAAAAAGGCTATACCATGGAACATATTATAAAATGGCTATACCACGGAACATATTATAAAACGGCTATACCATGGAACATATTATAAAAGGCTATATCACGGAACATATTTTAAAAAGGCTATACCACGGAACATATTATAAAAAGGCTATACCACGGAACATTATAAAATGGCTATACCACGGAACATATTATAAAAAGGCTATACCATGGAACATATAAAATGGCTATACCATGGAACATATTATAAAAAAGGCTATACCATGGAACATATTATAAAACGGCTATACCATGGATCATATTATAAAAGGCTATATCACGGAACATATTATAAAATGGCTATACCATGGAACATATTATAAAATGGCTATACCATGGAACATATTATAAAATGGCTATACCCTGGAACATATTATAAAAAAGGCTATAAGTAGAAGGAAAGTAAGGGTATGGCATCGATCCCGGGGACGGGGTCAGGTTCGGGATCGGGGTCCGGGATTTAAGGGGTGAAATGGGGGTAAAATCGTCGAAAAGTCAATGTATTTAGGGTATTTCTCGCGACGATTTGTTTTTTCGTATATCAACATATTGTGTCCAGGCCAACTTGTTCATTTATCTACGCTTATCTCGAAAGATACTTGAACGTATATCTTATCAAGTTTTATCGTACGGAATAAGTTGAAATGATGTAAAAATTGATAACCTAGGCGACGCGTGCGCAGATTACCCCGGGGGACGCGGTTAATTTGAATTTAAGAGTGTTTTGACGTCATGGAATATTCGTTGTTAAAGTAGAATGGAAATATTTTTAAACTTCATTTTAATATCATTGTAGTATGCTTGACACTTGAACCAATCTCACGAGTATTTCTTAAAACGTATATCTCGATCGCGTTTTATCGTACGAAATAAGTAGAAATTATGTAAGTTGTATGATACTTGATAACCTAGGCAGGAAGATAGCGCGCGCGTGCGTGGATTACCTGGGAGGCGTGGATTACCTGGGAGGCGCGGATTGCCCGGGCGCGCGGTTAATTTGAATTTAAAACATGGATTCCCTCTCCGAAATAATTCATGTACCCAAAATTGGACCGCAAGTGTTTTTCTTTTAGGGGAATCTCTATGGGAGTTTAACATTACAATAAAGCTAATAGGTCCAGTTTGGGGTACTTTTGGTCCGAAATGGGGTACATAGGGCCGAAAATGGTGACTTTGGTCGTTTTAAGGGTACTTTTGTTCTATTTTGGTCCATTTTTGGGTACATCAGAAAAGCAGTTGGAAAAACGAAGAGCCTTATTTTTTTTTTCCCACCCATCTCCAAACTCCAAAAATTTATTGCTTTAATTTATTTATCGCTTCCGTAGGTATAAAATAAGATAAAAACCACTTACCTATATTTTAATTACGGTAAATTAAAAATACTTAATTAGTGTACTAAGTTACGTTTAAAAGAACCTTTTGTAACAATTCCAATATGTAAATATAGGTATAAGGATTGAAAAAATACTTAAAGTGGTTTTACTGATAAACTCTAAAGGAATTTAACTTTAAAGGGTATCTTAGATTATTGTTTTTAATTTTATTCAAGTTGAAAACGTATTAAGAGTCCTTCAAAGTACTATAAAAGGATTTTATTTACGAACTTAATTCATATTTTCTTCAAACTTTCAATTCGCTTTTATTACTATTTAAATACGGTAAAATATAATTCTTATACACAAATATAGTCAGAAAGATACTATAAAACACTAAAATTAAAATTAAATTAAATTTGTGTAGATAAGATTTGTAAATATCATTTTGAAACTAATACCTTTCACGCTTTATTTAAGTCAAGCCAATAAAAACAATTACCTATATTTTAAATACGGTAAAATATAAATACATTTCCGATATGTAAATAGGTAGAATAACACTATGAAAAGTTCCTTTTTCTTCTTTTAATACGACAACACACAACTCTGATACGCAAATATATAAAGAAAATATAAAAAAAAATTTACTCTACGTTCGATACGTTAAAATACATTTCCGATACACAAATATAGATAAAGAAATACTATAAAATGTAAAAAGGTAGAAAAATACTACACATTAACCATTATGAATTTAAGCTTACAACATCCTTCACGTATAGAGCATAACATATATGTTCAGAGTTAACTTGTTTCCTCGTTATCTTTATCGCATGTGTTTTAAATAGCGTATGGAATAAGTTAAGAATGTACTGAAATGGTGTATGTTTAAACCTCGTAGAATAAAGAGTAAAACATATGTTCAGATTCGGCTTGATTACTAAAGCGAATAACACAGAGACGTTTCCGGTGTAGTCACGTAGGAAGAAAAATACTACAACACTCTCTATACTCTACATTCAACACGTTAAAATATACTTCCGAAATGCCAATATAGGTAGTAAAATACTACAAAATCTCTATACTTTACCTTCAATACGTTAAATTACATTCCAATATGTAAATATAGGAGGAAAAATACTACAAAAGCCTCTTTTCTTGGCGTTCAATATGTTAAAATAGATTTCTGAAATGCAAATGTAGGTAGTAAATACTACAAAATCTCTATACTCTACCTTCAATACGTTAAATTACATTCCAATATGTAAATATAGGTAGTAAATACTACAAAAGCCTCTTTTCTTGGCGTTCAATATGTTAAAATAGATTTCTGAAATGCAAATATAGGTAGTAAATACTACAAAAGCCTCTTTTCTTGGCGTTCAATATGTTAAAATAGATTTCTGAAATGCAAATATAGGTAGTAATTACTACAATTTAAAAAACGTTGGTAAAAAGAATATCATTTTAACTTATTTAATTGTGTTTTTTACCCAACCAAGCATTTATTTGAATAAAAGTGGTATTTATTTAAATAACCAATAGTTAAATAAAAATTGTTAAATGTTTAAATAATCGAAAGTGAACAAGCCTATTTTTTAAATAAAACAAACAGACTTTAGAGTTGATAAGATTTGTAAATATCATTTGAAACTAATAATGTTCACGCTTTATTTAAGTCAAGCAATTACATTTGTAAATATTGTAAATATTTTTAGGTAATAAAGAAATTAAGAAATGTTTTAATTAAAATATCTTTCATTTTCTACTACATTTTTAAAAATGAAAGAAGTTTAACAATATAATTATTCTAATATAATTTCAAAATCAGGTATTATTTAAAGTACAAATGCATAATTTAGTGAAGCAATTCTTATTTAAATACTTTTATTTAATTAATTTGTGTATCTGAAATGTATTTATTGAAAAATAAGTGGGTTTTACTATTTATCACGGTTTTTTATATATGTATATATATATATTGGAATTGTTACAAAAGGTTCTTTTAAACGTAACTTAGTACATTAATTTATTTTGGAAGTTCAAAACGTATTAAGAGCCCTTCAGAGTACTATAAAAGGATTTCATTTACAAACTAAATTAATATTTTCTTCAAACTTTCAATTCGTTATAATTCGAATTTAAATGAAAACATCAAGGATTATAGGTGCGTAATCTACTATTAGACCGAACGGATTAAAAAATACTTAAAGTAAGTGGTTTTACTGATAAACTAAAGGAATTTAACTTTAAAGGGTATCTTAGATTATTGTTTTTAATATTATTCAAATTCAAAACGTATAAAGAGTCCTTCAAAGTAATTTAAAAGAATTTTATTTACGAACTAAATCCATATTTTAGAAGTTAGTTTGTATGAAATACTTACTAATACCTGAAAAATGGACTTTAGAGTTGATAAGATTTGTAAATATCATTTGAAACTAATAATTTTCACGCTTTACTTAAGTCAAGCAATTACATTTTTAAAAATGAAAGAAGTTAAACAATATAAAAATTTGTAAATATTGTAAATATTTTTAGGTAATAAAGAAATTAAGAAATGTTTTAATTTAAATATCTTTCATTTTCTACTACATTTTTAAAAATGAAAGAAGTTTAACAATATAATTATTCTAATATAATTTCAAAATCAGGTATTATTTAAAGTACAAATGCATAATTTAGTGAAGCAATTCTTATTTAAATACTTTTATTTAATTAATTTGTGTATCTGAAATGTATTAATTGAAAAATAAGTGGGTTTTACTATTTATCACGGTTTTTTATATATATACATATATATTGGAATTGTTACAAAAGGTTCTTTTAAACGTAACTTAGTACATTAATTTATTTTGGAAGTTCAAAACGTATTAAGAGCCCTTCCGAGTACTATAAAAGGATTTCATTTACAAACTAAATTAATATTTTCTTCAAACTTTCAATTCGTTATAATTTGAATTTAAATGAAAACATCATGGATTATAGGTGCGTAATCTACTATTAGACCGAACTAATTAAAAAAATACTTAAAGTAAGTGGTTTTACTGATAAACTCTAAAGGAATTTTGGAATTTTCTAGAATAGCAAAGTAAAACTAAAACGTAAACCAAGTTTAAAACGAAACTAATAACTGGGAGAAAGGTTGGCGCCCGTGCCCCAGCGTCCGCGCCAGCCCCGTCGGTGCCCCATTTCACATTTCAGACGTCGGCGGAGGCTCGGGGCACCATCAGGGCGAGGGCGCGGACGCTGGGGCACGGGCGCCACCCGCGTCTCAATGTCTGACTATCATCTCGCAGTTCCATACTGGGCTATTTGACCATCAAAATGACCAAATACACGTATATTTGAACATTTCCTTGACTACATGACAGAAAAATTGTTTAAAGCTCCATCTACTTGGTTACAAAATTTGTTAAATACTTGGCTTTAAGGCCATCTAAATTAAAGTTAGAAGAAGCTAGACAAAGAGAAATTGTTCTGAAAAATAAAATTAAAGATATAAAAACTAACCAATAGTATTTCGAATACCAAATAATTCGACGTATTTGTTTTTGAAATAACTAAATAGTTTGCATATTTGTCAAAAAAACTAAAAAAGTAATTGAAATTACTATTAATTTTACTTGCAATAGTAAAATACTAAACCAAATGTATAATTTATATTTTATTTTATTTAATAAATTTAAACTATAATACTAAACTTTTTCAAAAAAAACTTTTACAAACAAAATTTAAAATACACATTTTTAAAATTTAACTACACCAGCTCCAAGTCAGCTAGCGACTTTTTTTTAAGTAACTACTAACTACAATTAAAATCAAAGGATCTGCTATATTTTCCATGCTTTGAAAACAATTCATTAAAATCTCGAGTTTTTAAATATATGTAAAACACGAAGGAGCAGATCTTTTATCACAAATTTTCATAAATTATATTTAATTTAGTTTATAATAATATAGGGAACTCAAAAATTAAAAAACGAAAAATCAAAAAAAAATACTTACTTCAACCTTTCTCCCAGTTATTAGTTTCGTTTTAAACTTGGTTTACGTTTTAGTTTTACTTTGCTATTCTAGAAAATTCCAAAATTCCTTTAGAGTTTATCAGTAAAACCACTTACTTTAAGTATTTTTTTAATTAGTTCGGTCTAATAGTAGATTACGCACCTATAATCCATGATGTTTTATTTAAATTCAAATTATAACGAATTGAAAGTTTGAAGAAAATATTAATTTAGTTTGTAAATGAAATCCTTTTATAGTACTCTGAAGGGCTCTTAATACGTTTTGAACTTCCAAAATAAATTAATGTACTAAGTTACGTTTAAAAGAACCTTTTGTAACAATTCCAATATATATGTATATATATAAAAAACCGTGATAAATAGTAAAACCCACTTATTTTTCAATTAATACATTTCAGATACACAAATTAATTAAATAAAAGTATTTAAATAAGAATTGCTTCACTAAATTATGCATTTGTACTTTAAATAATACCTGATTTTGAAATTATATTAGAATAATTATATTGTTAAACTTCTTTCATTTTTAAAAATGTAGTAGAAAATGAAAGATATTTAAATTAAAACATTTCTTAATTTCTTTATTACCTAAAAATATTTACAATATTTACAAATTTTTATATTGTTTAACTTCTTTCATTTTTAAAAATGTAATTGCTTGACTTAAATAAAGCGTGAAAATTATTAGTTTCAAATGATATTTACAAATCTTATCAACTCTAAAGTCCATTTTTCAGGTATTAGTAAGTATTTCATACAAACTAACTTCTAAAATATGGATTTAGTTCGTAAATAAAATTCTTTTAAATTACTTTGAAGGACTCTTTATACGTTTTGAATTTGAATAATATTAAAAACAATAATCTAAGATACCCTTTAAAGTTAAATTCCTTTAGTTTATCAGTAAAACCACTTACTTTAAGTATTTTTTAATCCG
Organism: Leiobunum rupestre; assembly: GCF_980474605.1. Lineage (NCBI taxonomy): Eukaryota > Metazoa > Arthropoda > Arachnida > Opiliones > Sclerosomatidae > Leiobunum > Leiobunum rupestre. Next base: position 20,491,224 of record NC_143386.1, read on the forward strand.
TTCGGTCTAATAGTAGATTACGCACCTATAATCCTTGATGTTTTCATTTAAATTCGAATTATAACGAATTGAAAGTTTGAAGAAAATATTAATTTAGTTTGTAAATGAAATCCTTTTATAGTACTCTGAAGGGCTCTTAATACGTTTTGAACTTCCAAAATAAATTAATGTACTAAGTTACGTTTAAAAGAACCTTTTGTAACAATTCCAATATATATATATACATATATAAAAAACCGTGATAAATAGTAAAACCCACTTATTTTTCAATAAATACATTTCAGATACACAAATTAATTAAATAAAAGTATTTAAATAAGAATTGCTTCACTAAATTATGCATTTGTACTTTAAATAATACCTGATTTTGAAATTATATTAGAATAATTATATTGTTAAACTTCTTTCATTTTTAAAAATGTAGTAGAAAATGAAAGATATTTTAATTAAAACATTTCTTAATTTCTTTATTACCTAAAAATATTTACAATATTTACAAATGTAATTGCTTGACTTAAATAAAGCGTGAACATTATTAGTTTCAAATGATATTTACAAATCTTATCAACTCTAAAGTCTGTTTGTTTTATTTAAAAAATAGGCTTGTTCACTTTCGATTATTTAAACATTTAACAATTTTTATTTAACTATTGGTTATTTAAATAAATACCACTTTTATTCAAATAAATGCTTGGTTGGGTAAAAAACACAATTAAATAAGTTAAAATGATATTCTTTTTACCAACGTTTTTTAAATTGTAGTAATTACTACCTATATTTGCATTTCAGAAATCTATTTTAACATATTGAACGCCAAGAAAAGAGGCTTTTGTAGTATTTACTACCTATATTTACATATTGGAATGTAATTTAACGTATTGAAGGTAGAGTATAGAGATTTTGTAGTATTTACTACCTACATTTGCATTTCAGAAATCTATTTTAACATATTGAACGCCAAGAAAAGAGGCTTTTGTAGTATTTTTCCTCCTATATTTACATATTGGAATGTAATTTAACGTATTGAAGGTAAAGTATAGAGATTTTGTAGTATTTTACTACCTATATTGGCATTTCGGAAGTATATTTTAACGTGTTGAATGTAGAGTATAGAGAGTGTTGTAGTATTTTTCTTCCTACGTGACTACAACGGAAACGTCTCTGTGTTATTCGCTTTAGTAATCAAGCCGAATCTGAACATATGTTTTACTCTTTATTCTACGAGGTTTAAACATACACCATTTCAGTACATTCTTAACTTATTCCATACGCTATTTAAAACACATGCGATAAAGATAACGAGGAAACAAGTTAACTCTGAACATATATGTTATGCTCTATACGTGAAGGATGTTGTAAGCTTAAATTCATAATGGTTAATGTGTAGTATTTTTCTACCTTTTTACATTTTATAGTATTTCTTTATCTATATTTGTGTATCGGAAATGTATTTTAACGTATCGAACGTAGAGTAAATTTTTTTTTATATTTTCTTTATATATTTGCGTATCAGAGTTGTGTGTTGTCGTATTAAAAGAAGAAAAAGGAACTTTTCATAGTGTTATTCTACCTATTTACATATCGGAAATGTATTTATATTTTACCGTATTTAAAATATAGGTAATTGTTTTTATTGGCTTGACTTAAATAAAGCGTGAAAGGTATTAGTTTCAAAATGATATTTACAAATCTTATCCACACAAATTTAATTTAATTTTAATTTTAGTGTTTTATAGTATCTTTCTGACTATATTTGTGTATAAGAATTATATTTTACCGTATTTAAATAGTAATAAAAGCGAATTGAAAGTTTGAAGAAAATATGAATTAAGTTCGTAAATAAAATCCTTTTATAGTACTTTGAAGGACTCTTAATACGTTTTCAACTTGAATAAAATTAAAAACAATAATCTAAGATACCCTTTAAAGTTAAATTCCTTTAGAGTTTATCAGTAAAACCACTTTAAGTATTTTTTCAATCCTTATACCTATATTTACATATTGGAATTGTTACAAAAGGTTCTTTTAAACGTAACTTAGTACACTAATTAAGTATTTTTAATTTACCGTAATTAAAATATAGGTAAGTGGTTTTTATCTTATTTTATACCTACGGAAGCGATAAATAAATTAAAGCAATAAATTTTTGGAGTTTGGAGATGGGTGGGAAAAAAAAAATAAGGCTCTTCGTTTTTCCAACTGCTTTTCTGATGTACCCAAAAATGGACCAAAATAGAACAAAAGTACCCTTAAAACGACCAAAGTCACCATTTTCGGCCCTATGTACCCCATTTCGGACCAAAAGTACCCCAAACTGGACCTATTAGCTTTATTGTAATGTTAAACTCCCATAGAGATTCCCCTAAAAGAAAAACACTTGCGGTCCAATTTTGGGTACATGAATTATTTCGGAGAGGGAATCCATGTTTTAAATTCAAATTAACCGCGCGCCCGGGCAATCCGCGCCTCCCAGGTAATCCACGCCTCCCAGGTAATCCACGCACGCGCGCGCTATCTTCCTGCCTAGGTTATCAAGTATCATACAACTTACATAATTTCTACTTATTTCGTACGATAAAACGCGATCGAGATATACGTTTTAAGAAATACTCGTGAGATTGGTTCAAGTGTCAAGCATACTACAATGATATTAAAATGAAGTTTAAAAATATTTCCATTCTACTTTAACAACGAATATTCCATGACGTCAAAACACTCTTAAATTCAAATTAACCGCGTCCCCCGGGGTAATCTGCGCACGCGTCGCCTAGGTTATCAATTTTTACATCATTTCAACTTATTCCGTACGATAAAACTTGATAAGATATACGTTCAAGTATCTTTCGAGATAAGCGTAGATAAATGAACAAGTTGGCCTGGACACAATATGTTGATATACGAAAAAACAAATCGTCGCGAGAAATACCCTAAATACATTGACTTTTCGACGATTTTACCCCCATTTCACCCCTTAAATCCCGGACCCCGATCCCGAACCTGACCCCGTCCCCGGGATCGATGCCATACCCTTACTTTCCTTCTACTTATAGCCTTTTTTATAATATGTTCCAGGGTATAGCCATTTTATAATATGTTCCATGGTATAGCCATTTTATAATATGTTCCATGGTATAGCCATTTTATAATATGTTCCGTGATATAGCCTTTTATAATATGATCCATGGTATAGCCGTTTTATAATATGTTCCATGGTATAGCCTTTTTTATAATATGTTCCATGGTATAGCCATTTTATATGTTCCATGGTATAGCCTTTTTATAATATGTTCCGTGGTATAGCCATTTTATAATGTTCCGTGGTATAGCCTTTTTATAATATGTTCCGTGGTATAGCCTTTTTAAAATATGTTCCGTGATATAGCCTTTTATAATATGTTCCATGGTATAGCCGTTTTATAATATGTTCCGTGGTATAGCCATTTTATAATATGTTCCATGGTATAGCCTTTTTATAATATGTTCCATGGTATAGCCATTTTATAATATGTTCCATGGTATAGCCTTTTTATAATATGTTCCGTGATATAGTCTTTTATAATATGTCCCATGGTATAGCCTTTTTTTAAATATGTTCCATGGTATAGCCTTTTTTTAAATATGTTACATGGTAGACCTTTTTTATAATATGTTCCTTGGTATAGCCTTTTTATAATAGGTTCCATGGTATAGCCTTTTAAGTTTTGTTCCGTGGCATATACATTTTAAAGCTATTTTATATTTATAGCCTTTTTAAAATTTTGTTCCATGGTATATTTCTAAAAGGTATAAATCTATTAAACAATGGTTTTTATGGATTTTTGAAACATTTACCGCTAAATTTTAATAATTAAGCATAAATTGATCAAAATAACTCATATAGCTTGATTCGCTTCTGTATCGGATCGCTAGACACAACCTAGATAATATTAGGTTAATTATGTTTTAGCATAAGTTTCTAATTATGTGTTTTACTGGGAGTCATTTCTATAATGAAGCCACGTTTCTTTGCTGGACTTCGGACAAAGTCATTAGGCCTAAGTTGAGTAATTCTGTCGTTAGAGACGCATCATCTATTTTTTGAGGATGACGTCAATTACCCACACATAGCTATCCGTAATTATTTTTACTAACGTTTCTAATGTAAAACGTCATTTTAGGCTAATGGTTTAGGTGAAATCCAGAATGTACTGACTATATTTCGACGATTTTTAGCGTTGCTTTCAGTCCACCTCAAACTCGAAGAGTAAGCTTCAACTCGGACATGGGCAAAATCGCTAGTGATATTTAGAGATTCACTCTCGCTCAAGAACGAAATAACTCTCGCTCAAGAACGAGATCACTCTCGCTCAAGAACGAGATCACTCTCGCTCAAGAACGAGATCACTCTCGCTCAAGAACGAGATCACTCTCGCTCAAGAACGAGATCACTCTCGCTCAAGAACGAGATCACTCTCGCTCAAGAACGAGATAACTCTCGCTCAAGAACGAGATCACTCTCGCTCAAGAACGAGATAACTCTCGCTCAAGAACGAGATAACTCTCGCTCAAGAACGAGATAACTCTCGCTCAAGAACGAGATAACTCTCGCTCAAGAACGAGATAACTCTCGCTCAAGAACGAGATAACTCTCGCTCAAGAACGAGATCACTCTCGCTCAAGAACGAGATAACTCTCGCTCAAGAACGAGATCACTCTCGCTCAAGAACGAGATCACTCTCGCTCAAGAACGAGATCACTCTCGCTCAAGAACGAGATCACTCTCGCTCAAGAACGAGATCACTCTCGCTCAAGAACGAGATCACTCTCGCTCAAGAACGAGATCACTCTCGCTCAAGAACGAGATCACTCTCGCTCAAGAACGAGATCACTCTCGCTCAAGAACGAGATCACTCTCGCTCAAGAACGAGATCACTCTCGCTCAAGAACGAGATCACTCTCGCTCAAGAACGAGATCACTCTCGCTCAAGAACGAGATCACTCTCGCTCAAGAACGAGATCACTCTCGCTCAAGAACGAGATAACTCTCGCTCAAGAACGAGATAACTCTCGCTCAAGAACGAGATAACTCTCGCTCAAGAACGAGATAACTCTCGCTCAAGAACGAGATAACTCTCGCTCAAGAACGAGATAACTCTCGCTCAAGAACGAGATAACTCTCGCTCAAGAACGAGATAACTCTCGCTCAAGAACGAGATAACTCTCGCTCAAGAACGAGATAACTCTCGCTCAAGAACGAGATAACTCTCGCTCAAGAACGAGATAACTCTCGCTCAAGAACGAGATAACTCTCGCTCAAGAACGAGATAACTCTCGCTCAAGAACGAGATAACTCTCGCTCAAGAACGAGATAACTCTCGCTCAAGAACGAGATAACTCTCGCTCAAGAACGAGATAACTCTCGCTCAAGAACGAGATAACTCTCGCTCAAGAACGAGATAACTCTCGCTCAAGAACGAGATAACTCTCGCTCAAGAACGAGATAACTCTCGCTCAAGAACGAGATAACTCTCGCTCAAGAACGAGATAACTCTCGCTCAAGAACGAGATAACTCTCGCTCAAGAACGAGATAACTCTCGCTCAAGAACGAGATAACTCTCGCTCAAGAACGAGATAACTCTCGCTCAAGAACGAGATAACTCTCGCTCAAGAACGAGATAACTCTCGCTCAAGAACGAGATAACTCTCGCTCAAGAACGAGATAACTCTCGCTCAAGAACGAGATAACTCTCGCTCAAGAACGAGATAACTCTCGCTCAAGAACGAGATAACTCTCGCTCAAGAACGAGATAACTCTCGCTCAAGAACGAGATAACTCTCGCTCAAGAACGAGATAACTCTCGCTCAAGAACGAGATAACTCTCGCTCAAGAGCGAGATAACTCTCGCTCAAGAGTGAGAGTTGAACTAAATAAAAAACTTAACTCTTTCCCACTCCCGCTTTTCGTCACTCACCGAGGGCACTCTTCCCCCAAAAAGTGAGATTAGTCAAGGTCACTGCTTTCACAGAGGTGTACCGACCCGGGTTAAGGGGGTTTATATTTAATCGGGTGCCAAGCTGGCTATCATGTAGGGGCGCCAAAACACACTGATATCTTTAATGTTCAATTGTTCCTTCAACCAGTGATAACACTGATTCTACGTTCAATAGAATTTTAATAATTCTGTATAGTGGGCACCATTTTGAAACTATTTAAGCAGGCGTCATAAACCCTCGGTACGCCACTGGGCTTTCACTCTTATTACTGGCAGGAAACTTTAAATTTAAGGCACGAAATTTGAATTCGGTCCAAAAGGTATATTTTATCTTCCTTGGTCGTTAACAGTTAAGTTATTAAATTAAATTTAAACTTCCCGCCATCTTTTGCCCCCTTGGGAGATAATCAAAGCAGCCTAGTATCTTATTGGCTCCCTAAAACCTCCTTTTTCCAAATGGATTGAAGCGCACGCCGGTGACGTATTTCTCCCCCCCCCTCGACTTACAGACACACTTATGGAAGATCATAATTTACTTATGGTTTTAGGTGATTGCAAAGTTCTTAATGTAGGCACTAATTTATGTTTTTAGTTGCTTATTTTTAACGCTAGAGGCTATTATGATGTCTATTCTTTCGTCACTTCACATGTAATATTTATCCTAGCAAACACACTTATGGAATGTAAACAGAGACTTGTGGTCTTAGGCGATAGCTGCGGGTGATAATCTATTTTTTTTTAATTTATCTGTTTCGTTATGACGTTTTAGGAATTAAACCGAAAATAGGCGAAATTTGAGATTCCCGCCGATGATTTACCAGGAATTCTTGCTAGTATCTTTCCGCCAAATGTACTATAGATATTAATCCCACATGATATATATATATATATATATATATATATATATATATATATATCGAGTGGGACTATTGTTTTCGTTAGATTATTGTGAAGTGTCGTCGTTATCGTTGTTGTTGGCGTCCACATTTGCAACATGTTCCAAATCTTTTTAACGGGATGACATAACCACACCGTTTTTTCTAAGAATACTTATTAGGGTTGCCACTATCTGCAAATCTAAATTCGGCGCGTTAAAGGGGCTGTTCACAAATTACGTAACGTGGTAGGGGGAGGGTTTTTTTTCAAGCGTTACGAATTGTTGGGGGGGGGGGGGGTTCACTAAAATGTTACGTAACACATCTTACTTTTAATATCGTAGAATAAAATTTTCATCACTTTCAGAAACAGTCGCCATTATTAAAAACATAACCATTTTCATTGGTTTACTCACGTTTAAAAGAATTTCATACCCATGGGTATTAAGTGTTGCATAAAAATACAGTTGTAATTTAAAATGTAAATGACAAACAATAAAATTTAGTACCTGGTCTTATTGTACATGTACTTTATTACCAGCATATTAGTTGTTACGTACTATAATAATTTAAGGAAGGGGGGTTCGATATTTGTTACGTAATTTAAGAAGAGGGGTATTTCCATTTGTTACTCTTTGTTACGAGGGGGAGGGGGGAGTCCAAAATGTGGTTTTTCTACGTTACGTAATTTGTGAACAGCCCCAAAAGTAGTAAGCGGCGATTTGCCAGCCCCTTCTCTCCGACCCCCCTTAAACACTTTAAAAAAAAATACGCAGTCTAACAATATTGGATACGATTGACTTTTAAATTCAGTTTCTCTTTTAATCCATATTACTGCTATACCTCTACACTGTGTGCAAATTTCAACTCTGTAATTTATTTAAACGGGGGGCGCTACATCCCCCTTTTCCGATTTTGAGCGTTGATTTACGCACTCTGATTATTACCGAACTGGGTGATATAAAAAATTGATTTATGTTTTAAAATACGTATTTATATTTCTTTTAATGGTGTGCCAGGTTATGGCCATAGACGAAGAACGGGTTTACCCGTTCTTCGTCTATGTTATGGCACCCTAGAAAAATTAGGGGCCCTTGCGCGCCACTTAAACCACATTTCCGCTGGCGTTCGTTTTTGCCTTACGCAGAGTGCGTAACTTACTTATCGAAGCCGCGTATGGCCAGAAGAAATTAATAAGTGTGACACTTACTTAACGGAGCCGTGTATGGCCAATGCAATTCGCGTGCAATTTGAGGTATAACTTTGAAACTGGATGTAGTTCTTAGGCTGGGTATTGCGGATATTTTACCAGACTTAATTTTAATTTAACCAAGGCTTAAGATGTTTTGGGCTAATTTTAACACTTTTTGCGTGCGATTTGAGGTATAACGTTTTACAAGACTTAATTTGAATTTAACCAAGGCTTATTAATTTAAAATTAATTTTGTAACAGCTTCTTCCCTACTTCACTTAAACTAACAGCTTAAAGTGATCCTCGTTACTTTCGGCAGTAGGGGTCCGTTTGCATTTGCTATATCCTCCAAAACTTTAGTTAGCTCATTATGAAAAGGGTCTGTTCGTACTAAGCATTTCGCAGAATTTTAGTTAGCGTATGCGTATTTTCTTCGTAGTTCCTAATGGATCTGAGGCACAGAGCGCAAACTTTGAATGTAGATAAAGAAGTTAACGGCTCACGATATGCTTCACAATTTTAACTAGCGCCAAGGCTTAGGAAAAAATTAAAGGTTTTTTGGGCAGTCTTGTTCCAATTCGATTTTTCATCTTGAATTTTGCTGATTTCAACAAATGATGTAAAACAATTTTTCCCACTTTCTTTCCCGCGTGACCGACTTGTTAGTTAGTACATTTCCACATAAATTACGATCTAACAAGTGTTGAAAGGGTAATAACCAAACCTTTACAAATATAGGTTAAATTTCGTTTTAAATGTTGAACCAAGGCACTAATTAATATAAAGTACTGAATTTTAACTACCAGATAAGTTTAACCGCTTCAAAATAGTTATGTTACCTAGGAGGGGTTATACAACCACCGTGTCTGTCTGTCTGTCTGTCTGTGGGTCTGTGGGTCTGTCAGTTTAGGTGTAAAATACGATTTTCAAACGAGATGGAGAGACAAAACAGGTAATTAATAATAAATATTTTCTCTTATTTTATTGAATGTTCAATTTTTAATGATAGAATATTATTTTCAGTTCTTCAGAAACTCCCAAAAGGGGAGGAACAAGATGTTGTGTTATGGGTTGTGGGAAAAACAGCTACAAGAGTAAAGCTAGCTTTCTCATTTGTTTCCAAGGGACAAGACTTTGAAAGAGGAATGGATTAGTAGGATTCAATCAGCTCCTCATGATTTTAAAACCATGTACAAGTTCAAAAGCAAATTTTGAAACTGGATTCCTTCAGCAACTAGCAAAATCAGCGGATACCATTTCAACCCAGCTGGAGTCAAACATTACAATGACTTTCTCCCTCGTTACTTTCCTTGGAAATCATTTGAACATGTTGTTTTAAAGCCTTTCAAAGGTTGGAAATAAACTTATAAATCCATTGTCATTTATAACATTTTTACCGTGTTTTTATTTACAGAACGGTTAGGTTATAAACTAAATGTTTCTTCCTCCGGATGAAACATCGTCGCTATTAGCAGATGTTGCTATTAACAACGAGGAAAGTACGTTACCAGTACCACAAATGAGCATGAAGAATGAGTTTCCCATCAGCCACTGTGAACATTCGTATATAATAAAAGTCCATTACTCATCAATTATCAATGAAAAGGATGCTCTGATTAAACAGTTGATATTTGAAAATAAGGAGCTTAAAGAGAAGGTTTCAACCCTAGAAAAAAATAACAAAGACACCTTAAATGAATTAACGAATAAATGTAAACAATTCATCAATCCTGAGATGCAATTTGAGGTTTACAAAGCAACTAATAAGTCATACAACGTAAGAAGAAGTTACAGTTTTCGAAAGCAAAAAAAAGTTTATGGGATTTTATAAATTTGTAATGGCTGGTTACGCTGTGAAAAATTAAGGTTGCAAGATACAGGCGTATTAGCAGATTTAAAGAATACCAGAAGTGGAAAACAATTCTATATTCCTGAAATTGACCAGCTCTTCCTGGTACTGTGTAGGCTGCGTGTTGGTCTACTGGAAACTGATCTTGCGTATCGATCCTAACTTTCTTTGATCTGGCCATTTTATATCCTTTCGTAAAATATTTACCTGACTTATGATTGTTTTTATATTTTATTATTTCCTGTTCACTGAAGGTTTTAGGAAATTTTGTTTTGTCCAATTTCTAGTTGGTATGTTAGGTTACGCTATATCACAGTTATTTGACGAAAAACTAACCACTAATCTACAAATAAAAACATTGTCATATTAAAAACTACTTAGCTATAGCAACGGTAACTATATTTACACCACAGTCTATCCACTATAGACACTGTTTACACTGTAAATTCAACTTACTGGTTTTGGTTTTCCATGTTTGAAATATGTATTACCACCTAGGCTTAGATACAAATTTCAACTTTATCTATAAAAATTTAATATTTTGTATAATTTTATGTACCAAAACTATAAAGAATAGTTTAGGAATAAATTGCTTACCTGTTTAAAGTATTCAACTTTTTCATTATCATTAAATAACCCTTTAAATTACTAAGATAATGCAGGAACAATTTTAAAAAAACTATTCCTAAGCAGACGATATTTCTGGAAAAATTTCAAAGGACTTTGGGTAAAATGCGATTTCCCATAATTCACGGAATAGTTTGAATATGTTTCACCAGGTGTCGTATTCAAACGATAAAGAACTATTGTTCACGATATTCGTCTTAGTGTCAATTTGCGATCGTATCGAGCGGGATTCGAACCCAAAACCTCCTGTAAGACAGGCGGACGTTCTATCACAGAACCACCGATACTTATTACGCTTCTTCGGAAATTAGACTTTCAGATTTATCGGAAGTGTATATTACTAATTAATAGATAATTAAATTTCGGTGTTTATTTATATAGAACGAAATTTCATGTTCGATTTAAATTTTTCCATCGAAGATATTTTAATGTAGCGTCTTCTCTGTTGATTAAAAACGAATGCGCCGCCCAGGTTTCGAACCGGGCCGTTCTGCTTGACAAGAAAATGCTTCACCAGCGAACCACTGACAAGTACACGACCAAATAATTCTTTTTAAAACAGCTTTGGCGAAAGTCCGTTCTTTTTTTCGCTATTATGAGTTTATTGATGTCAAATATTTGTGTTGTTAACATTTATTCAATAACAGCTTTATCGAAAGTCTTTTAAGCAGTTTTAAAGTTGTTATCGTCAATTTATCCTGTACAATTTTATTTTTTTTAGATATGTATAAAATTTTCAAATGTGAAAATAAATTAATTTGAAGTTAAATTATTTTCAAATGTGAAATACCAGTAAAAACGAGATAGAAATAAATGTAATATTTGTTTGGGTGGGAAGATTATAAACACCCTACGAAGATGTTTATTTTGTTTTTTCGGAAGCGTATTTAATAGAGTACGAAATTTTGGTTTAATTGAAATAGAATTGAAATTGAAATTATTGCATCGGAGAAATTCTAATTTAGAGTTTTCTCAATTGATTAAAAACCAATGCGCCACCCAGGTTTCGAACCCAGGCCATTCGGCTTGGCAGTCGAGCGCTCTATCACAGAACCACCGATAGCAGCTTAGCTTCACTGAAAATAAGACACTCATCGTAAGCAAAATAGGTAATAAAGTCTTGAATTTTTTATGAATGAATTTATGAAGGCCTAATCTGGTTTTTTTACGAATGAAATTATGTTGATTTAATCTTGTTAAAGTCTACATTTTTTACGTATGAAATTTGAAAGGTCAAATCTTGTTTTAAAATATAAAAAGTATCTGGGTTTCAGGCAAAGTAAGGGTTTTATGTTATTTTTACTGATCGAGATAACGTTGTTTTTTTGTCTATTCTTGGGTATTGTTGGTTTTTTAAGCTTATTTTTCGAAATCGTTCAGTTTTAGTGGAACCTTTAAAGTGGTTACATCGTGGCTTAAAGCTTATCCGGTTTCATTATAATAACGTCGAAAATTCGTATTTGTGAATGGTAAGGTGTTGCGCTTCTTGATTTTCTATTTTCTATTGCTTGGTTTTGAATTAATTTATTACTCGACTGCGTAATAATATTTTTCTATGAGCTATTTTGATCCTGAAGTCTGATTGATTGGGATATTATTATAAATTTTTTCTATTCCTTATTTTTGCTCTGAAGCCTGATAATTTGGGATATTATTGAATATTTTTCTATTCTTATTTTTGCTCTTAGCCTGATCGATTGGGTTGTTATTATATATTTTTCTACTGGTCGTTTTGGCTCCAAAGTTTGGTCGATTGGGTTTTGGTATTTTAATTTTTTGATTGTGTTGAACTTTTGGGCGGTATTGTTGGCTTTTAATTATCATTTTTTCGTGTGAAGTGGTTTAAAGAAGGTTTTTTTGTGTTGTTATTTAGTAAGCGAGAAAAATACAAATACCCTCTGTAGATATTTATTTCATTAAAATTTGCTTCGTATTACATTTAACTGATAAACTTGTTCTGTAAATAGGGTTAAATTCAATTGTGCGTTGTTCTAGTTCGTCTAACTCACTGTTGTAACTACTTAATTTATAATATTCTGAATAAATTAAACTCGGTTATTTCGTCTCAATTATTTTAATTATAATTAAATTATATACCGTGCGGGATTGAACCGGGATTACGTTTTCAGTAAATAACTCTGAATTGCGGAGATATATCATTAAGGGTCATCTCGATAAATTAATACAACTAGGGACAATTCTTCCGAGGAGAGGCATATTTTGGCTTGCCAACTTGTTATCAATGCGTCGTGTGTTTGTATCGTAGTATTGAATGATATTTGTGTTTTGTATGTAATAATAATCAGCTAGGCTAATACCCAAGGCACCGTAGCCTAAGTCATCAAGCGACTTTTAAAGCCATTAATTCAGGTGGCCGGGTTACACTGTGTAGGAGGGTGGTGGCAAGCCCTTCACGCCACGCGAGTCAACAGTTCCCTACACTAACTATTCCCGGTAACCTCGACAAGTTTTGATGGAAGGGAAAACTGAAGTGCTCGGAGAAAAACCACTTAAACCAGTGGGGAGAGAACCCAAAAAAAATATAAATTTGTAGTTTATAAAACGAAATATTAAAAAAAAACTTTATATTTTTGAAATTTTTTAAATCTGTGATTTTCCGATGTTATTTTAAATGACAAAAATCTCAACCATACATGTCAAAAAATATTGGTTGCTATAGCAAAACGAAAGCCCATGGACAAAATTCCCTCGAAATAAAGGTGGATCAACGTAAATTATGAGTTTACCCAGTTTTCCCGGATGTTGATGGACTAACCGCAACTCCTTAATTCTACCTACTGTTGTTATTTTTCCGGAAAATAAATTCCTTAAAATTTTCCGCAAATCGGAAAAATAAAAAATTTAAACATAAATTACTTTTTAAAGATTTTTAATGTTTTTAACTTTTTTCGATAAAAAATGTCTAATATCAGTAGTGGTCGGCATTATCCATCCGTTATCCGCATTATCTAGAGTTATTTACAGAAAATTTCGATATTCAGTTATTTTTATCCGTTTGGATAACTTTATGACATTTGTAAATAGATTTATTTATGGATAATATTTTTGCACGTTCTAACCATTTTATTTTATCCACGGACAAGATTTCGCGATAAATCTCTATCCATTAGTATTCGTTAAACGTTTTGAACGTTAACTAATATATCGCGACATCTTATGCCGGATAATTTTATTTGATTAGAACGTTCAAGGGTTTTATCCAGAAACAAACTTCTTTGTAAATGAAATAAATTTCTGCCAAATTATAAAAGTATTTGAAATTAAAAGATTATCCGTAAATAAATCCAGATAATGCGGATAAGGGATGCAGTGGCACAACCAGGCTTATGGTTGTCTGCGGCGGAAGACAGAATTTACTTCCCTTCCGTAGGGCCCAGCAGAGGGCGCAGGGGGCCAAATCGCCAGGGCTCAGCTGAAAAGGGCCCATGAGGAACTGATTAGAGGGAGCGCAGTCGTAGGGGTCGATTGTGAAAGTTCAAGGGGGGCGTGGTGATATTCCGACAGATTTGAAAGAGGAATTTATAGGTTGAGGGGGGGGGAATCGAAGTGACATGAGTATTTTCGAAGCGGTCACTTAGTCAAAATATAATATAAATATATAAACCCGTAAGGGGACGTCTAATTTAGTTGTTTCGTGTATATTTTTAAATATTCCCTGTAGGTTTCACTTAAAGGGCTCCATCAGTTTTTGAAAAATCCACCTAGCTTTCCCAATGTCCGCAATTCACGCGGGAAACTGACGAAATTCAAACGCCGGTGGGGCCCTTTAACTTAATGGGTTAGGTGAGAGCAACCCAGGAAAAGTAACCTTTAGGAGTTTCAATTACCCATCTAAAGATTGTAGACAGTTTTGATTAGATACTAACTTACTGTAGGCTTAATTCAACAACACTTAATAATAATTCCACACTTTACTTAAGAAATAATTTGACTGTTACTGTGATAACCAACACCTTTTACATGGCATACTTACATATCGCAATGTTTGCATATGGCTATTCCTCCATCGGTGGTGTAATGAGCCCAGACTGGGCTACGCCAAATTCGTTTCTTGACTTCTTGCAACGTAGGTTCATCCGCCATAATTTCCGAACACGTTTATTCGTTATAGCAACAACAACGCTTTCATCTACGGCGCTTTACTCACGCTGAACGTCCTATTATACTAGTAAACTAAATTCCTATTACTGACAGATAACTAACAAATAATTCAATTATCACGCTTTCTGACACGGAGAGAATATCTAGTTTGAAGACAAAAGTTGGTATGACGCATCAATCAAAATATAATCACCGATAAAAAAATAGACGAAAGTCGAATAAACAAGTTGGCAAGCCAAAATATACCTCTCCTCGGAAGAATTGTCCCTCGTGGTATTAATTTCTCGAGATAACCCTTAACTCTAAATTGCGGAGATATATCTTTATTTGTTAAAAATATTAACCCATTTCTATCCCGCCCGGTATAAAATTTTAATTATAATTAAAATAATTGAGACGAAACGACCAATTTTAATTTATTCAGAATATCATAAGTTAAGTAGTTACAACAGTAAGTTAGACGTACTATAACAATGCACAATTGAATTAAACCCTTTTACAGAACAAGTTTATCAGTTAAATATAATACGAAGCAAATTTTAATGAAATATCTACAGAGGCTTTTTGGAATTACTCGCTTACGAAATACTTGCCGCATCTTTAACGCTCATTTTATTTCAACACTCGCCCTTGATGAAGATACCGTAGATATCTGGTAGTGGACGACTCGTTCACTTCCTGTTGACGTTGTGACGCATACCACATGAAAAAGACCAATGCCGTCCAATTTCCAATATCATATAATGACTCGCACACCCAAGAAATCATTGACTGCGTTAGAAATCGTAGATATCCAAATATCCACACCAAATGTATTTACAAGAAGCAAAAACCTTACCATCAACAAAGCACAGAGAGCCACTTGACTAACCGCCAGCTTTTAAAGCAATTAACGTTAAATTATCTCCTTTGAATTAACAGAACTATATATAGGTCGTTAAGAAAGTGGACCACCCACAGGGTCTACCCTTTAACCCTCTAATCTCGGCTGACTGCGCTAAAACAAGATTTAACCTTTAAAAAATACCAGATTAGGCCTTCATAAATTCATTAATAAAAAAAGACTTTATTACCTATTATGCTTACGATGCCTGTCTTAATTTCAGTGAATCTAAGCAGCTATCGGTGGTTCTGTGGTAGAGCGCTCGACTGCCAAGCCGAATGGTCTGGGTTCGAAACCTGGGTGGCGCATTTGTTTTTAATCAATAGAGAAACGCTAAATTAGAATTTCTTCGATGCAATAATTTCAATTTCAATTCTATTTCAATTAAACCAAAATTTCGTACTCTATTAAATACGCTTCCGATAAAGCTGAAGGTCTAATTTTCAATAAGGCGTAACAAGTGTCGGTGGTTCTGTGGTAGAACGTCCGCCTGTGAATCAGGAGGTCTCGGGTTCAAATCCCGCCCGATGCGATCGCAAATTGATACTAAGACGAATACCGTGTACAACTGGTGGAAACCCTGCCATTGGACGTTGAGAGGTAGCATTACACTCAGCACTCGGTCCGTCCCAAAGTCATTAAGAAGAAGTTGGAGAGAAAACGCCCATATAAACACAACAGACTCAACATGCACATCCATCAGAACACAAACACAACAAATTCAACACTCACAACCTACGCATAAACATTACAAAAACCGTAATACACCAAACCGTCACGACGGTGAGCGAAAAAACACCATCCAAACCAAACCGCAAATGCATCCGTTAACGCTCACCGTCACACGGTGGTTTTGCCAACCCTTTGAGAAACTGCGTACGCAGTGATTACACTTTGCACCGAAAATGCGAACGCGTTCGCAGTCCTGACAGACAGACACACCCACAGACCCACCCACAGACAGACACGGTCGTTGTATAACCCCTCCTAGGGGACTTTGTCCCCTCGGAGAGGTAAAAATTCCACTTACACCTAGTCTGTAGACAAACTCAACCGAAGTAATGAAGTTGGGACAAAAAATGGTTAATTAAAAAAACATGCCGGCGCTTTGAAATCAAATAACTTTCACCATATTGGTCGTGGATAAGTTTTTAAATAATGCGCTATGGACAAATTATTTTAAAATATTTATCTATGGATAAAACTTGCATACTTTATCCGTGGATAACGGTTAACCGATCGCCGATCTCTAAATATCAGTAAACATACTACCCATCATTAATAGTGTTACATTGTTAATCAGTTTAAACTAGTCTAGAGGTTTAATTTTACTTTTAGATTCGAAAAAATTAGGCGAAAATGTCGCTTTATTTAAATTTGCAAACAATATATTAGACTAATCATGGAATGAAAATATTTAATTTTTCCGGGAAAATACGCCAATTTTTCCGGAAAAAAGAGCTCCGTCATTTTCCAGAAAATTATCCAACTTACAACTCTAATTCTACCCAAAATGCTTGAAATTTTTACAATTTATTAGAATTTGTTTAATTTTCCCAATAAACCTAAATTTAAAAGAATTACCCAGTTTCACCCATTTTTCATAAATGTATTGGATTTCACTCAAATTTAACTAATTTCACAAAATATAATTGAGTTTCATATATGTTTTACCTAATTTTATCCAAAATATATCACTATAGAGTAGTATCGCTCTGTAGCTTTGGGCTATGGCCGCCATTTTGAGGGCAGTTTTTTATCTATAGGAAAAAGCATGGGTGACGTCGACATACGTCACGCCGATATTACTCTATTCCTCATTAAGCTGTATTTCTATTTATTAACATTTATCAGACATTATAATAATTATTATAATTTACCTAAAATGGCACAATTTACCCAATTTTTGCTGTTTTAAATGGCCAAACTCTCAACCTTAGTAAGTTGTCAAAAACATTTTTGGTTGCCATAAGACGAAATTCCCTTCGGCCGTAATCAGGTTACATAAAGGTCTACCAATCCCCGGAGTTTCATCACAATCGGAGATAATCACGTCGGGTAGTTTCCTTGTTAGTAGTCTGGAAAACTTAAATGGGAAAATATTTAAAACCTGAAACTTGGCTGTTTTTAGTACCTTACGGCCAAATTTAATTTGAGGAAGATTTGCAAAAAATTACAAATACTGTGTTTAGTAGACGTAAATCCAACAGTATTTACGTAATTCCATGTAAACAAAAAGTCAAATGGAGAAAATTTGATAAAAATATAATTACCAAAATTATTTAGTTTAGTATTTTGATAGCACTTCTTTTCTCCGTCGCGAGTCCTACCTTATGGGTAAAATTTCTCAAGTAAAATAGTAAATACCCTTGAGCCGAAATTGCCGGGATTCGCGGACCGAGATCAAACTGCCAGAATTCTGAAACTTGGAAAAGATAATATTTACGGTGCGTGGGAGTTTTAAGAACTAAGCTATGGTCGTAACTACGGCGTAAAACATTAGAAACTGCTTTTAAACTTTAATAACATTACGTAAAAAATTATCTAACGCACTAAAAACCTTGATTAGTATTATAAATAAGCAAAAAAAAACAGAGTTATCTAACAATACGAGGAAAAACAAAAATTACAAATAAAACAGATGGCACTATTACCGGTGTCTTACATTTTTCGACCGTGTTTTTTAAAATTTCCTTTAATTTACTAAAATTTTGCATCGGAAATGTGACTGAAATAAATATAATTTTATTGGAATTAATATCAGTGATTCTACAATATGTGTTTAATTAAATGAATATGAAAAGTGATTGAGATTAATATTATTTTAATATTATAAGGGTAATGATCAATTAATTTGGGTGGACGGATCTCCTATACAAGATGAAATATTTAACATTAAACCTTACCAGATTATTCCGCGACAATGGCGTCTAAGACGTTTCGGGTGTGATATTTAAACCCGATTTAATTAAATATGACACGGTTAATCATAATTATATCACCACCATTTATAATGTTAAAGGAAAATTTAAAAAACGCGGTCGAAAAATAAAAGACATCGGGAGGCCATCTGTTTTAATTTTATTTGTAATTTATGTTTTTCCTCGTATTTTTAGATAACTCTGGCTTTTTTGCTTATTAATAATACTAAACAAGGTTTTTAGTGCGTTATACAAAGTTTTTTCAGTAATGTTATTAAAGTTAAAAAGCAGTTTCTAAAGTTTTACTCCGTAGTTACGACCATAGCTTAATTCGGTTTCTTCGGGTATTCCACGGTACCATAAATATTATCTTTTCCAAGTTCCAAAATTCTGGCGAATTGACCCTTGCCCTCGGTGATTCGAAGCTTTGCCCAATGTCCATTAGCTTTCAAAAATAAAGATTATTACTCTTAATTTAAAACAAATACCTGTACAAATACAAAGTATATCAATTTACTTAAATAAAGGTAAGCAAGATTAATATGTCCAATTTGTTGGGATAAATCTAATAGATAAGTATGAAAAGTTGCAAAACTTAAATAATTTTGTAGCTAACCCAAGGCTTCTTCACGAACCAGTGTTTCCACTCTGCGGTAGAGATTTTCGCCTATTTTAGGGGCAATTTTACCAGTTTTCGCCGGTTCTATAGTCGATTTTCGCCGCCGTTTTCGCCGCAATTTCCCCCCATACATTTACCTTAATTTTTTTAGTGAGTGTAACTGCATATTTTACTTATCTTTATTTCCAATCTTAGATTTGGGCAATATTTTTTTATATAAAAAATACATTTTATTTCTTCAAATGTTATACATTTTTTATTCGTATATATAAAAATTGAATGGGTGGAAATAGGGGGCAGAGTAGAGGGACTACAGAGACGACGATTTTTTAGTTTTTCTGACGGAAAATATCGAAAAATATTTTCGCCGCAATTTGCGCCGTTTTCAATGGTTTTCGCCGCTTTTTCGCCTTTTCGCCGGTTTTAAAATTTATGGTGCCCACCGAGACAGTTTTCGCCGAAAACGCCCTTTTTCGCCGCAAAGTGGAAACACTGTCACGAACCGCCGTCAATTCGCCGAAAAAGGTTCCAGGAAAGAGATTTTTGAATACAGTAGAACTCACGAAACTCAAAAGAAAAGTATTCGAATGTTAGACAATACTAAATCTCGTATAACTTTCTTAGATGGCACCAGTTTCACTATTCAAAAGCAATTAGAACTAGACTAGCTTCATATAAACAAAAAGATTAAATCTAAGCCTGAATAACGCAAAGAACTCTGAAATTAACAAAATAATGATAAACAAACTTTACAAATATTTAAATATAACGAAACCTGACAGTAATTGATCAAATTAAAAACTGAATACTACCAAAAAAAGTGAAATGAACAATATAATCAAAAGATAATATTAACGAATTAACATTAATTACACCAAAGTTCTCGAGAAATATCGTCTTGAAAATCGGGGAGAAAAACGACTAATCTTTGTTTTTCCTACAAATTGGTGACATAATTTCGCGTCATATCTCGCTAGAAATATAAGAGTCTAATTTTTCTTTTAATCGAAAGGTTTACTAACGTAGAGTAGCATATATCAATATGAACGAGCTCTACAAGGTCGTTATGGAGATATGACGCGAAGTTACGTAACCTACTTGGATGAAAAACGAAGATTTATAGTTTTTTTTTCCCGGTTTTCAAGGCAATATTTCTTTTGAACTATAGGAGTTACCAGTCTAATTTTTCCTTTAATCGAAAGGTTTACTAACGTAGAGTAGCTTATATCAATATGAACGAGCTCTACAAGGTCGTTATGGAGATATGACGCGAAGTTAGGTAACCTACTTGTATGAAAAACGAAGATTTATAGTTTTTTTTTTCCCGGTTTTCAAGGCAATATTTCTTTTGAACTATAGGAGTTACCAGTCTAATTTTTCCTTTAATCGAAAGGTTTACTAACGTAGAGTAGCTTATATCAATATGAACGAGCTCTACAAGGTCGTTATGGAGATATGACGCGAAGTTACGTCACCAATTTGTAGGAAAAACAAAGATTAGTCGTTTTTCACCCCGATTTTCAAGACGATATTTCTCGAGAACTTTGGTGTAATTAATGTTAATTCGTTAATATTATCTTTTGATTATATTGTTCATTTCACTTTTTTTTGGTATTATTCAGTTTTTAATTTGATCAATTTCTGTCAGGTTTCGTTATATTTAAATATTTGTAAAGTTTATTTATCATTATTTTGTTAATTTCATAGTTCTTTGCGTTATTCAGGCTTAGATTTAATCTTTTTGTTTTACATGAAGCTAGTCTAGTTCTAATTGCTTTTGAACAGTGAAACTGACGCCATCTATGAAAGTTATACGAGGTTTAGTATCGTCTAACATTCGAATACTTTTTCTTTTGAGTTTCGTGAGTTCTACTGTATTCAGAAATATCTTTCCTGAAACCTTTTTCGGCGAATTGACGGTGGTCGTTTTAATCCAAAAGGTGGCGTGGCCAATGTGAAGAATAGCCCCCCCCCCTCCTATTATTTTTCGGTTTTTTTAACTATTTATTGATAGCATTTTTTTACGCTGAATTTAATGGTGTATTAATTATTATCCGCAAACATGTAAATAAAACGTTATCGGGAATTTGAGATTTCACTGTTATTATACGCAGATTTCACTGGCTGTTCTATACTTCTGCACCCCAGATAGAGTAGGACACACGAAAACCAAATTTCATTTTGGTCTATACTAATTGAACACCAATGAATTATTTGGGCCAATGTGAAGAATTGAACATCAATAGGCGATATTATAAAGTCAGATATGCTTGCTCAACATGTTAAAATGGGATAACGAAATAGTACAGTTAAAGCCTACGGATGAATTCATAGGCTCTTTGGTGGGAAAGCTAATGGAAGCATAGTGGAAGGTGGCTTTTCCCATCAAAACAAGAAGGCCACGTTACTTTATTATATCGCCTATTAATTATTTTCGTTTTCCGCGTATTGAGCACTTGGAAAAGTTATCGGGAATTTTTCGTTTTCGGCGTATTGAACACTTGAAAACGTTATCGGGAATTTGGACAATACTTGATGCGTTATGGCTAGGTACTGTCCTCTAGGTCGCGTTATAAACGGCCCATCGTGATAGCAAGAATGGGGTTGGGGTGGCGCCGCGCGCCCCCAGCGCTCGAGCGAAGTGAGTGCGCGGCGCCGTTAAGCGCCAATATTCTGTTTTCGATTGCACAAGTTGAGATGTTTTTTTCTCACTTTGTCACTGTTGTGCATTAATTCTTTGGCCAAAAATTTTCTTTCAATAAAATGCTTTGAAATTGTATATTTTAGTTAACTTCACTAAAAACATTTGCGGAAATTTAAAAAAAAATCCAGCTAAATGTCGATGCTCAAAAAACGGCACGTGCATAACGTGTTCCAAGTGCTCAAAACGCGGAAAACGAAGTACTTTGAGGTACATATCATTTACATATTCAGTTAACACCGAAATCCCTTATTTGTAAGAGTTAAGTATAGTCTACACACTTATTTCTACGTCATGTAACCTACTACCACTACAAATTTCATTTTCAGTATTACTACTTACAAGGAGACGATCCGAGGTGATAATCACCGATTTTGTTCAAATTCGGGTATAGTGTACACCTCCATGTACATTCAAAAACCTGCAAGGAAATATTTGCGACGGGCTTTCGTTTTGCCATGGCAACCGAAAACGTTTTTGACAACATGATTTGGAATTATTTCCATTGAAAATAACATGGGAATCTGAAGGATTTTAAGGGTCCCCCAATTGACCAAATTGCATTTAATCTTGATAAAATTCAATTTTTGAAATAAATTAAAATGTTTTTTAAAGGTTTCAGATGGGGGACCCTTAAAATCCATCAGATTCCCATGTTATTTTCACTGGAAAAATCCCAAATCATCTTGTCAAAAACGTTTTCGGTTGCCAAGGCAAAACGAAAGCCCGTCGCAACTTTTTCCTTGCAGGTTTTTTAAGGTAGATGGAGGTGTACACTATACTCGAGTTTGAACAAAATCGGTGATTATCACCTCGGATCGTCTCCTTGTTAGTACACACCAAACACATTTTGATTCGGGGGAAAAAGTATAGAACTTCCATTAAACTAGTTACGAAAATGCATTGAAATTGGCGATTTTCAAAACGCGTTCACTTCACTAATTCTCATTTGCGGTACCTGAAAAAAATACCATCGTACTCCTTACACACTGGGATTTCATCTAAAAACAAACAAACAAAAAAATGTGGCTGGACTGTTCTTCACTTTTGCCGGTGGTGGCGTTTGGAAATCAGTGTCTATTTGCCAGAATTCCTAAAGGTAAATTGTAGGATAAAGTCTGAAAAGCGAAAAACAAACTTTAAATATGGACGTATCTAAACAACGAAATATTTTAAATTGGTTTTCCTTTTCACCTTTTATTTTGAAATACTGTTATCATTTTAACCGGAAAATATAGACTAGTCATATGCTGGACAAAGACTAGATAAGCTAGCGATAGCTTAAATAGTCTGGGTTAAAAATATTTGCACTTCTCTCAGTAGTCCGCTCCTACTCTGAACACAAGATATTTCTTGCCAACAAATAATAAACCATTCCGGGATAATTTTCATATAAAAAGACATAAAAATTATTATTATTCGCAAATTTATACTCTAGAACAGAACCGTATTTGTGCGGTTTCTGACTCGTGTTAGCCAACCATGATTGTGAAAAATGTTGGCTCGGAGAGTTGAACGTAAATGTTTTATTTTGAGACTTGCAAAGCCTGGTCGCCAAATCGGTTTTAACGAAAAATTGTATTATTTATTTTGTTTAAATTTTTCCGTTTTTTAGAAAATTCTAGAAGTGGTTTTTTTAGATACCAAGATACAATATTTCCGGGTTGTATTGCGAAACCAAATTCACAATTCAAAAAGAAACTTTGAACCAAACTTGTAAAACGTGACTCTGACAAAATGAGTGGCCGAGAAGAAAATAAGTTCCAGTGCGCAGAGTGCGTTTACGCAACGAGCCACAAGGGTCAATTCATTCGCCACAGAAGAACTCACTCGGGTGAAAAACCTTTTTCAGTGTGATCAGTGTACCTACGCATCTGTAACAAAGGCTCATTTGATTATCCATAGAAGAACTCACTCGGGTGAGAAACCTTTCCAGTGCGGCCAGTGTACCTATGCATTTGCAAGGAATGGGGATTTGCTTCTCCACAGAAGAACTCACTCGGGTGAGAAACCTTTCCAGTGCGACCAGTGTACCTACGCATTTGCAAGGAATGGGGATTTGCTTCGCCACAGAAGAACTCACTCGCGTGAGAAACCTTTCCAGTGCGGCCAGTGTACCTATGCATTTGCAAGGAATGGGGATTTGCTTCTCCACAGAAGAACTCACTCGGGTGAGAAACCTTTCCAGTGCGACCAGTGTACCTACGCATTTGCAAGGAATGGGGATTTGCTTCTCCACAGAAGAACTCACTCGGGTGAGAAACCTTTCCAGTGCGACCAGTGTACCTACGCATTTGCAAGGAATGGGGATTTGCTTCTCCACAGAAGAACTCACTCGGGTGAGAAACCTTTCCAGTGCGACCAGTGTACCTACGCATTTGCAAGGAATGGGGATTTGCTTCTCCACAGAAGAACTCACTCGGGTGAGAAACCTTTCCAGTGCGACCAGTGTACCTACGCATTTGCAAGGAATGGGGATTTGCTTCTCCACAGAAGAACTCACTCGGGTGAGAAACCTTTCCAGGGCGACCAGTGTACCTACGCATTTGCAAGGAATGGGGATTTGCTTCTCCACAGAAGAGCTCACTCGGGTGAGAAACCTTTCCAGTGCGACCAGTGTACCTACGCATTTGCAAGGAATGGGGATTTGCTTCTCCACAGAAGAACTCACTCGGGTGAGAAACCTTTCCAGTGCGACCAGTGTACCTACGCATTTGCAAGGAATGGGGATTTGTTTCTCCACAGAAGAACTCACTCGCGTGAGAACCCTTTCCAGTGCGGCCAGTGTACCTATGCATTTGCAAGGAATGGGGATTTGCTTCTCCACAGAAGAACTCACTCGGGTGAGAAACCTTTCCAGTGCGACCAGTGTACCTACGCATTTGCAAGGAATGGGGATTTGCTTCGCCACAGAAGAACTCACTCGCGTGAGAAACCTTTCCAGTGCGGCCAGTGTACCTATGCATTTGCAAGGAATGGGGATTTGCTTCTCCACAGAAGAACTCACTCGGGTGAGAAACCTTTCCAGTGCGACCAGTGTACCTACGCATTTGCAAGGAATGGGGATTTGCTTCTCCACAGAAGAACTCACTCGGGTGAGAAACCTTTCCAGTGCGACCAGTGTACCTACGCATTTGCAAGGAATGGGGATTTGCTTCTCCACAGAAGAACTCACTCGGGTGAGAAACCTTTCCAGTGCGACCAGTGTACCTACGCATTTGCAAGGAATGGGGATTTGCTTCTCCACAGAAGAACTCACTCGGGTGAGAAACCTTTCCAGTGCGACCAGTGTACCTACGCATTTGCAAGGAATGGGGATTTGCTTCTCCACAGAAGAACTCACTCGGGTGAGAAACCTTTCCAGTGCGACCAGTGTACCTACGCATTTGCAAGGAATGGGGATTTGCTTCTCCACAGAAGAGCTCACTCGGGTGAGAAACCTTTCCAGTGCGACCAGTGTACCTACGCATTTGCAAGGAATGGGGATTTGCTTCTCCACAGAAGAACTCACTCGGGTGAGAAACCTTTCCAGTGCGACCAGTGTACCTACGCATTTGCAAGGAATGGGGATTTGCTTCTCCACAGAAGAACTCACTCGGGTGAGAAACCTTTCCAGTGCGACCAGTGTACCTACGCATTTGCAAGGAATGGGGATTTGCTTCTCCACAGAAGAACTCACTCGGGTGAGAAACATTTCCAGTGCGACCAGTGTACCTACGCATTTGCAAGGAATGGGGATTTGCTTCTCCACAGAAGAACTCACTCGGGTGAGAAACCTTTCCAGTGCGACCAGTGTACCTACGCATTTGCAAGGAATGGGGATTTGCTTCTCCACAGAAGAACTCACTCGGGTGAGAAACCTTTCCAGTGCGACCAGTGTACCTACGCATTTGCAAGGAATGGGGATTTGCTTCTCCACAGAAGAACTCACTCGGGTGAGAAACCTTTCCAGTGCGACCAGTGTACCTACGCATTTGCAAGGAATGGGGATTTGCTTCTCCACAGAAGAACTCACTCGGGTGAGAAACCTTTCCAGTGCGGCCAGTGTACCTATGCATTTGCAAGGAATGGGGATTTGCTTCGCCACAGAAGAACTCACTCGGGTGAGAAACCTTTCCAGTGCGACCAGTGTACCTACGCATCTGTAACAAAGGCTCATTTGATTATCCATAGAAGAACTCAGTCGGGTGAGAAACCTTTCCAGTGCGACCAGTGTACCTATGCATTTGCAAGGAATGGGGATTTGCTTCTCCACAGAAGAACTCACTCGGGTGAGAAACCTTTTCAATGCGACCAGTGTACCTATGCATTTGCAAGGAATGGGGATTTGCTTCGCCACAGAAGAACTCACTCGGGTGAGAAACCTTTCCAGTGCGACCAGTGTACCTACGCATCTGTAACAAAGGCTCATTTGATTATCCATAGAAGAACTCACTCGGGTGAGAAACCTTTCCAGTGCGACCAGTGTACCTATGCATTTGCAAGGAATGGGGATTTGCTTCTCCACAGAAGAACTCACTCGGGTGAGAAACCTTTCCAGTGCGACCAGTGTACCTACGCATTTGCAAGGAATGGGGATTTGCTTCGCCACAGAAGAACTCACTCGCGTGAGAAACCTTTCCAGTGCGACCAGTGTACCTATGCATCTGTAACAAAGGCTCATTTGATTATCCATAGAAGAACTCACTCGGGTGAGAAACCTTTTCAGTGCGACCAGTGTACCTATGCATTTGCAAGGAATGGGGATTTGCTTCGCCACAGAAGAACTCACTCGGTTGAGAAACCTTTCCAGTGCGACCAGTGTACCTACGCATCTGTAACAAAGGCTCATTTGATTATCCATAGAAGAACTCACTCGGGTGAGAAACCTTTACAGTGCGACCAGTGTACCTATGCGTTTGCAAGGAATGGGGATTTGCTTCTCCACAGAAGAACTCACTCGGGTGAGAAACCTTTCCAGTGCGACCAGTGTACCTATGCATCTGTAACAAAGGCTCATTTGATTATCCATAGAAGAACTCACTCGGGTGAGAAACCTTTTCAGTGCGACCAGTGTACCTATGCATTTGCAAGGAATGGGGATTTGCTTCGCCACAGAAGAACTCACTCGGGTGAGAAACCTTTCCAGTGCGACCAGTGTACCTACGCATTTGCAAGGAATGGGGATTTGCTTCGCCACAGAAGAACTCACTCGGGTGAGAAACCTTTCCAGTGCGACCAGTGTACCTATGCATCTGTAACAAAGGCTCATTTGATTATCCATAGAAGAACTCACTCGGGTGAGAAACCTTTTCAGTGCGACCAGTGTACCTATGCATTTGCAAGGAATGGGGATTTGCTTCGCCACAGAAGAACTCACTCGGGTGAGAAACCTTTCCAGTGCGACCAGTGTACCTACGCATCTGTAACAAAGGCTCATTTGATTATCCATAGAAGAACTCACTCGGGTGAGAAACCTTTCCAGTGCGACCAGTGTACCTATGCATTTGCAAGGAATGGGGATTTGCTTCTCCACAGAAGAACTCACTCGGGTGAGAAACCTTTCCAGTGCGACCAGTGTACCTACGCATTTGCAAGGAATGGGGATTTGCTTCGCCACAGAAGAACTCACTCGCGTGAGAAACCTTTCCAGTGCGACCAGTGTACCTATGCATCTGTAACAAAGGCTCATTTGATTATCCATAGAAGAACTCACTCGGGTGAGAAACCTTTTCAGTGCGACCAGTGTACCTATGCATTTGCAAGGAATGGGGATTTGCTTCGCCACAGAAGAACTCACTCGGGTGAGAAACCTTTCCAGTGCGACCAGTGTACCTACGCATCTGTAACAAAGGCTCATTTGATTATCCATAGAAGAACTCACTCGGGTGAGAAACCTTTTCAGTGCGACCAGTGTACCTATGCATTTGCAAGGAATGGGGATTTGCTTCGCCACAGAAGAACTCACTCGGGTGAGAAACCTTTCCAGTGCGACCAGTGTACCTACGCATCTGTAACAAAGGCTCATTTGATTATCCATAGAAGAACTCACTCGGGTGAGAAACCTTTCCAGTGCGACCAGTGTACCTATGCATTTGCAAGGAATGGGGATTTGCTTCTCCACAGAAGAACTCACTCGGGTGAGAAACCTTTCCAGTGCGACCAGTGTACCTACGCATTTGCAAGGAATGGGGATTTGCTTCGCCACAGAAGAACTCACTCGCGTGAGAAACCTTTCCAGTGCGACCAGTGTACCTATGCATCTGTAACAAAGGCTCATTTGATTATCCATAGAAGAACTCACTCGGGTGAGAAACCTTTTCAGTGCGACCAGTGTACCTATGCATTTGCAAGGAATGGGGATTTGCTTCGCCACAGAAGAACTCACTCGGTTGAGAAACCTTTCCAGTGCGACCAGTGTACCTACGCATCTGTAACAAAGGCTCATTTGATTATCCATAGAAGAACTCACTCGGGTGAGAAACCTTTACAGTGCGACCAGTGTACCTATGCGTTTGCAAGGAATGGGGATTTGCTTCTCCACAGAAGAACTCACTCGGGTGAGAAACCTTTCCAGTGCGACCAGTGTACCTATGCATCTGTAACAAAGGCTCATTTGATTATCCATAGAAGAACTCACTCGGGTGAGAAACCTTTTCAGTGCGACCAGTGTACCTATGCTTTTGCAAGGAATGGGGATTTGCTTCGCCACAGAAGAACTCACTCGGGTGAGAAACCTTTCCAGTGCGACCAGTGTACCTACGCATTTGCAAGGAATGGGGATTTGCTTCGCCACAGAAGAACTCACTCGGGTGAGAAACCTTTCCAGTGCGACCAGTGTACCTACGCATTTGCAAGGAATGGGGATTTGCTTCGCCACAGAAGAACTCACTCGGGTGAGAAACCTTTCCAGTGCGACCAGTGTACCTACGCATCTGTAACAAAGGCTCATTTGATTATCCATAGAAGAACTCACTCGGGTGAGAAACCTTTCCAGTGCGACCAGTGTACCTATGCATTTGCAAGGAATGGGGATTTGCTTCTCCACAGAAGAACTCACTCGGGTGAGAAACCTTTCCAGTGCGACCAGTGTACCTACGCATTTGCAAGGAATGGGGATTTGCTTCGCCACAGAAGAACTCACTCGCGTGAGAAACCTTTCCAGTGCGACCAGTGTACCTATGCATCTGTAACAAAGGCTCATTTGATTATCCATAGAAGAACTCACTCGGGTGAGAAACCTTTTCAGTGCGACCAGTGTACCTATGCATTTGCAAGGAATGGGGATTTGCTTCGCCACAGAAGAACTCACTCGGGTGAGAAACCTTTCCAGTGCGACCAGTGTACCTACGCATCTGTAACAAAGGCTCATTTGATTATCCATAGAAGAACTCACTCGGGTGAGAAACCTTTCCAGTGCGACCAGTGTACCTACGCATCTGTAACAAAGGCTCATTTGATTATCCATAGAAGAACTCACTCGGGTGAGAAACCTTTCCAGTGCGACCAGTGTACCTACGCATTTGCAAGGAATGGGGATTTGCTTCGCCACAGAAGAACTCACTCGCGTGAGAACCCTTTCCAGTGCGACCAGTGTACCTACGCATTTCCAAGGAATGGGGATTTGCTTCGCCACAGAAGAACTCACTCGCGTGAGAACCCTTTCCAGTGCGACCAGTGTACCTACGCATTTGCAAGGAATGGGGATTTGCTTCGCCACAGAAGAACTCACTCGCGTGAGAAACCTTTCCAGTGCGACCAGTGTACCTACGCATCTGTAACAAAGGCTCATTTGATTATCCATAGAAGAACTCACTCGGGTGAGAAACCTTTCCAGTGCGACGAGTGTACCTACGCATCTGTAACAAAGGCTCATTTGATTATCCATAGAAGAACTCACTCGGGTGAGAAACCTTTCCAGTGCGACCAGTGTACCTATGCATTTGCAAGGAATGGGGATTTGCTTCGCCACAGAAGAACTCACTCGGGTGAGAAACCTTTCCAGTGCGACCAGTGTACCTACGCATCTGTAACAAAGGCTCATTTGATTATCCATAGAAGAACTCACTCGGGTGAGAAACCTTTCCAGTGCGACCAGTGTACCTATGCATTTGCAAGGAATGGGGATTTGCTTCTCCACAGAAGAACTCACTCGGGTGAGAAACCTTTCCAGTGCGACCAGTGTACCTACGCATTTGCAAGGAATGGGGATTTGCTTCGCCACAGAAGAACTCACTCGCGTGAGAAACCTTTCCAGTGCGACCAGTGTACCTATGCATCTGTAACAAAGGCTCATTTGATTATCCATAGAAGAACTCACTCGGGTGAGAAACCTTTTCAGTGCGACCAGTGTACCTATGCATTTGCAAGGAATGGGGATTTGCTTCGCCACAGAAGAACTCACTCGGGTGAGAAACCTTTCCAGTGCGACCAGTGTACCTACGCATCTGTAACAAAGGCTCATTTGATTATCCATAGAAGAACTCACTCGGGTGAGAAACCTTTCCAGTGCGACCAGTGTACCTACGCATCTGTAACAAAGGCTCATTTGATTATCCATAGAAGAACTCACTCGGGTGAGAAACCTTTCCAGTGCGACCAGTGTACCTACGCATTTGCAAGGAATGGGGATTTGCTTCGCCACAGAAGAACTCACTCGCGTGAGAACCCTTTCCAGTGCGACCAGTGTACCTACGCATTTCCAAGGAATGGGGATTTGCTTCGCCACAGAAGAACTCACTCGCGTGAGAACCCTTTCCAGTGCGACCAGTGTACCTACGCATTTGCTAGGAATGGGGATTTGCTTCGCCACAGAAGAACTCACTCGCGTGAGAAACCTTTCCAGTGCGACCAGTGTACCTACGCATCTGTAACAAAGGCTCATTTGATTATCCATAGAAGAACTCACTCGGGTGAGAAACCTTTCCAGTGCGACGAGTGTACCTACGCATCTGTAACAAAGGCTCATTTGATTATCCATAGAAGAACTCACTCGGGTGAGAAACCTTTCCAGTGCGACCAGTGTACCTATGCATTTGCAAGGAATGGGGATTTGCTTCTCCACAGAAGAACTCACTCGGGTGAGAAACCTTTCCAGTGCGACCAGTGTACCTACGCATTTGCAAGGAATGGGGATTTGCTTCGCCACAGAAGAACTCACTCGCGTGAGAAACCTTTCCAGTGCGACCAGTGTACCTATGCATCTGTAACAAAGGCTCATTTGATTATCCATAGAAGAACTCACTCGGGTGAGAAACCTTTTCAGTGCGACCAGTGTACCTATGCATTTGCAAGGAATGGGGATTTGCTTCGCCACAGAAGAACTCACTCGGGTGAGAAACCTTTCCAGTGCGACCAGTGTACCTATGCATCTGTAACAAAGGCTCATTTGATTATCCATAGAAGAACTCACTCGGGTGAGAAACCTTTTCAGTGCGACCAGTGTACCTATGCATTTGCAAGGAATGGGGATTTGCTTCGCCACAGAAGAACTCACTCGGGTGAGAAACCTTTCCAGTGCGACCAGTGTACCTACGCATTTGCAAGGAATGGGGATTTGCTTCGCCACAGAAGAACTCACTCGGGTGAGAAACCTTTCCAGTGCGACCAGTGTACCTACGCATTTGCAAGGAATGGGGATTTGCTTCGCCACAGAAGAACTCACTCGGGTGAGAAACCTTTCCAGTGCGACCAGTGTACCTACGCATCTGTAACAAAGGCTCATTTGATTATCCATAGAAGAACTCACTCGGGTGAGAAACCTTTCCAGTGCGACCAGTGTACCTACGCATCTGTAACAAAGGCTCATTTGATTATCCATAGAAGAACTCACTCGGGTGAGAAACCTTTCCAGTGCGACCAGTGTACCTACGCATCTGTAACAAAGGCTCATTTGATTATCCATAGAAGAACTCACTCGGGTGAGAAACCTTTCCAGTGCGACCAGTGTACCTATGCATTTGCAAGGAATGGGGATTTGCTTCTCCACAGAAGAACTCACTCGGGTGAGAAACCTTTCCAGTGCGACCAGTGTACCTACGCATTTGCAAGGAATGGGGATTTGCTTCGCCACAGAAGAACTCACTCGCGTGAGAAACCTTTCCAGTGCGACCAGTGTACCTATGCATCTGTAACAAAGGCTCATTTGATTATCCATAGAAGAACTCACTCGGGTGAGAAACCTTTTCAGTGCGACCAGTGTACCTATGCATTTGCAAGGAATGGGGATTTGCTTCGCCACAGAAGAACTCACTCGGGTGAGAAACCTTTCCAGTGCGACCAGTGTACCTACGCATCTGTAACAAAGGCTCATTTGATTATCCATAGAAGAACTCACTCGGGTGAGAAACCTTTCCAGTGCGACCAGTGTACCTATGCATTTGCAAGGAATGGGGATTTGCTTCTCCACAGAAGAACTCACTCGGGTGAGAAACCTTTCCAGTGCGACCAGTGTACCTACGCATTTCCAAGGAATGGGGATTTGCTTCGCCACAGAAGAACTCACTCGCGTGAGAAACCTTTCCAGTGCGACCAGTGTACCTATGCATCTGTAACAAAGGCTCATTTGATTATCCATAGAAGAACTCACTCGGGTGAGAAACCTTTTCAGTGCGACCAGTGTACCTATGCATTTGCAAGGAATGGGGATTTGCTTCGCCACAGAAGAACTCACTCGGGTGAGAAACCTTTCCAGTGCGACCAGTGTACCTACGCATCTGTAACAAAGGCTCATTTGATTATCCATAGAAGAACTCACTCGGGTGAGAAACCTTTCCAGTGCGACCAGTGTACCTATGCATCTGTAACAAAGGCTCATTTGATTATCCATAGAAGAACTCACTCGGGTGAGAAACCTTTTCAGTGCGACCAGTGTACCTATGCATTTGCAAGGAATGGGGATTTGCTTCGCCACAGAAGAACTCACTCGGGTGAGAAACCTTTCCAGTGCGACCAGTGTACCTACGCATCTGTAACAAAGGCTCATTTGATTATCCATAGAAGAACTCACTCGGGTGAGAAACCTTTACAGTGCGACCAGTGTACCTATGCGTTTGCAAGGAATGGGGATTTGCTTCTCCACAGAAGAACTCACTCGGGTGAGAAACCTTTCCAGTGCGACCAGTGTACCTATGCATCTGTAACAAAGGCTCATTTGATTATCCATAGAAGAACTCACTCGGGTGAGAAACCTTTTCAGTGCGACCAGTGTACCTATGCATTTGCAAGGAATGGGGATTTGCTTCGCCACAGAAGAACTCACTCGGGTGAGAAACCTTTCCAGTGCGACCAGTGTACCTACGCATTTGCAAGGAATGGGGATTTGCTTCGCCACAGAAGAACTCACTCGGGTGAGAAACCTTTCCAGTGCGACCAGTGTACCTACGCATTTGCAAGGAATGGGGATTTGCTTCGCCACAGAAGAACTCACTCGGGTGAGAAACCTTTCCAGTGCGACCAGTGTACCTACGCATCTGTAACAAAGGCTCATTTGATTATCCATAGAAGAACTCATTCGGGTGAGAAACCTTTCCAGTGCGACCAGTGTACCTACGCATCTGTAACAAAGGCTCATTTGATTATCCATAGAAGAACTCACTCGGGTGAGAAACCTTTCCAGTGCGACCAGTGTACCTACGCATCTGTAACAAAGGCTCATTTGATTATCCATAGAAGAACTCACTCGGGTGAGAAACCTTTCCAGTGCGACCAGTGTACCTATGCATTTGCAAGGAATGGGGATTTGCTTCTCCACAGAAGAACTCACTCGGGTGAGAAACCTTTCCAGTGCGACCAGTGTACCTACGCATTTGCAAGGAATGGGGATTTGCTTCGCCACAGAAGAACTCACTCGCGTGAGAAACCTTTCCAGTGCGACCAGTGTACCTATGCATCTGTAACAAAGGCTCATTTGATTATCCATAGAAGAACTCACTCGGGTGAGAAACCTTTTCAGTGCGACCAGTGTACCTATGCATTTGCAAGGAATGGGGATTTGCTTCGCCACAGAAGAACTCACTCGGGTGAGAAACCTTTCCAGTGCGACCAGTGTACCTACGCATCTGTAACAAAGGCTCATTTGATTATCCATAGAAGAACTCACTCGGGTGAGAAACCTTTCCAGTGCGACCAGTGTACCTATGCATTTGCAAGGAATGGGGATTTGCTTCTCCACAGAAGAACTCACTCGGGTGAGAAACCTTTCCAGTGCGACCAGTGTACCTACGCATTTGCAAGGAATGGGGATTTGCTTCGCCACAGAAGAACTCACTCGCGTGAGAAACCTTTCCAGTGCGACCAGTGTACCTATGCATCTGTTACAAAGGCTCATTTGATTATCCATAGAAGAACTCACTCGGGTGAGAAACCTTTTCAGTGCGACCAGTGTACCTATGCATTTGCAAGGAATGGGGATTTGCTTCGCCACAGAAGAACTCACTCGGGTGAGAAACCTTTCCAGTGCGACCAGTGTACCTACGCATCTGTAACAAAGGCTCATTTGATTATCCATAGAAGAACTCACTCGGGTGAGAAACCTTTCCAGTGCGACCAGTGTACCTACGCATCTGTAACAAAGGCTCATTTGATTATCCATAGAAGAACTCACTCGGGTGAGAAACCTTTCCAGTGCGACCAGTGTACCTACGCATTTGCAAGGAATGGGGATTTGCTTCGCCACAGAAGAACTCACTCGCGTGAGAACCCTTTCCAGTGCGACCAGTGTACCTACGCATTTGCAAGGAATGGGGATTTGCTTCGCTACAGAAGAACTCACTCGCGTGAGAACCCTTTCCAGTGCGACCAGTGTACCTACGCATTTGCAAGGAATGGGGATTTGCTTCGCCACAGAAGAACTCACTCGCGTGAGAAACCTTTCCAGTGCGACCAGTGTACCTACGCATCTGTAACAAAGGCTCATTTGATTATCCATAGAAGAACTCACTCGGGTGAGAAACCTTTCCAGTGCGACCAGTGTACCTACGCATCTGTAACAAAGGCTCATTTGATTATCCATAGAAGAACTCACTCGGGTGAGAAACCTTTCCAGTGCGACCAGTGTACCTACGCATTTGCAAGGAATGGGGATTTGCTTCTCCACAGAAGAACTCACTCGGGTGAGAAACCTTTCCAGTGCGACCAGTGTACCTACGCATTTGCAAGGAATGGGGATTTGCTTCGCCACAGAAGAACTCACTCGCGTGAGAAACCTTTCCAGTGCGACCAGTGTACCTATGCATCTGTAACAAAGGCTCATTTGATTATCCATAGAAGAACTCACTCGGGTGAGAAACCTTTTCAGTGCGACCAGTGTACCTATGCATTTGCAAGGAATGGGGATTTGCTTCGCCACAGAAGAATTCACTCGGGTGAGAAACCTTTCCAGTGCGACCAGTGTACCTACGCATCTGTAACAAAGGCTCATTTGATTATCCATAGAAGAACTCACTCGGGTGAGAAACCTTTCCAGTGCGACCAGTGTACCTATGCATTTGCAAGGAATGGGGATTTGCTTCTCCACAGAAGAACTCACTCGGGTGAGAAACCTTTCCAGTGCGACCAGTGTACCTACGCATTTGCAAGGAATGGGGATTTGCTTCGCCACAGAAGAACTCACTCGCGTGAGAAACCTTTCCAGTGCGACCAGTGTACCTATGCATCTGTAACAAAGGCTCATTTGATTATCCATAGAAGAACTCACTCGGGTGAGAAACCTTTTCAGTGCGACCAGTGTACCTACGCATTTGCAAGGAATGGGGATTTGCTTCGCCACAGAAGAACTCACTCGCGTGAGAAACCTTTCCAGTGCGACCAGTGTACCTACGCATCTGTAACAAAGGCTCATTTGATTATCATTAGAAGAACTCACTCGGGTGAGAAACCTTTCCAGTGCGACCAGTGTAACTACGCATCTGTAACAAAGGCTCATTTGATTATCCATAGAAGAACTCACTCGGGTGAGAAACCTTTCCAGTGCGACCAGTGTACCTACGCATTTGCAAGGAATGGGGATTTGCTTCGCCACAGAAGAACTCACTCGCGTGAGAACCCTTTCCAGTGCGACCAGTGTACCTACGCATTTGCAAGGAATGGGGATTTGCTTCGCCACAGAAGAACTCACTCGCGTGAGAACCCTTTCCAGTGCGACCAGTGTACCTACGCATTTGCAAGGAATGGGGATTTGCTTCGCCACAGAAGAACTCACTCGCGTGAGAAACCTTTCCAGTGCGACCAGTGTACCTACGCATCTGTAACAAAGGCTCATTTGATTATCCATAGAAGAACTCACTCGGGTGAGAAACCTTTCCAGTGCGACCAGTGTACCTACGCATTTGCAAGGAATGGGGATTTGCTTCGCCACAGAAGAACTCACTCGCGTGAGAAACCTTTCCAGTGCGACCAGTGTACCTACGCATTTGCAAGGAATGGGGATTTGCTTCGCCACAGAAGAACTCACTCGCGTGAGAACCCTTTCCAGTGCGACCAGTGTACCTACGCATTTGCAAGGAATGGGGATTTGCTTCGCCACAGAAGAACTCACTCGCGTGAGAACCCTTTCCAGTGCGACCAGTGTACCTACGCATTTGCAAGGAATGGGGATTTGCTTCGCCACAGAAGAACTCACTCGCGTGAGAAACCTTTCCAGTGCGACCAGTGTACCTACGCATCTGTAACAAAGGCTCATTTGATTATCCATAGAAGAACTCACTCGGGTGAGAAACCTTTCCAGTGCGACCAGTGTACCTACGCATTTGCAAGGAATGGGGATTTGCTTCGCCACAGAAGAACTCACTCGCGTGAGAAACCTTTCCAGTGCGACCAGTGTACCTACGCATTTGCAAGGAATGGGGATTTGCTTCGCCACAGAAGAACTCACTCGCGTGAGAACCCTTTCTAGTGCGACCAGTGTACCTACGCATTTGCAAGGAATGGGGATTTGCTTCGCCACAGAAGAACTCACTCGCGTGAGAACCCTTTCCAGTGCGACCAGTGTACCTACGCATTTGCAAGGAATGGGGATTTGCTTCGCCACAGAAGAACTCACTCGCGTGAGAACCCTTTCCAGTGCGACCAGTGTACCTACGCATCTGTAACAAAGGCTCATTTGATTATCCATAGAAGAACTGACTCGGGTGAGAAACCTTTTCAGTGTGACCAGTGTACCTACGCATTTGCAAGGAATGGGGATTTGACTCGCCACAGAAGAACTCACTCGAACGAGAAGCCCTTTGGATGTAGAAAGTGCCAATATCGGGCCAACCATAAGAACAGCTTACTTCATCACGAAAGAGCACGTCACTCTCAAGGAGAACCGGCCAACAAATTGCACGGTTGCGACCGGAACTTCGCTACCAGTAAAACCCTCGAAGGTCACCTTCGAATTCATGGTCCACCTGGAAACGAAATTGGCGCTTCGAACAGTCACCACCGAGAATTAGCGCGCCAATCGCAGCCACGTCAGTTTGACCCCTCTGGTCATCAAACGGGAGGTAGCTATTGTTTGGTACGACTGCGACGTTTGACGAACGAAGAGATTGAATCTCTCACTGATAAACCCCACCGCGTCCGCGCCGTGAAAGCGGAAGTTGACCAACGTGACGCGGACCCCACAACCATCGAGGGAGTAAGGGTTTCCGCCTCTGGATGACTCAACTTCGACGTCAGCAGCGTCAAACTAGAGCCTTTTTACGATTTCATCGACCGATTCCCGATTTCGTCAGTCGTCAGGAGAGAAGAGTTGGAAGGTCGCCCAATAGGGGACAATAACGAGGGTGTCCCTAGTTACCCTGACACCCCTATCAAGATCGAGGTTTCTCCTGAAGAAGAAAACTTGCACGAACGTTTTGGACGAAACTAATAAAAGCCATTGTTCATTTTAATTTGGTTTTTATGCGTTTAAACTAAGTCCTATAAAATGTATTCAAAACGACTTATTTGTTAGACATATTTTGCAGTTTAAAACTCTCTCAGATATTATTCTTTAATTGAAGGCGATTTTTTGTTTTTTCACTTCGTTTCATTTTTAACTATACTAAGCCTTAATAAAAGTTTTTTTCCTTTAGATTTGTTCTTTTTAACGCGTTTACTTTCAAAGCAGGCGAAATGATGTAGTTTCTAAAGATTCTTTGTTAAGCCTTTATTTAGCAGGCGTTTGTTTCTAGCGGCTGGAGTGGTCCGCTAAATCATGGGCCAATAAAAGATCTTGGCCCATGGCTAGTTGAGACGTAGCTTAGTAGACGCTTTAATAAAACCAAGGATCCTATATGTTAGAAGGATATGAGGCGAGGGACGAAAAATAGGGTCATGCGCGATAGAGAATCCGTCTTTAGATTCCGTCAAGGACAAAACCATACTACGCACATACTGAACCCATATTTAGAACCTTTAATATATTAAATATTTTTTAATTATATGACTATTGCAGCCTGGTTTTCATTTTTAAATCTCTAACAAATAGTATCCATAACGTCTTTGAGTTAAGTTCGCAGCCCACTTATTATCATAGAAAATCTTATATTCTGAAAATTCCGTCGTCCAGAACAAATTTAAAGTTAAACTAAATTTTCTATAAAGCCACTAAAAACTTTAACGAACTGTATCCACCCCAACTGAAAATCTTAAGCTGTTTAAAAATCGCGCCAAATCCTTTATATTTTCCAAAAATTAAAACCTTTGTATAGAGTTTTGGAACATTAATATGTAATTTAATTCTTTTTTTTTTTAATTTTTTTCTCTCTTTCTCAAGTTGTTTTATTTTTTATTTTTTGTTGTATAAAGTTAACGGCTAGTATTTTTTTGTACTAGCTCAGGCTTAAAAGTCGTTTACGATTTAGCTTTGTACAATCTATTTGTAAAATCGCTGATTTTTTTGAAAATAAACACATTATTATTATTAAACATGAAGGAAGCGCCGCCAAAATTTGTCCTTGAGGGAATAGAAACAAGACGTCCCACGTTTAGAGGCTCTCTTGAAGGGGAACGGCCAAGATTTTCCAAATATGGCCTTATTTTCGTATCAAAAGATTAACAAGACGTTCAATATACTAACACGTACCTTTTTTTGTCTTGAAAAAATAGATTTTGGCCCAAAAAGTTGAAACGAAAAATAACGACAGATAGTTGGGTTTGAATTTTCGCCGCCATCTTAGTGGCTGCCGCCAGCGCCCCTAACCCCGTATGAGCGATTTGCGAACTATCCTAACTTTTAAAATCGCGCAATTTTGGGGTACGTTCAATAACAGTCAACGGAAAAAACCCGATGGATTTGATTTTTTCCACCGATGAGCTTTTTCGTCATAATGACGTCGTAAGTTGCTGAACGCTCTTATTCTGTCATCGGTGTTTTTTAAAATGCCGTAGCTTTTATAGTAGTTTTACGTCAGAAATGACGTCAGTCATCGGAAAAACCGACTCTTCCAGCCGATGACTATCGTGACGTCAGAACCGGAAACGCGACAAAGCGTACAGTAGGAAACCGATGTCACCGATTAATAATCGGTGAGTCCGATGAGCTCTGCTGAACGTACCCTAGGCTTAA
This sequence comes from Leiobunum rupestre, assembly GCF_980474605.1. Taxonomy (NCBI): domain Eukaryota; kingdom Metazoa; phylum Arthropoda; class Arachnida; order Opiliones; family Sclerosomatidae; genus Leiobunum; species Leiobunum rupestre. The sequence goes on from NC_143386.1 coordinate 20,530,498, forward strand.
GTCTCGTATAACTGAAACGCGCTGCGCGTGCAAAACATATTTTTCGCGTCTTCAGCAGCGCGCGCTTTTACGTTGTTTTTCTCTCTCATCGACTTCTCACCAGGGAGGCTATTCTCTAATTTATCTCGATTTCACTCTCGACGTCGACTGGAAGTCGATCTCGAAGGCGATCACTTCGATCGAGAAGTCATTTCTCGATAAACGCTATTCTATACTTCATCGAAATCGACTTCGAAGTGATACATCTCGACTCTCGACAAGCGAGTAGACCACGTGGGTCCTACATATTTCCGGTTGTAATCGCGCATAGGCTCTCTATTTTCCGACCAATAAGAATACACCATCACAAAAACAGCTGATTACAAACGCCCATGTTTTATAGTTTAGAGGAAGGATATTTATATTCATTGTAATACTGCAGTATATATTTAAAGTCCAAATAGAGCTCGGCGAAACAGCTAAATTAACCGCTAAAGTTTTGATTAACCATAAAAATTACGATTAACTGTTTATCCATGGATATTATCCACAGCTATATAGCAATTTAACATGTAAAGTAATCGGGTTTTTTTCGGATAATTTTCGTTTGTGTATAAAAATGAATAAAGTTATTATATCTTATCCAAACGCCTAAGAGAGGGGGATGTCTATCCGGTGATTGAGAATTTCATTCTCAATCACCGGATAGACACAAAGAGCTTGGCTCCAGCCGTTCACCCGCGCCTATCCCGTTCCTCCCCCACCCGCGCCCCCATCTCAATCACCAGAATTTCTAATCACCAGAATTTCTAATCACCAGAATTTCTATTCACCAGATTCTCCCGTTCACGGGTTGCTTTCCCCCAACCCCCATTCACTGGATACTTTATCTCTCGTTCACCAGCTCCTTTCCCCCCATTGCTTTCACCCCTTCTAATCACCAGTTGCTTTCCCCCAACCCCCATTCACTGGATACTTTATCTCTCGTTCACCAGCTCCTTTCCCCCATTGCTTTCACCCCTTCTAATCACCAGTTGCTTTCCCCCATCTCTAGGCAATAAAAACAACCATAATTGTTATCTCTCATACTATCGATCCCAATCGCTAGAAATTGGCTTTTTCCCCATTCGCTATAAATCGCAGCAGTTTGCCAGAATTAGTTTTATCTCTCCGAAATAATTAATGTACCCAAAATTGGACCGCCAGTTTATTATTCTTTTTAGGGGAATCTCTATGGGAGTTTAACATTACAATAAAGCTAAAAGGTCCAGTTTGGGGTACATTTGGTCCGAAATGGGGTACATAGGGCCGAAAATGGTGACTTTGGTCGTTTTTGGGGTACATTTGGTCCATTTTGGTCCATTTTTGGGTACATCCCTGCTTTCCCCCATCCCCATTCTCCAAAATTAGTTTTCCTCGCGCAGATATCTGGAGATTAGATTTTTACCCGTTTGCTTATCGCTTTCGAACCCCTTAATTTCTAATCTCTAGGCAATAAAAACAAGTTATTTACATTTAATTTTTTATTTTAGAACTTTGTTTTACATGTTAGTAGGTACTATCAGATATTCCATTAGATGGTTATCTTGTACATTACACAATTAAAACAAATTAAAGTAGTTAAGTTTACAGGCATTTAAATGGGGTGAAACGATCTCCTGCAACTTAATTTAATTAAAAGTTCTAACTCACGTATTTGTAGTGTTTAGCAACAGTATCGTCTGACATCCGAGGGACAGTTACAAACGTCTTCTTCTGGTACAGGTGAGAAGCTTTTGTCAGAGACCGTAGTTGCTTTTGGCGTCGGGGGAATGTCCCATTCTAGCGAAAGGTACTTTTTTTCCGATGGTGAATTATCCCTAGCCGGACAGTTTGGAAAGAATCTAGCATGTTCAAGTTCTGGTACGTCTCCTGATTTCCATCCTTCTAATACGCCATGGCATTTGTAACATCGTACTTCATCGCCCCGCTGAATATAGTAGAATCCAGCCTTCGCTCCTTAGTCGATACACTTCAATGTCCATAGCTGATCTAGACCAAATACGTTCTATAGTTTCAAATGATACATTCTCTAAGCCTACATTTACCCCTAAGTCTACTAAACCTAATTTTATCAATATGGTTAAATTTCTACGCTAAAATTATCAATATAAATGCTTTTTTCAATATGCAAATTGTTTTAAATATGTCTAAAAATATAGTCTATTACCAAGAAAAAATAGTTACTTACTTTATGGGTAGAAATCCTTTGTCAAGCTGTAGAAAAGACTGAGCGAACCGTCAGCAGGTCTTTACTCGTCAATGTGCCGTAGAGAAATGACGCACGGAAGATTAATTTATTCCTATCTTGTTGAGAATAATTCATCACGTGATCTAAACTTCAAATAACCCTCAAATTCTATTGGCTGTCTCTCTCTGACAGTTTAAACTACCTCTAATGATTGACGGCACATATTAACCCACTTGAGTATTTGGAAAAAACCCTTTGCTACTCAAGGAGAGTTTTGGAAATACCACGTTGACGATATCAAAATCGAGCTCTCACTTGAAAATGTTTACGGAAAACAATCCTCTTGGAAAATTGAGTTACGTAGAAGATTGCTAAAAAATGGCTATGTGTTAAGTTTTTTTCAATAATGAGTCTTATTTTTTACATTTTAAAGTATTTATTAAGAGTGAAAAATCCTATGACTACACTGACGGCATATCTTAAGTACCGGTGGAAAAATCCAGTGCTCAAAGTTCAGTTATCTTATTAAACGTGCGCGTGCACAGAAAAATGAACGAGTCACGTGATAGTAACTTAATTTCTACGCTAATCTTACCCCTACTAGACCTAATTTCTGTCTAATACATTTCCAATATATATATATAAAAGAATGCCTAAAAATTTCATTTTAAATATAATAAAATAGCCTAGCTGATTATTATTATTATAACTTACTTTTCAGCGTGACCTTCAATGACTATTCCCAATGCTAAGACTCTTTATTGAGATAACTAAGAATTGATTCCCATGACTACCCTGACGGCATATCTTAAGTACCAGTGGAAAAAAAAATCAATTGCTCAAAGTTCAGTTATCTTATTAATCGGGTGCGCGCGCACAGAAAATGAAAGTCACGTGAGAATCGGTACGTCACTGAAAATAGTGGAAGTGTCATCACTAGAGTTCTTTTATCAATATATTTAATTAAGGATTATTTCAAAGTTTAGATGGCGCCATGGTTCTCAAAGCAGTGATATTAAAAGATCTCAACGGGTGGAATTGGAGAAACGCTAAAAATATTATCGACATATTCATTCTCCCTAAGTATAAATAAATAAATAAATAAATAAATACATTCTTGGCATAGTAGTAGGATTTTAAGAAAAAAATTAAATACGGAAAATCAATTATTTTATTTTAAAGGTTTTGTGATTTCTCACCAAACAATTTCAACATCTTCAATGTAGGCTATCACATCAGGGGCATCTCAAAAATCTTTTTCCTCTGATCTCCTAGTTTCTGCCTCTGTCTTTAGTATTTATAAATATTTTCCTATCCATAAACCATTTCCTAACTGGTGGACATTGATAACACTAAAAGTTTACTTATAATAATATGCTGAAATACATTTTCCAATACGTAAAAAATTAAAGCTAGACCTAAAAACCTGTAAAGTGTAAATAGTTAAGACTAAATTTCTAAGCCTAGCCCATGAAAGTACATTTTCCGTAAATCATATCCTAACATGAATGCATTTGTTTTTTTTTTTAAAATATGCTAATTAATTTCGTAAACAAGCATAAATTTTAGTTCGCCCTTCCTCCAAAATATCTAATAGAGCTAGTACATTCTCGATAAATATACATGTTCTTGGGGAATAAGAGACGTTTTTTATCAAAGTAAGCCAAGTTTAAAGCTTATTGTCATTGGTTCCATAACAAAAACCACATTCGGATCAAAATAAATTTATTTATTTTATTTTTATACAGATTTTTTTTCATTTTTTTTGCCTTAATTTCAATTTTGGGAGTCGGTACCCGTTTCACCGAAGATGAAGATGCTTCGTTTTATTCAGCGTTGGGTAAATCGCCGTGTAAAAAACATCTAGCATTGCATTAACTTTTTCCTCGTCCTCGTCCGAGACCCCTACAATACGTCTCTCGATCTATAAAGTAAAGAAATCAAAATAATAAGCTAAAAGATAATCCATACCTTCTATTCACTAGTTCAATTTATCACTGTCTCATATATCCACTATCGTACATACATACATTCATACACTAACTTACTAACGCTTTAGTCTCCGCAAGTTTTTATGTTGTATAATCAAAGTTTTGAATCGAATAATAATAATAATAATAATAATTAGATCAAAACAAATTTCAAGCTTACGTTAATGTATTCCCTTGAGTGAGGGCCCAATCTTTGAAAAATCTTCTCAATGACGACATGGGTAGCTAGATGGACGTCGATGTAACCTTCGTCCTCTTGCAGGTTCAATTCACGTAAATACCAGTTTTTATATTTTCTTAACATTATTTCTAACGTTCTAAACGAAAATTGTTTTTCGTTTGGCATATCAGGCTTAAAAGAAAACCTAAGAACTGCTTTAGTTACACGCATATCCACGTTATTTTCCATAGCTAATATTTAGCCCTTAAACTTGCTCGTAATTACGAAGAATGTAAAAATGTAGAATGCTCGCTCCTATATTTATGCCAAATCAGAAATCACTTGAAATAATAACTTCATTTGGTACTTAAAAAACGGTGAGAGGTGGGAGGAGGGGTTTGGTAATTTATAAATTTTTATAATCAAATGTACCATAGCAAAAGTATATAAATAATACAAGAAGTGCACTAATTATTATTTTCGCTCGCCAGGTAATTTCGTTTGATTTCCGTTTCGCACGGACGCAGATAACATGGTAACGCGACTACAGCGAACCGATAAAGCTAATTAATAAAATATTGTCAACCATTTGATATTAGAAATGTTAAAATAAAACTTTTACAGATAAATCTAATTTATAAAATATTGCCAATTGAGGGTTTGCAAGTTAGTTTGATTATAGGTTTTGAGTGTTAGAATAGAAATAACGCTAAATACAGGGTTAAATTCAATTCAAAATAAAAGACCATGACAATAAAAAATAACCTTTAAAATATAAATCGCGAAGAAAATGAAGTAACGCGACTTTTAAAATTAGTATAAAATGTTTAATCCCTCTGAAAACGTGAAAATTCATATAGGACAAAACCCAAATACATGTTTACTGAGCTTAGCACTCTACTTTTTCAATCCTCTAGTCTCAATGGTGGCCTCTATTTTTACCATCGTCTGCTTCGTAAACTTTATGGATGCATTGGAAGGGCTCAAATTAAGCTAAGTGGGTACACTTCTTGTTTAATTTATATACTTCTAACCATATTAAAGTATCAATTTTAATAAAAGGAATTCAACTTAAGTGTTGTTTTGCTATCTGAAATTCGAAAACAAAGAAGGTAGTACAGGGGTACTTAAGTTGATTTTAATATTTTTTTTAGAAATAACTTAAGTATACAGCGAAATAATCATTAGTGGTATCTAATTTTTTAAGTGCCCACATACTTCTCATCTCGTATAAAAGAGGGTCATTTTTGTACTATAAAACCATTCCATTCCTGAAATCCGCTACAGGAAAAAAGTTGATTAAGCTAAGCAATTTACGAGCGACGTCCTAGCGTACTTGTAATTAAGAAAGTAAGTACTTAGTTTTACGATTTTGCTTAAAACTATGATTTTAAATCGATAAAGTGAAACACGTAAAGTGTCCCTGACCAAAATTGTTTCACAAACATCTGTACCGTTTAATAAGATACGAGTATGATAACGATTTCTAGAGCCCTATGTTCGATAATGATTCATTAGGAAAATTTGAATATAGTTTAAATTTTTAATTACTTATTTTTTGGTTTGACTACCAATTTGGAGGACTACTGTTTTGATTTTGATATAACTAAATTTGATTGGTTTTCGAAAAGTTTTCTCTTCTACCCCCAGCCCCCAGTTTATAATTATGATGTCAGTTGTAAATTGTTTTTTTCGAGTATAAAAAGGGTAAACAGAAAAATTGAGAGATAGTATTAAGAAAACAGCCAATTCGAATTGTTTCGGAATCGGCTCGAGGGACTAAGTACGTAGATATACGTCAATTGTAAATTCTAAACTTTGTATATATATTATATTCATTCATTCATTCTTACTAATTTTATAGTAATGGATCCTATTTCCATAACTTTGGCCTCGGGAAATGAGTACGTCGGTACGACAACCGAATCTATGATTTGCTTTCACTGCGGCGAATGTACGGAAGAATTGGCAGTAAGAGGCGGAGGACTCTTCTTTTGCTGGGGTCGAGAGTGCGCACATTATCAAATGGGAGTAATTTTTCGACATGGTAATGTCTATACCAAACACATCCCAGGGCATCTTATAAAGGAGTTCCCGCCCCATCTCCGCTGTACGTACTGTGGAAGAAGAGGGTCGAAGAGAAGCCGTCGACGGGAGGAGTGCTCAGCGTTCGATTTCATGGGATGCTGTCATTACCCTAAGCCTCCCAGAGACCGAACTGTAGTTCGTTTTATAAATAGATAAATAAATAAATAAAATTGCGAATAATTTACAAATAAATGTCTATTGACTTTTCTTCATCCTATAATATAAGTTTATTCCTAAATTTTTAAGCTTATTACAATAAGATTTCTTTAAGAGAGAGAGAGAGAAAAGAATTGCTTAAATTAGGAAGTAATAATGAATCTATTGAATCCAATGTAAAGAAAATGCATCAAGATATTAACTTGGAAAATCCAAAAGATGATTCACCAGTAAGCAGTATTCAGTTAATTAAAAATCATAAACAAAAACCGACTGATTACGGTGCATCAAGATATAATATTTGTATATCTTCGAAAAAAGGTGAATCATTAAACATCAACAATGCGGTAATTTACTTATAATATATTTTATATGAAAATAATTAAAGGTTTTATAAATGATAAATTATATTATAGATTATAGGTGGATCTAAAAGCAAAATAGTATACGTCCAGGTAAAGTATTGTTTTATTTAGAAGTTTAAATATTAAGTTAATGGTTTATTTTAGAATAACTATATGTTAAATGATTTATTTTAGAATAGCGTTGATACATATGGTGGTAGGACAACATTAGAAAGTAGGTATATTGATTTAAAAAAACTATCGATTAATTAAACATTTTAATAATATTTTTACATAGCTTCGATAGTATCCAGAGATTGTACGATTGTTATTACGAAATGAAACTAATTTATTTTATAATAAATATAGGTAGTAAAATGCTGCAAAAACCTCTGACTCTACGTTCAATACGTTAAAATAGATTACAATACGTAAATATAGGTGAAAAAATACTAGAAAAACACGCATACTATTATTTTTTTAATTTTTGGAAATACACAACATCCACCAGTTACTTCGCAATGACGAACTGGCTGCTCTCTTTGTCCCAGGAGACATGACCAATGAGTTGGCAAAGTACGGAAAAGACTCGTACATCCAAGAATTGGCAACAGGTGGCGCAAAAAATTACGTGTTCCGTATAAATCAAGGCGTAATTTTTTGCGCCACCTGTTGCCAATTCTTGGATGTACGAGTCTTTTCCGTACTTTGCCAACTCATTGGTCATGTCTCCTGGGACAAAGAGAGCAGCCAGTTCGTCATTGCGAAGTAACTGGTGGATGTTGTGTATTTCCAAAAATTAAAAAAAATAATAGTATGCGTGTTTTTCTAGTATTTTTTCACCTATATTTACGTATTGTAATCTATTTTAACGTATTGAACGTAGAGTCAGAGGTTTTTGCAGCATTTTACTACCTATATTTATTATAAAATAAATTAGTTTCATTTTGTAATAACAATCGTACAATCTCTGGATACTATCGAAGCTATGTAAAAATATTATTAAAATGTTTAATTAATCGATAGTTTTTTTAAATCAATATACCTACTTTCTAATGTTGTCCTACCACCATATGTATCAACGCTATTCTAAAATAAATCATTTAACATATAGTTATTCTAAAATAAACCATTAACTTAATATTTAAACTTCTAAATAAAACAATACTTTACCTGGACGTATACTATTTTGCTATTAGATCCACCTATAATCTATAATATAATTTATCATTTATAAAACCTTTAATTATTTTCATATAAAATATATTATAAGTAAATTACCGCATTGTTGATGTTTAATGATTCACCTTTTTTCGAAGATATACAAATATTATATCTTGATGCACCGTAATCAGTCGGTTTTTGTTTATGATTTTTAATTAACTGAATACTGCTTACTGGTGAATCATCTTTTGGATTTTCCAAGTTAATATCTTGATGCATTTTCTTTACATTGGATTCAATAGATTCATTATTACTTCCTAATTTAAGCAATTCTTTTCTCTCTCTCTCTCTTAAAGAAATCTTATTGTAATAAGCTTAAAAATTTAGGAATAAACTTATATTATAGGATGAAGAAAAGTCAATAGACATTTATTTGTAAATTATTCGCAATTTTATTTATTTATTTATCTATTTATAAAACGAACTACAGTTCGGTCTCTGGGAGGCTTAGGGTAATGACAGCATCCCATGAAATCGAACGCTAAGCACTCCTCCCGTCGACGGCTTCTCTTCGACCCTCTTCTTCCACAGTACGTACAGCGGAGATGGGGCGGGAACTCCTTTATAAGATGCCCTGGGATGTGTTTGGTATAGACATTACCATGTCGAAAAATTACTCCCATTTGATAATGTGCGCACTCTCGACCCCAGCAAAAGAAGAGTCCTCCGCCTCTTACTGCCAATTCTTCCGTACATTCGCCGCAGTGAAAGCAAATCATAGATTCGGTTGTCGTACCGACGTACTCATTTCCCGAGGCCAAAGTTATGGAAATATGATCCATTACTATAAAATTAGTAAGAATGAATGAATGAATATAATATATATACAAAGTTTAGAATTTACAATTGACGTATATCTACGTACTTAGTCCCTCGAGCCGATTCCGAAACAATTCGAATTGGCTGTTTTCTTAATACTATCTCTCAATTTTTCTGTTTACCCTTTTTATACTCGAAAAAAACAATTTACAACTGACATCATAATTATAAACTGGGGGCTGGGGGTAGAAGAGAAAACTTTTCGAAAACCAATCAAATTTAGTTATATCAAAATCAAAACAGTAGTCCTCCAAATTGGTAGTCAAACCAAAAAATAAGTAATTAAAAATTTAAACTATATTCAAATTTTCCTAATGAATCATTATCGAACATAGGGCTCTAGAAATCGTTATCATACTCGTATCTTATTAAACGGTACAGATGTTTGTGAAACAATTTTGGTCAGGGACACTTTACGTGTTTCACTTTATCGATTTAAAATCATAGTTTTAAGCAAAATCGTAAAACTAAGTACTTACTTTCTTAATTACAAGTACGCTAGGACGTCGCTCGTAAATTGCTTAGCTTAATCAACTTTTTTCCTGTAGCGGATTTCAGGAATGGAATGGTTTTATAGTACAAAAATGACCCTCTTTTATACGAGATGAGAAGTATGTGGGCACTTAAAAAATTAGATACCACTAATGATTATTTCGCTGTATACTTAAGTTATTTCTAAAAAAAATATTAAAATCAACTTAAGTACCCCTGTACTACCTTCTTTGTTTTCGAATTTCAGATAGCAAAACAACACTTAAGTTGAATTCCTTTTATTAAAATTGATACTTTAATATGGTTAGAAGTATATAAATTAAACAAGAAGTGTACCCACTTAGCTTAATTTGAGCCCTTCCAATGCATCCATAAAGTTTACGAAGCAGACGATGGTAAAAATAGAGGCCACCATTGAGAATAGAGGATTGAAAAAGTAGAGTGCTAAGCTCAGTAAACATGTATTTGGGTTTTGTCCTATATGAATTTTCACGTTTTCAGAGGGATTAAACATTTTATACTAATTTTAAAAGTCGCGTTACTTCATTTTCTTCGCGATTTATATTTTAAAGGTTATTTTTTATTGTCATGGTCTTTTATTTTGAATTGAATTTAACCCTGTATTTAGCGTTATTTCTATTCTAACACTCAAAACCTATAATCAAACTAACTTGCAAACCCTCAATTGGCAATATTTTATAAATTAGATTTATCTGTAAAAGTTTTATTTTAACATTTCTAATATCAAATGGTTGACAATATTTTATTAATTAGCTTTATCGGTTCGCTGTAGTCGCGTTACCATGTTATCTGCGTCCGTGCGAAACGGAAATCAAACGAAATTACCTGGCGAGCGAAAATAATAATTAGTGCACTTCTTGTATTATTTATATACTTTTGCTATGGTACATTTGATTATAAAAATTTATAAATTACCAAACCCCTCCTCCCACCTCTCACCGTTTTTTAAGTACCAAATGAAGTTATTATTTCAAGTGATTTCTGATTTGGCATAAATATAGGAGCGAGCATTCTACATTTTTACATTCTTCGTAATTACGAGCAAGTTTAAGGGCTAAATATTAGCTATGGAAAATAACGTGGATATGCGTGTAACTAAAGCAGTTCTTAGGTTTTCTTTTAAGCCTGATATGCCAAACGAAAAACAATTTTCGTTTAGAACGTTAGAAATAATGTTAAGAAAATATAAAAACTGGTATTTACGTGAATTGAACCTGCAAGAGGACGAAGGTTACATCGACGTCCATCTAGCTACCCATGTCGTCATTGAGAAGATTTTTCAAAGATTGGGCCCTCACTCAAGGGAATACATTAACGTAAGCTTGAAATTTGTTTTGATCTAATTATTATTATTATTATTATTATTCGATTCAAAACTTTGATTATACAACATAAAAACTTGCGGAGACTAAAGCGTTAGTAAGTTAGTGTATGAATGTATGTATGTACGATAGTGGATATATGAGACAGTGATAAATTGAACTAGTGAATAGAAGGTATGGATTATCTTTTAGCTTATTATTTTGATTTCTTTACTTTATAGATCGAGAGACGTATTGTAGGGGTCTCGGACGAGGACGAGGAAAAAGTTAATGCAATGCTAGATGTTTTTTTACACGGCGATTTACCCAACGCTGAATAAAACGAAGCATCTTCATCTTCGGTGAAACGGGTACCGACTCCCAAAATTGAAATTAAGGCAAAAAAAATGAAAAAAAATCTGTATAAAAATAAAATAAATAAATTTATTTTGATCCGAATGTGGTTTTTGTTATGGAACCAATGACAATAAGCTTTAAACTTGGCTTACTTTGATAAAAAACGTCTCTTATTCCCCAAGAACATGTATATTTATCGAGAATGTACTAGCTCTATTAGATATTTTGGAGGAAGGGCGAACTAAAATTTATGCTTGTTTACGAAATTAATTAGCATATTTTTTAAAAAAAAAACAAATGCATTCATGTTAGGATATGATTTACGGAAAATGTACTTTCATGGGCTAGGCTTAGAAATTTAGTCTTAACTATTTACACTTTACAGGTTTTTAGGTCTAGCTTTAATTTTTTACGTATTGGAAAATGTATTTCAGCATATTATTATAAGTAAACTTTTAGTGTTATCAATGTCCACCAGTTAGGAAATGGTTTATGGATAGGAAAATATTTATAAATACTAAAGACAGAGGCAGAAACTAGGAGATCAGAGGAAAAAGATTTTTGAGATGCCCCTGATGTGATAGCCTACATTGAAGATGTTGAAATTGTTTGGTGAGAAATCACAAAACCTTTAAAATAAAATAATTGATTTTCCGTATTTAATTTTTTTCTTAAAATCCTACTACTATGCCAAGAATGTATTTATTTATTTATTTATTTATTTATACTTAGGGAGAATGAATATGTCGATAATATTTTTAGCGTTTCTCCAATTCCACCCGTTGAGATCTTTTAATATCACTGCTTTGAGAACCATGGCGCCATCTAAACTTTGAAATAATCCTTAATTAAATATATTGATAAAAGAACTCTAGTGATGACACTTCCACTATTTTCAGTGACGTACCGATTCTCACGTGACTTTCATTTTCTGTGCGCGCGCACCCGATTAATAAGATAACTGAACTTTGAGCAATTGATTTTTTTTTCCACTGGTACTTAAGATATGCCGTCAGGGTAGTCATGGGAATCAATTCTTAGTTATCTCAATAAAGAGTCTTAGCATTGGGAATAGTCATTGAAGGTCACGCTGAAAAGTAAGTTATAATAATAATAATCAGCTAGGCTATTTTATTATATTTAAAATGAAATTTTTAGGCATTCTTTTATATATATATATTGGAAATGTATTAGACAGAAATTAGGTCTAGTAGGGGTAAGATTAGCGTAGAAATTAAGTTACTATCACGTGACTCGTTCATTTTTCTGTGCACGCGCACGTTTAATAAGATAACTGAACTTTGAGCACTGGATTTTTCCACCGGTACTTAAGATATGCCGTCAGTGTAGTCATAGGATTTTTCACTCTTAATAAATACTTTAAAATGTAAAAAATAAGACTCATTATTGAAAAAAACTTAACACATAGCCATTTTTTAGCAATCTTCTACGTAACTCAATTTTCCAAGAGGATTGTTTTCCGTAAACATTTTCAAGTGAGAGCTCGATTTTGATATCGTCAACGTGGTATTTCCAAAACTCTCCTTGAGTAGCAAAGGGTTTTTTCCAAATACTCAAGTGGGTTAATATGTGCCGTCAATCATTAGAGGCAGTTTAAACTGTCAGAGAGAGACAGCCAATAGAATTTGAGGGTTATTTGAAGTTTAGATCACGTGATGAATTATTCTCAACAAGATAGGAATAAATTAATCTTCCGTGCGTCATTTCTCTACGGCACATTGACGAGTAAAGACCTGCTGACGGTTCGCTCAGTCTTTTCTACAGATTGACAAAGGATTTCTACCCATAAAGTAAGTAACTATTTTTTCTTGGTAATAGACTATATTTTTAGACATATTTAAAACAATTTGCATATTGAAAAAAGCATTTATATTGATAATTTTAGCGTAGAAATTTAACCATATTGATAAAATTAGGTTTAGTAGACTTAGGGGTAAATGTAGGCTTAGAGAATGTATCATTTGAAACTATAGAACGTATTTGGTCTAGATCAGCTATGGACATTGAAGTGTATCGACTTGAAACGTTTCGTCACTGGAAAAATCCGCACGTCACTAAGGAGCAACTAGCGAAGGCTGGATTCTACTATATTCAGCGGGGCGATGAAGTACGATGTTACAAATGCCATGGCGTATTAGAAGGATGGAAATCAGGAGACGTACCAGAACTTGAACATGCTAGATTCTTTCCAAACTGTCCGGCTAGGGATAATTCACCATCGGAAAAAAAGTACCTTTCGCTAGAATGGGACATTCCCCCGACGCCAAAAGCAACTACGGTCTCTGACAAAAGCTTCTCACCTGTACCAGAAGAAGACGTTTGTAACTGTCCCTCGGATGTCAGACGATACTGTTGCTAAACACTACAAATACGTGAGTTAGAACTTTTAATTAAATTAAGTTGCAGGAGATCGTTTCACCCCATTTAAATGCCTGTAAACTTAACTACTTTAATTTGTTTTAATTGTGTAATGTACAAGATAACCATCTAATGGAATATCTGATAGTACCTACTAACATGTAAAACAAAGTTCTAAAATAAAAAATTAAATGTAAATAACTTGTTTTTATTGCCTAGAGATTAGAAATTAAGGGGTTCGAAAGCGATAAGCAAACGGGTAAAAATCTAATCTCCAGATATCTGCGCGAGGAAAACTAATTTTGGAGAATGGGGATGGGGGAAAGCAGGGATGTACCCAAAAATGGACCAAAATGGACCAAATGTACCCCAAAAACGACCAAAGTCACCATTTTCGGCCCTATGTACCCCATTTCGGACCAAATGTACCCCAAACTGGACCTTTTAGCTTTATTGTAATGTTAAACTCCCATAGAGATTCCCCTAAAAAGAATAATAAACTGGCGGTCCAATTTTGGGTACATTAATTATTTCGGAGAGATAAAACTAATTCTGGCAAACTGCTGCGATTTATAGCGAATGGGGAAAAAGCCAATTTCTAGCGATTGGGATCGATAGTATGAGAGATAACAATTATGGTTGTTTTTATTGCCTAGAGATGGGGGAAAGCAACTGGTGATTAGAAGGGGTGAAAGCAATGGGGGAAAGGAGCTGGTGAACGAGAGATAAAGTATCCAGTGAATGGGGGTTGGGGGAAAGCAACTGGTGATTAGAAGGGGTGAAAGCAATGGGGGGAAAGGAGCTGGTGAACGAGAGATAAAGTATCCAGTGAATGGGGGTTGGGGGAAAGCAACCCGTGAACGGGAGAATCTGGTGAATAGAAATTCTGGTGATTAGAAATTCTGGTGATTAGAAATTCTGGTGATTGAGATGGGGGCGCGGGTGGGGGAGGAACGGGATAGGCGCGGGTGAACGGCTGGAGCCCAGCTCTTTGTGTCTATCCGGTGATTGAGAATGAAATTCTCAATCACCGGATAGACATCCCCCTCTCTCGCCTAGCTCTAAGTCGAAAGGATTTATTGTTTGGTCTCTTATAACTCTTTATCTTTGAAAATTACGCCTATTATCGATTTCTAAGGCTATATTTAACAATACAAGCCGAGCTATAGCAAGCGCCATTGCTTTTTTCCCTAAGAAAGACGGTTTGGGTAGTGGTAGCTTTTTGGAAACACGGGAGAAGGGGGAGGGAGGTAATTAAAAAGAACTACTAGCTCGATGATTGGTTGAAACCTCTGTCGAAAGCGATCTCGTAAGCTTCGGACACGACGAGATCGACTTCGAGAAGTCCATCGAATTCGAGTAGCATTTTTCGACAAATATTTTATAGAATAGCGTTTTTCGACATCTCGTGAGAGCGATTCGAGATCGAGAGAGATCTCGATCGAGAAGTGCTTACAGAATAGGGTCCCAGGTGTCGCGGCGGACGCGCGCTTTTCGATTTCCCGAAATTTCTTTATTTTATTAAAAATTAACCACTCAATATTTTTTGATGCGGTTTTCGCCATAAATTTTAGTTTTTAATGGGCTATAGGGCTATCTAACTGGTTAAAGCTTGACCGTTCCCCTTTAATATCGACGGCGCTGCCAGCGTTTTGAAAACACGGGCTGGCCGGAGGGCTACCTATCCTTCTAACATATAGGATCCTTGATAAAACCAGTTCAGGGATTTGCCTAGAAGTAGTAATTGAGAAAACCCGGACATATTAGCAAAAGCGTTATATTTGTTTCAATATTGAAGGGCTCGTTCAAATTCGCACGCGCCTCCTGAAAGGAAAAAATAGCGCGTGCTATGTCAACTCAAGCCTTACAAATAAATCTAACATGAAGACGTTATTATTTTATTCAGTGACTAGAAAGAGCGGCTTTTATTTAAACCTTGGAGCAACAAACACAAGGAGAACGCAGCTAGCCTTTAAACGCTAACGCAGTGTTGTGTACAAATTTCATTGGATGAACCTTAACGCTGAACGTTTTACGGGCGGGGGGGGGGGAGATAATTTCGAATTTTCCCCTTCCGACGGCAGCAGGCGCTAAAGCGTCTTACCAATAAAAACTTTTGACGGTTTGTTTCTGATAGTGTGGGGTTCTGTTCTGTGTTGGTTGCTCTTAGATTTAAACGCCTTTTGTGGCTAGGCCGTTTACTCTACGCATTTTCTAGCGTGTGCTGAACCTGTCTTTTAGGTCAGCAAGGAATCTAGCGAGGCGCTAGTAAATCTTGTTTATATTTTTAGATCCACATGATATACAGGGGGTTACGGATAAGAGTACCGAAACTTTCTATATGCATTCTATGGGTCTCTATGAGTAAAAAATGTCAAATAAACATGGGTCCTAAAGTGCTTCGTTTCAGAGATATGGGCTCCCAAAAAAACTACCCCAAAACCCGGACACAGCCTTAAATCTGGCAAACCATATTGTTTTCATTAAACTATCAATTGTTTTTTATCCGTGAGGCGAGAAACTTTAATAACAAGTGGCAAAAGTTCATTAATGTCCTTTTAGAAGTAAAATGAGTTTGATGACCAATACAAGTCATTTTAATTTATTGATACGATTTTAATTATTTAATCTAAAGATACAAATAACATAAAAATTCTAAAGGAATGGTTTTAAAAATGTCTAATTCGTTCTGTAGCTAATATGGCACATTGGTCTAGGAACGCATATTACACGGACGGGCTCAAGAAAAATGGAATAGAAGCTCAAAGATTCAACCAGCAGTAGATTCCTAAAAGACTACTGTCAGATCGACTGGCGTTTGAGTCTGTAGATAGACGGCTAAGAGAAATACAAGAAATTTGTATGCTTAAATTAAATTATTAAAATCGTATCAATAAATTAAAATAGCTTGTATTTGTCTTCAAACTCATTTTAACTTCTAAAATTACATTAATGAACTTTTGCCACTTGCTTTTAAAGTTTCTCGCCTTACGGATAAAAAACAATTGCTAGTTTAATGAAAACAATTTGGTTTAAGGAAGAATATTGGTTGCCAGATTTAAGGCTGTGTCCGGTTTATTGGGGTAGTTTTTTCGGGAGCCCATATCTCTGAAACGAAGCACTTTAGGACCCATGTTTATTAGACATTTTTTACTCATAGAGACCCATGTTTATTAGACATTTTTTACTCATAGAGACCCATGTTTATTAGACATTTTTTACTCATAGAGACCCATGTTTATTAGACATTTTTTACTCATAGAGACCCATGTTTATTAGACATTTTTTACTCATAGAGACCCATGTTTATTAGACATTTTTTACTCATAGAGACCCATGTTTATTAGACATTTTTTACTCATAGAGACCCATGTTTATTAGACATTTTTTACTCATAGAGACCCATGTTTATTAGACATTTTTTACTCATAGAGACCCATGGAATGCATATAGAAAGTTTCGGTACTCTTATCCGTAACACCCTGTATACATGTGTATCGAGGGGTACTATTGTTTTCGTTAGAATGTTGTGAAGTGTCGTCGTCGTCGTTGTTGTTGGCGTCCACATTTGAAATACCTTCCATATCTTTTTAATGGGGTGACATAACCACGGCGTTTTTACTAAGAATACTTAATAGGGTTGCCACTATCTGCAAAACCAAGTTCCGCGGGTTAAAAGTAGTTAGCGGCGATTTACCAGCCCCTTCTAACCGACCCCCCTTAAACACTTTTAAAACAAATACGCAGTCTAACAATATTGGATACGATTGACTTTTAAATTCAGTTTCTCTTTTAATCCATATTACTGCTATCCCTCTACACTTTGTGCAAATTTCAACTCTGTAATTTATTTAAACGGGGGGTGCTACATCCCCCTTTTCCGATTTTGAGCGTTGATTTACGCACTCTAATTATTACCGAACTAAGCGACATAAAAAATTTATTTCTTTTTTTAAATTACGTATTTCTCAAACTTTTAATTGTGTGCCAGGTTATGGTGCCATAGAAAAATTACGGGCCCTTGGGCGCCACTTAAACCACATTTCTGCAGAGTGCGTTACTTACTTCTCGAAGCCGCGTATGGCCAGAAGAAATAAATAAGTGTGACACTTACGCAGAGTGCGTAACTTACTTATCGAAGCCGTGTATGGCCAGAAGTAACAAATAAGTGTGACACTTACTTATCGAAGCCGTGTATGGCCAGAAGATATAAATAAGTGTGACACTTACTTCTCGAAGCCGCGTATGGCCAGAAGAAATAAATAAGTGTGACACTTACGCAGAGTGCGTAACTTACTTATCGAAGCCATGTATGGCCAGAAGTAACAAATAAGTGTGACATTTACTTATCGAAGCCGCGTATGGCCAGAAGATATAAATAAGTGTGACACTTACGCAGAGTGCGTGACCTACATATCAAAGCTGTATATGGCCAGAAGTAACAAATAAGTGTGACACTTGCTTATTCGAGCCGTGTATGGCCAGAAGTAACAACTAAGTGTGACACTTACTTATCGAAGCCGTCTATGGCCAGAGGTAACAAATAAGTGTGACACTTACTTATCGAAGCCGCGTATGGCCAGAAGTAACAAATTAAGTGTGACACTTACTTATCGAAGCCGTCTATGGCCAGAGGTAACAAATAAGTGTAACGCGATTTGAGGTATAACTTGGAAACTTGATGTAGTTATTACGATGGGCATTGCCGATATTTTACCAGACTTAATTTTAAGGCTTAGCATTTTTACGCAGTGTTATCATTTAGGATCCGATTGACTTTTAAATTCCGTTTAATTTTTAATCTATATTACTGCTATACCTCTGCACTGTGTGCACGTTTCAGCTCTGTTAGGTAAACAGGGGGCGCAAAAGCCCCCCTTTTCCGATTTTGAGCGTTGATTTACGTGGAGTACGAAAGTTCCCAAAAATCTCCCGGGTAAAGCGTTATTAATAGATTAGTTTCTATTGGATTTGAGATACTGAACCCAAACTTAGAATACAGATAAAGAAGCTAACATCTGACGCTATGCTTAACCCTTTTGACAAACGCCAAGGCTTAGAGAAAAATTAATAATCTTAGTAGTTCCTATTGGATTTGAAATATGGGGCTTAAACTTTGAATATAGGTAAAGGTGGTTACGTTTGGCACTATGCTAAACCATATTTACACCCGCCAAGGTTTATAGATCCTACACGAATTTTCTTCGTAGTTTGGACTGGATTTGAGATACGGGGCTCAAACGTTTAATACAGTTAAGAAGATGAAGTCTGACCCTATGTTTAACTCTTTTAGCCCGCGCCAACGGTTAGTGAGCGTATGCGAATTTTCTTCGTAGTTCCTATTGGATTTGAGATACGGAGCTCAAACTTAGAATACAGATAAATAAGCTGAAGTCTGTCATTATGCTTAAACCTTTTGGCACGCGCCAAGGCTTAAAGAATAATTAATTAATTCATCCATGCGGAACTAATATTACGGCCTTGGCCGTCTTGTTTGACCTGTAACTGAGTATAATTTATGTTATAAAGGCCTCTAGCGGTAAAAATAAGCAACTTATCTTGTCGGTTATGACGTTCATTCCACGTCACTTGACACATAGCTACCAGTAAATATTTCTCCTACAAACACACTTATGGAGTTATGGTCTTAGGTGATAGCTAGCCCCAGAATGAAGGCTTTAATGCGAGATTTTAAAGCGTATTTAAAATAATAACGAGCACTTTCAATGCGCGAATCCCGAGCGTGACTTATCAGTCCCGCGTTTACATTTATAGTTTCAATAACGCGTCGTGGTCCCAGCGACCATTATCCAGACGCATACATCATACCAAAAAATAGTAAAAATGCACCCCCCACTTCTATTAACCTCCGTGTTTTATTATTTTTAGCAAGACAAAATTTCTGCGGGGGTGCCGCCAGAGGAGTGTACCGGTAAGTAGCGCAGCTTCAAAGTAAGATAAAGCGCTATTTCTCGAGAAAGACCGAGAGAGAAAAAATCTCGAACAAGCCTATAAATTTCAATTTTTGCTTTGACTCTAAGAAGCCGCGTGCCTTCCATAACCGAGCGGAAAGCCTCAAGCTGCCGGCTTGGCTCCGGAATCGATCGTCAGCGCCATCTTCTTTCGGTTCACTACAACTCTCTCCCTCTCTCGATCTTACGAGGCTGACGGACGCATTTGCCAGATGAAAGTTCACATCTATCCCACCCAAATCGAAATTAAAATAGCCCAATTAATTAAATTGTATTTGAAAAAAAAAGTCCAAAAAGTAGCGACCTTTTTCAAATTGTATTTTAGAAATAAACCAAATTGTGGGACATTTTATATAAGAAAGCAGACTATTTACTAGTCTAATATCAGAAATATATAACAAAGACTTACAAGATAAGTATAAATTTAGGATGTTTATATCTTACAAGATAAGGATAAATTTAGGATCTTTATATCTTACAAGATAAGTATAAATTTAGGATGTTTATATCTTACAAGATAAGTATAAATTTAGGATGTTTATATCTTAAAAGATAAGTATAAATTTATGATGTTTATATCTTACAAGATAAGTATAAATTTAGGATCATTATATCTTACAAGATAAGGATAAATTTGGTATGTTTATATCTTACAAGATAAGTATAAATTTAGGATCTTTATATCTTACAAGATAAGGATAAATTTAGGATCTTTATATCTTTACAGAAAGGAGCGAATTTAATAGACAAATATTTCGGACGTAAAAATGAAACAAGTAGCTTCATAGGGTTCGAAACAGTTTTCAATTGAAGCTCATAATTTATTTCGTGTGGAAACCTCCCCCATAAATGTAAAATATAAAAACTACACTGACTAGAAATATTTACTAATTTATCAGTCACAATTTAGGAATTATTTTTCCAAAATGCATTTTAATAAAATCCACATTAACGTGCGAAATTACATGTTTCAAACCAATAACATTAGAAGAATACTCTTGATAGTCTCAAAGAAAAATTACATACTTTTAAAAAGACTCGCGTTATAAACTTTTATAGAACCAATAATTTCCCAAATTATTTTATTTGCATTAGTATCATCAATATAATTATTTTGAATTCAGTGGCTAAAGCATACATTACCTGATTGGGAAATATTGATTGGCTTACTTATAAAAACCTTCTAATGATATGGTAATTAAAATAATACGAAGTTATTGGTGTAGTTATTAATTATAATCTAAACCAGGTGTGTCCATCTTTCAGCTTTAAAATTCGCTATTTTGAAGGATCAAGTCGAAAAAAATTACTAATAATCTTCCTTTTCGTTCTAAACCCTTCTAAACAACCCCAAAACCCTTCTAAACAACCCCAAAACCCTTCTAAACAACCCCAAAAGAATCACTCTCCACCCAATCATTTAATTTCCGCGAGTTACTTAGAAAAGAAGCCCAATTGGGCGGGAAAATCGTCCAACTGGCAACTCTGTTGGCGAGAGAGCATTCGCCTTTGAGGCTAACTAGGCTCTCTTTTTTCTCCAGCTTTGATTTTCTTCTTTGGTCGAATAACCGTTTTTGTCTTTTGTTCTTCGGTCGGCTGAGGAGACACGTCTAGCTGATTAAAATGTCAATATGCATTAAATTTTAATAGTTTTTCTCCTTTCGAAAATGGCTTTCACTGGACGCGCATTAAGATAGCGCGTGATGCCCCGATGCCTTTTTTCACTCTCTTTCGGTCTGATGAAATGAAAAGGACTCTGAGAGCGGGAAAGACGCGAAAAAGTTTCGCTCTTTGTTCGGCGCCGGGCCCGCTAAAGGCCGCGCCAAAGGGCCCGCTCGCTTGTCTGGACGACGCGCCATTTATTCATCTTTACATTTTTGTAAGTGCTCTAATAATGGCAATCGGTTTTTCGACTTCTTTAATCTCGTTCGAAACATCGACGCTAACTTCTTTCCGCTCATTAAAGTAACAGCTTACGCTCATTTCATAAGTCTATCATATTGTGTCATAAGTATGAAACATGTCAAATATTTTATACTGCGTTGAAATATCTGTTTGCTTTAAGAAAAATAAAACCAATTTTTTTGGTAGAACACAGTTTTTTTTATTAAATATAGTGGTTGAATCCAGTTTTTTTTTTTGGTTGAAACACGTGGTTGAATCTAGTGATTTTAGTTAACACTAGTGATTTAATCCAGTATTTTTGGGTAGAACCCAGTTTTTGGTTGAAACTATTGGTTGAATCCATTTTTTTTTGTTGAAACCGGTTTTTCTTGTTTAATTCAGTTTTTTAGTTGAAAGCAGTAATTGTATCCAGTACTTTTTGGTAGAAACTAGTTTTTTTGTTTTGAAAATATAGGTTAAATCCAGTTTTTTTTTTGTTGACACCAGTGACTTAGTCTAGTACCTTTTGGTTAAATCCAGTTATTTTAGTTGAAACCAGTATTTTTTAATTGAAACCAGTTTTTGATTTTAACCAGGTTTTTGGTTGAAATCTGTTTTAATTTCAAATACTGGCTTTCATTAATTTAAATTAATTGCAGCTTCTGTTTGATTGTTAAAACCTACAAGAAAAAACTTCAAAAGAAAAGAACCAAAATACCAAATAGATTAAATTTAACACATTTTTTATTTAAAAAATAGTCAGTTTTATTTAATCTTAGACGCAAAAGTTTGTTAGCAGATGATGTAGCAGACAGCTAACTATAATATTACTTCCTGTTAATCAATTTGTTCGTGATTATATTGCTAAGTGTGACGGAACATTTTCATTTTTATCATGTTTCGACTCAAAAACAGTTGGAAACAATAAATTTTGTTTAAAAATAAAAACCATTGTGTTTGTTATTTTTTCAGAGGATAAATCAGATTTTGTCAATCAGGTTTGCATTCGCTGGCCACGAATTACGTTTTGAACCTTCATTCTCGCTTACTAAAATCATGTTCTACTCATGATTTGTTAAAAATGACGGCTTAAAGCTAAGACTGTAGTGACGTTGGATAAATTAGGATAACACATAACATTACACAAGATTGACAGTGTTTTTCGGATAAAGGAAAAGTTCTGTCTTCGGAAACCAAGCGATAGTGCGCAACAGGTAATTTTATGTTCACATTTAATAATAAATAATTATTTTCCCAAATAAGATGTTATTTTACTTGGCCGCTCCGTATTATGAGAAATAAGAAATCTTTGTCTTAAAGGCCTAGGGTTTCTTCTGTCTGTCCCCCTTTAAATTAGGCCAACATGTTCAGCGGTTGGCCTACCACCAGGGTATTTGCGCTCCACTAAGTTAATTTAAAGGGGGACAGGCAGAAAAAAACCTAGACCTTTAAGGGACTATCAGACTATACAACCGTTCAATTAGTTTGGAGACCAAACTTGTCCAACACGTAATATTTTTCGGTTTGGTAACCGATTTTTGATTGTGCAATTTGATTGGACTTTACTACTTCTTGAAATTCAGCCAATAAAATTAAGCTATTCCGTAACTTCACTAACGCGGAAACTTTGAAACCTTTGACCAGTTGACTGCCTACTTTATAACATTGTTATTATCAAAATAGCAGATATAAATAATTTAGACAGGTAAACTTAATTTCTAAATATCATTAAGGTTTTAAAGGAACAGACTTGGAAATAGTGATATTTTTTACGGGGGCCCTTCAGGCTCCCTACCCCCCCCCCTTTAAGTTTATTATT
The DNA here is from genome assembly GCF_980474605.1 of Leiobunum rupestre. Classification (NCBI taxonomy): domain Eukaryota; kingdom Metazoa; phylum Arthropoda; class Arachnida; order Opiliones; family Sclerosomatidae; genus Leiobunum; species Leiobunum rupestre. Next base: position 20,553,714 of record NC_143386.1, read on the forward strand.
ATTGAGGGCCAGTGGCCCAGGGGAGGTGAAATGGTGGAAAACATTTTAAAATAGGGAGATAAAATACAAGAATAAGAATTGGTTACGTTACTTACGCAAACATTTACTGACTTTAAAACGTTAACTTTAACGCTAGATTTCGCTCTCGATTAGGGTAGGAAAACAGCGTTTCAGCAACGGCGTAAAAAATATGTTTAAGAAATTTCCGTTAAATTTTTATAATATTTTTCTTTAATTTGGGAGCCCAGTTGGCCCGCAGCTCCAGTTCGAATGATTTATTTTAAGGGCCCCTGATTTTTTTAAGAGCCATTGGCACAAAAAAATTAATATAAACGTTTTATTTCGTGCAAAAGAACATACAGTAGGGTAACCAATTGATTGAAATGTTATGTTAAGAAAAACCACATATGGACAGCAATGCAGCACATATTATTATCCACTACTCTCCCCATTTCGGCTTTCCGTTGCTACGCAACTCGGTTTGAAATTTTTAATATTTAGGCTTACTTTCTCTTTTCGGTGTAATTGTCGGCTTTTAAAATTCATTTTGCGCGTGAAAATACCACTACATGTTATGGTTAAAAAAGCACGCAAAGAAGCCTGTGTGCCCAAGACATGTACCTGTAGTGTCGCGCGCTAAAACGTCATTTCAAAATGACTGACGAGTCCCAAATAGGACGAAACCGGTCTAACGTTGGAATTTCTAGCTATTTCATTTTATTTAATTTAGTTTTCACTCGAAGATCTATTTGGTCCGAGTTTCGCGTCTTTTTGTTAACTCGAAGACCTATCGGTACGAGCTATTAGAAAGTTTTTCAATTTCTTCAAATTTATTTAGAATGGAGCTTTTTTGTCCTTTTTTCGTTATGGACTAATTGATTGGAATAACTAATTTGGCACCAATAAAATTACGTAACCGAAAATGAACGTTGCTTTAACAAGAGCACTTAAATGTAATATAATGATTACTTTGACTATCCAATGATAAAACCTACTAAACGCCATTTATTATTTTAATTATTTAGTTTCTTTATTTTGATTAACATTATTTTTTATGGTAACGTAAGCAATATTTACTGGTATAACTCATAAAGTATTTTTTGTTGACATGAAATTTTCCCAGTTAGTTAACCGTTCGCCTATGAACTGGAATTTACTACTAACTCGAAATTTTCAAAATTGGTGTTTACTTGGTTTTGCCGTGAGAAAGTCGACCTCCGCAACAAACCAATAAGTAGCGCTGAAAATGTCAAATCCATAAGAGGGAGAGACCTACATTGGAACCCTTCGAAAGCAACAGAAATTCTACAAGTTTCTTGTAGCTTTTACAGAGAGACAGTTGTTGATCAGAATGTACCGTGGGCGGAGGAACTCCTGTGGGTTGATTTGTTTTATTTTATTTTATTAGTCTGATGACCTGATGACGTCATTCCACGACAAACCTTTCTGAAAATAATTTAGTTACACCAATAACGTATTTATTTCTACTTAGAGATAACGGCTATGGTGAAACCTAGGAGCAACAAACACAAATAGAACGCATCTAGCCATTAAACACGCTAACGCAGTGTTGTGTACAAATTTCATTGGACGAGCCCTTACGCTGAACGTTTTATGGGCGGGGGGGGGGAAGACAATTTCCTAATTTTCCCCTCCCGACGGCCGCAGGCGCTAAAGCGTCTAACCAATGAAAACTGTACGCAATGCCACAGTTGTAGCTTTAATAATGTACGTCATTACTTGGAAATTATTTTACTTAAAACAAAACAACAAAGCCATTGACGTCACACCGTGAAACTCAATAACACCTTCCTTTCGAAACTTCGAAATAGGATACATAAATTGAACCTCACTGGAAATAAATCTATCTACCAATATCCGGAAAAATCCTGAAAGAAGCGAACTCCCTCATTGATCCATATCCCGAAGCGATTGAATTATTCTGTTAGTGCCGCCATCTATCTACAAAATATTAATACATGGTTTATTAAAGACCTTAAAATTATTTTATATGTTAATCTAAATTAAGCAAAATAACTATTAATTTATAATAACAGAAATATCTTTTGAAGTAAACTTTATTTTCAATGCAACACTGAATGAGCAGATTGTAAATTTTCCGTTCGATTTTCTGATCGACTCTTTGATGAATGGCTGGCTGCGTTCAGTAATTCCCATCTAACTCAACGTTGGATAATCGTGTGATTAATTTTGAGACTGAACATTGGATAGACATATCAACAAAATTTAAACACTTTGGCCGATTACCGTGAGAATCTCAGAAACTCACCTTTCAATTAATGTTGTTTGGGGTTTCTTATCTGTAGCTATAAGAACCAGAAATAAACTGTATTTTTAACATATTAAATAAATGATAATTCCATGTTGTTTTATATCGTCAATAGAATCAAGAATATGTTTATTTATGTTACATTCTTGATAGAGTGCAATAAAAAATGAAGATAATTTATAAAATTTAAAAATATTCCAATTGAAAATTAAATAAGCCGGAAAATGTATTTTATTAAGTTGAATATTTAAGGTTGGTCACGTAATTTGACATTTATAACACCTGGGTTACCAGAATCTAAGGTAACTGTCGCTAGTTACGTTAAAAACGAGTCGTCAAGATTACAATTTTTCAATTTAGAACTCAGCTCAGCTCATGGAGCTTTAACAAATGGTTTTACCACGATTCCATTTTTTTTCAAAACCTTTACACGTTATTCTCAATCTATCAAGCGATATTTACTCAAAGGGCAGGTCATTTTACTTTAGGGTGCCCTATTAATCATGACTAAATTAATAAGATTTTTATTAATGACGATTTAATCCTTTCAATCTCGATTTAATCATTTCAATCTCGAGTTAATCATTTCAATCTCGATTTAATCATTTCAATCTCGATTTAATCATTTCAATCTCGATTTAATCATTTCAATCTCGATTTAATCATTTAAATCTCGATTTAATCATTTAAATCTCGATTTAATCATTTCAATCTCGATTTAATCATTTCATATCACCATTGAAAATCTTCGCAGACTTGGGTTTTTGGCGAAATGATGTCAAGGTGGGGTGCTGTTGGAGCGTTTCGAGCAATTAAACAATTTAATTACAATTTATTCGTTCAAAATTCGATTTAATCAATTAAAATTTCTATATAATCATATTAATTTCAGTTTAATAAATTCAAATTTTGATTTAATCATATAAATATCAAATAAATTCATTCAAATTTCGATTTAATCATATAAATATCAAATAAATTCATTAAAATTTCGATTTAATCATATAAATATCAAATAAATTCATTCAAATTTCGATTTAATCATATAAATATCTATTAAATTAATTCCAAATTCGATTAAATCATATAAATATCAATTAAATTAATTCAAATTTAAATTTAATCATTTCAATCACGATTCAATTATTTAATCCTTATTAATCATGATTTAATAAATTCAATTTTCAAATTAATGATTTAAATTTCGCTTAATCTTTATGTAATGAAATTAATTATAATATAATCTATTTAATCGTTTCATTCATGATAAAATCAAAATTATTATTATAATATAATAATGTAATTATTATTAGGTTTATTAGCGTTTTGTTTAAATTGAAGGTGTCCACGTTTTGTAGCGAAGCAATGTCTATAACTGAAAATATTTTTGGTGTTAAAAAATGTCTCTACTGTTTAAAGAGTGAAAAAACCTTTTATTTTTACGAATCGTATGTATTACTTTATAGGTTTAAAAGCGTTTTCTACAAATTGGCTGCGTCCATGAAATAACGTCTACAAAAGTAAATATATTTGGTGTTTAAAATGTGTCGACTGTTTAGAGTGTAAAAAATAATTTCATATTTACAAATTGTTTTTTTTTTTGTCAAACTGGCATTTTTTTTCTGATTGAAAAATCCTATTTAAAGTACGATAAAGTTATTCGAATCATAGATTCTCTCCAAGTTTCCAAAAAGAAGTTTCAAAATATTCGTCCGTATTACTGCTTAGGTTTCTACACACTTTCTATGTAAGTATTGGTCGTTGATTGTAACCCGGCCACCTGAAATTAAAGGCTTCAAAAGTCGCTTGATGGCTTAGGCCTAAGGTAGTGCCTTGGGTACTAGCCTAGCTGATTATTATTATTATTATTATTATTATTATTATCCGTATTAGTAATTTTCATTTATGGTTATAGTCGTGATGAATTATGGATTGATCATATCTCTTGCCATCGGATTGTCCCTTGCCTCGTCCTTAGACGCCCTGATGGCATTCACAGCCATCAATGGTGTAGTTCAAAAGCCCAATATCGGATTCACGACGGTGGTTACTTCTTCCAACGCCAACTTACTGAAGAGCCTGGGAGTCTTCAAAGCAGACATGGACGGATTCTACTACTTTGTATTCACAGCTTTAGCGACTGAAAACGTCGGTTTTCGGGTGTCTTTGAGGAAAAACCAGAGGCCCGTCGTCACTGGGTTCGCCGATAGCAACGGTTTCAACACCGCCACCGTGTCGTGCGTCGTTCACTTGCTCAGCGGTGACCTGTTCTATCCTTACCTCGAGGAAGGTGGTATTTACGAATCTAAACAACAAGACCGCAGTTACACGACCTTCACCGGCTTTCAAATCGACCAAGGAAGTTCTTGGGGAGGTCCAGATGGCGTGGACAACGTCAACCCTGGCTTGTTTGAGGGATTCGATGGAAGATCGGCTACTGGCTCCCGTCAACCGGTACAGCGATCGAACGAAACTGTCATCGAACATTTACCGATTGCTGACCCAGAAGACGATATCCTTCAGTTAGTTAAGCAAGAAGAAGTCAAGAAAGAGCCAAAGAACTAGCCGTGTCCGTAATAGTTTAAATCTGGCAATAGATTTCGAGGTTTAGTTGCCACTTTTATTGTTCATGTAAATTCATCTATACATAAGAATGTGTTTTTTAATATATTAAAGTAATTGGAGGAAGTTTGACGTTTGTTTCGATATTATTTCAATAGATCTTTCAATTATCCTTACTCGTGTATCCGTTTAATTTTTATCGAACCATGGCATGAAATAAGGATAATGCGTTTTGCAAATATTACATTACAGTAATTTGGAGTTGTAGTCTTTCCACGTAATTTATCTTAACTACGTATTAGACATCGGCCTTTGGCTGAGGCGTTGGAAATTATCAGTAAATATGAACTCAACGTAAGCTGAATATCCAAAACCAAGGTGTACTCTCGATTGCAAGCGCTAATGGAGAAATATTGAGGGGCCTGACCTATTAAGTTTCTATCTTATAGAGCAGTCAATTATGTATTCCAAAAAATTAAAAAAAAGGGTTGGAGTGGTGAGTACATAATTTTATGGCACGCCGCGAGAGGAGTCTAGTTCGATTCCAGCTCCTGGCACTAGGTGAAAACTTGGAGATACTCTTTCCGTGTTGAGTTGGCAAGTTATCTCCTAACTGATTAAAGGAGTGTCTCCCGAGTTGTTCAATCTCCCTTTCCATAGAAACTCGTTGAGGTTAACGGCTATTAGCCTAGCTGATGATTATTATCATTATTATTGCTTATTGTACGTTTCGAGGAATCAATGTTATTTCCTCCTAATTTTAGTCATGGTGGTCGGAAAGCCATTACTGCTGAAACCCATATATTATTTTTCCTTTGGTACGTTTCAAACCTTTGTAGAACTTTCAATTAAGATTTGAATGCTTTGGGATATTTTTAAGGTTTATTGGAAACAAGTCTGGCGTACGCGATGTGGCTGGCCAATTTGGCATTGTAGAAAGTTCTTTCTTTAGGGTTTAACAACAAGTGCTTAATTTTTTTGTTGATATTGCCCCAACCGTCATCAAATTTCCGTCAACCCGAGAAGGGAAAAATGAAATAGAACAAGGTTTTAAAGAGGTGATTTTGATAAAAAATATTTCATAATTGACTATATATTTAATAATGAATTATTAATATTGTGACAGGTTTCTGGGTTTCCAGGTGTGCTAGGCTGTATTGATGGATCATACATAAGTATTAGAACGCCAGCACACAAAATTAATACACATACACAAACAGGCATAACATGACGTCAATAAAGTGGCAAGCAATTTGCATTCCAATAGAAAGTTCCCAACGATGCTAGAGTTTTAAAACTCATTTATTGACAAAGAAATTCCCAATATGTGAGACAACAAATCCCCTAAGAGAGTGGATACTTAAAGCAACTGTCGGCTCGTTCATTGCCACCTGTATTATGAAAAGGCCCCTGTTATTAGAGATGGCCATGAATCTATCCGAGTCTTCGAAAAAAATGACTTTCGTGGAGAGCGTGGAGCCATCTATTAATGGAAACGGAAGCTAAAATTCAAAAAAGCGAAACAATAACGTCGTCAGAGAGCCATTATAGAGTATTATATTTAAACCACTTTTACTCTGCTTAGTGAACTTTAACCTAAATTATACATCCCATATAAAATATATTGTAAACAATTACTATAATTGAAGTTATTTACAAATTTACAAGCGAGCCAATCAACGCGAAGCATACTTTTATGTCCCGCCTTTTGGGTCAAAATGTAGCTTCAGCATCTTTTTTTATTTCGACGCTAGCGACATCTGTTGAAAAAAGAGCTACTTCACCTAGAGCCGACACTTGCTTTAAACTTTACCCAGATTCTAAACCTTTTGCGCTACCAGGGTCTGAATTGAAAACACTTTTGGCATTTTAAAATTAAGATTTCGACAATTAACTCGAATAGATTTTCACGGCGTTAATCAAATGTCTAAGTTAATTATGGCATGTTGTGTTTTACATAACCTCTGCATTGATTACAATTATGAATGGGAAGTTGAGGATTTTGATGGTGATGAAGATGATTGTGCGAACTATACCCGTAATCACAGTTAACCAAAATCAACGAAGGATTAATTCAAACTTGGTGAGAAGAAGAGGGACAGAATCTGTGATTAAATCACTTGAAAATTCATTGGCCAGTCAGTTTTTGTTTCGGAAAAATTCCCTCGTCAGTTTGGTTTTAAAAAGGTTGCCTAGTCAGTGTTATTAGGGAAAAGTTCTTTTAAGAGAGACATTTTTTCATGATGGCGTTTTTCTCTTGCAGCCTCCTTCATTTCGTTTATTTTAATTAAAATAACACTTACACTTTCACTTTCAATTTTTTTTCATCTTGGGCCATCGATATTTGAATTTGGCATTTTTTTTAATTTCACCATTATTAACTCCTCTTAAAATCTCAGGTTCAATGCTATCAAGGATCCTATATGTTAGAAGGATATGAGGCGAGGGACGAAAAATGGCAGTGCCGTCGGTGGGTCAGAGAATCCGTCTTTAGATTCCGTCAAGGACAAAACATGGGGGAAACACCGCCAAATTTTGTCCTTGAGGGAATAGAAACAAGAACTCCCACGTTTAGAGGCTCTCTTAATATCGACGACGCTGCCGGCGTTTTGAAAACACGGGCTGGCCGGAGAGCTACCTATCCTTCTAACATATAGGATCCTTGATGCTATCAACATGTGCTGTGATTTTAGCCAACTCTGTCTCGAACTCAACGTCATTTCGTGTAGACCCTGAAGTTTTGTTACTTTGATCATTGTTTTTCTTTTGTTCCAAAATAGTTTTACATTTAGTCGCACATTATTCTCCAGTCCATTCGCTTCCAAGTAATTCTTGGACATAACCTTTTTGTTTTTGAATTTATTCATTGGTCCTACCATGGACATATACGTTTAGTACCTTTCCAAAAGGAGTTTTGATTCTCTGGGGCTAAATTTGAAAATTTCCCAGAAAAATATTTATAATGCATTAATTTAAATTAATCTAGGGTATTTACCAATCTTTGATTTTTCCTGTGGAGATTGGGGTGACGTTAAATTTGAACTAGTAGGTGGTATGAGGATGACATTGACAATTTAGTTTGATGATATTCGAAGCCAGCAGTTGAAGATGAGGTTGACGGTTGGCATCATAGAGTAAACCACTCACGTAGAGTGGAAGGCTATCAGCGAAAATTGTTAACACTTTTCGTACGCAACGTCTGGTTTTCGAGGCGTGAAATAAACAAGTTGGCCTAAAGGTAATGTACAATATCCGGATAAAAAAGTAAGTTTATACTCTAAAAAATGTAAAAACAACAACATCGCTCTTCGGACTTCATTTATTCACGCCTCGAAAACAAGTTGGCCCTTTAGTATTAATGTTTCATGCTCTTCCATGGGGCCTTCCACTCTATGCGAGTGGGTTACTCTATGGTTGGCATGCAACTTTTAACAGTCCACATTGCACAAGATGTTCTTGGGTAAATCTCATAACTTGCCTTTTAGCTATCCAATCAATATACAAACTATTTTAGAAATAACTATAATAGGGAAAGATTAAACACGAAGAAAGTGAAATTGTGAATTAAGATGGTTTTTATACACGTTAAAATATTTAGTTACGGGTTTAATCTCTCTAATAACATAATAATATAAATGAAATGATAGTGGCATCGTGTAAACGAAACTCATGTCCATATTCAACTTAGTTCTGCAGAGAACCAAAGAAAGTCAACATTATTGTTGATAAAAATAATATGAAAACAAAGAGAAATTCAAAATTAAATAACTTTCCATCTTTTATGACGAAACATAAAATTTCTTCGTTTTCATTTTGTTGCAATAGACCATTCTATAAAATAAAACTTATGTGATTATTTACTTTTGTGTATAGAGAGGCAGAAGGTTTCGCCTGATTTTTCATGAACCAGGGAGGCTCATAAAAGGATTATCTGGCAAACAACCTAGTTGTCTGGATAAATAGTGATGATAAAATTAGCGAATAAGTAGATTAGTCTATTATGAAAATGGATAATAAAGCTAAACCCAAAAAATTTGAAGAAATTTAAAAATTTACTAATAGCTCGTACCGATAGGTCTTCGAGCAAACAAAAAGACGCGAAACTCGAATCAAATAGATCTTCGAGTATATGCAGTCCATAAGGTGGTTCCTTTTAACTTAACATTGGATAAATAGTGGATTTTTGATCAAAATCCTACTCATTTAACGGTTATAGTTTAATACAAACCATTTTAAATAGTTAATTAACTATATCTCATTGATTTTGTAAATAGTTCAGTTATGGACTTACTATATTTTGAATTTGAGATATACTATCTTCACGTAGGCTACATTAGCTATATTTTGAAAACCCAGTTTATGGGTAACGCTTCAGAAAGTACCAATAAAATGAGAATGAGCATAAACAAATTTTTTTAAACCAAAGAGTATATAAAATTTGCAAGTCCTACTGAAGTAGCGCTAAGTTGTCTTTGGGAAAGTGTTTGGCCCGTGGAATTTATAGAAAGGTCTATTGATTATTATTATCCAAAAAAAAGATTCGATAATAAATCGGATATTCCGATATCACAACCCCACGTGCTCAAAATGGCTGCTCCGTAAAAGCGTCGTATTCTTTTGAAAGTTAGGAGAACGGATCCTCCAAGCACCTCCTAGCGAGAGTGATGACGTAGTATCTAAATGCAGATCAACCTCCGAGCAGACCAATGGAAAACTCTATAAGCTACAGTCCGGCTCGCTAAGTGTCCGGTACGAAAGATATATCTTCCAGTGTCGCCCACGCCCCTTTTTATAGTGGGCCCCCTCGGATGACGCTACCGGTCTCCAACCCAATTGGCTGGAGAAGAAAGCCCGCCAAGAAATCTTTGCGGACTCACTGTGGTGCAAACCGTGCAATAGTAAGCGTCACCGGTAACTTTATCCCGCTCTTAACCCTTGGGGTCAGAAGTCGCCACTTTCGGAGAATTCCGAAGGTGGTCGACGCGAGCGAGGATGAGTCATCCCTACCTTCCCCGGCAGCGATGGCCCAAAACAACGAGACAACTCTCTGAAGTAAAGGGAAAGGCTGTTAGGGACAAAGTCCGCATTTGCCATTGCAAATGCGGGCTTTTCAATGTAAATGCGGATAATCTGAGATCTGTGCTTCCGGGTCAGAAAACGCGGCTGTGATCTGCGTATCGTTCGGAAGCAATAAACCAGGTAAGCGAATTATTTCAGTTTCAGAACGGAAACGGATTAAGCCTCAGAAACCAATAACTTGTGTTACTATACTTCAAGGTGTCCAAGTAATCATAATCTGAAATTACATTCCCCCTATCTTGTGAAGACTCACTTCCCGTACATCATTACGTCGTCTGTTCCATCGTCTTCCTTTAGCTTGGGAGGGTAGGAGAGAAGACGAAAGAGCAGACGACGTTATGACGTAGTCGAAGTAGTTCTCCAGAAGATGCATGGAAACGAATTTTTCACTCACTGACTCTCGCAATCGATCTATTGAGATTAGAAAATTATTCACGGTAGTATTAAGTCGAGGCACTAAACGGGAAAACCGCTTAAAAGGCGTAAAGTGCTCAGCCCACTCGCTGTTTTCAACTTAACTGAGATTGCACATTTTTTGCAGACAACGGAACAATGAAATAATTTCCAACATTTAAAAGTGATTTCCTTTGGAATATTATTCCGACAATCCCCAGTGAGGTTTAAAGAATATTCTTGAGAAAAAAATATTTAAAAACGTTTTGAAATAGATTATTCGGCGATTTTTCGGGTAAAAGTAATTCATTTCGTGGCAATTTGAAGCCGTGAGCCCATAAAAGGAGAAATGGCAGACTCGTCTCATTTCGTACGTATGGTTGGAATTAACGTAAGTTTATTTAGTTTCTAATTAAAGTAATTTAATATAATTAATGACATAAGTACTATAACAATAATAAGTATGGCACAATAAAATATCATTGATCGAGCCCGCGATGTTAGAATTAAGATCGTTTCACACGACCCAACATTTTTGCCCAATTTTGTTGGTGAGTAAACTACTATAAATAATGGTATCATAATCATTTAGTTTTTCATAATCAAAAGGGTGTGTACCAAACTAATTTTATTGAAATATTTGGAGTGAAGCCTCGGTCAGAAAAATTGTGTGGTTAAGGGGGAAGAATACAGTAAAAGTCTCATTTTCGTTCAAGCTGAACGTTTCTGTTTTAACAATTACACAATTGAATTACATTTTTCTTATTAGGCTGAACCTTCCTCTAGTGCTTAAAATAATTTTGATAATTCAAATATTAATAGTTAACGAGATAAAAGGTTCTAACTAAAGGGTAGTTTGGGCGCTTGCCCAACTTGTTTAGCTCCGGGGTTCCGAATTAAAACGTAATAACTTAATTACTTTTAAATTTAAAATTGTAAATATTATTTTAGGCACTAAACAATAGGCTGTTCTACACTTAAATATTAATTTTATAAGGTTAAATACAAAATTAGAAGAGTTCAGCTTTAAATAGCGCGAAAGTAGACAATGGCCACAGTAGTCTTCTCCCTTAACAAGTGATTTAACTTTGTAATTTAATCACACAGAGCAGCACTGTTTTGAAACATTTTGGCTCGTTGAATAATCCTTACGTGTGTTGGTCCTGATGCGATAGTTAACGCTTGATTTGAAGAAAAAGGTTCGCATTTTAGCAGTAGCAAAACTGTACGTTAATTAATATATTAATGTTACATACTTTTTAAAAACTTAAATTTATGTGTAGATAGGCACCTATTACAGGGTTGCCACACGTCAGGGAAAATAGGGAAATCTGTGAAAGTCAGGGAATTTATAAATGGTCGTAAAAAGTCTAGGAAAAGTCAGGGAATTCAGTTTAATATTGACACTTTTTTAAGGTAATTTTACCCCAGATCTATGAAAGATTATGCTGTAATTATTTAGATTTTTCAACTTTTGTACTGAAATATAAGTTGATTAATTTATTAACTTCCGATAAATGTTAAGTTAAAAACTCTCTAATTTTGATCTTAAGAAGTCAGTGGAAATAACTTAAAATGGTCAGGGAAAACAAGGAATAGTCAGGGAATTTGAATCTGATAATATTGTGGCAACCCTGTGTTAAATATTTTGTTTTGTACAAAATAGAAGACTTAAATAAAAATTGATCGATCCATATTAAGAATATATTCAGGCCGAAAGTAATATTTTGGCCGCACCTTGTTCGATCCGTGGTTCCCGGAAGAAAAACCACGCCCATTGGCCTTTCCTGGGGTAATCTTACTCCTGGTAGGCGGTGTATATCTTGTAACATCATGAAAACAAAGGATAAAGCTATAGTAAGAGCGCATGGTTACAAAAAACACCCGAATAGTTCGGAATGGGTATACAGCTCTGATATTTGGTATACACCTGCCTTGAACTATACTTTCAACTTCCTTTTTTTTTTCAAATAAAACCTACTGGAAAAAAGTTTATAAGCAAAAAAAACCCACTTGTTGCCGAGGACGCGCGCATCTTCGTTTGATGGTGTTTTTCAAATAAATATTCTAAGTTGCACCGCATCTCAACTTTACGATTAAAAAATGGTAAATCTCGTGTTGCTCGGGTGGTAAAGGTAGTAAAGTTATTAATTTATTTATGGTGATACGTGTCATAGTACTACATTAAACCTGATATGGAACCATATCGAGATATTTTCTTTACTTGACGTTTTTTTTACGATTTTACCTTTTTTCTATGGGGAAAAATCGTAAATCACGTGTAGCTCGGGTAGTAAAGGTGGTAAAGGTATGATTTTTACCTCTCCGAGGGGACTTTGTACCCTAGGAGGGGTTATACAACCACCGTGTCTGTCTGTGGGTCTGTCTGTCAGGCCTGCGAACGCGTTCGCATTTTCGGGGCAAAGGGTAATCACTGCGTACGCAGTTTCTTAGAATCAGGGAAAAGGTTTTTCCAAAAGCGCCCCCTTTTTGTCATTGGGTGTAGTATAATTTTTAATCGGCTGGGATTCGAACCCGAGCCCTCTTGAACGACAGGTGAGCGTTTTACCGCAGAACTCTTCCGAGGAGAGGTATATTTTTGCTTGCCAACTTGTCTTATTGTGATACGTGTCATAGTACTACTAAAAACCTGATATGGAACTACATGGATATTTTTTATTACTTGACGTTTTTTACGATTTTAAATTTTTCTCTATAGAAAAAAATGGTAAATCGCGTGTAGCTCGGGTAGTAAAGGTGGTAAAGGTATTAATTTTTTATGGTGATACGTGTCATAGTACTACCAAGAACCCATAGACGTACTAAGAACACGTAATCATAGCTTTAGCCCATCGTGGAGCCTCCAAATCTATATTTTCAAAATAAGCCCCACCTTTTTATATTTTCCGCCTGTAGTAACTTAAGCAACCAAAAAAATAAGCGGTCTAAGAACTACTTAAACTAACTAAAAACCTACTTAAAAACCACTTAAAACCAACTCTAATTTCGCTTAATGGAGGACACTTAAAGCCAACTTAGAGCCAACTTGAAACTTGAAGACTCAATAGCTCCGCCTCTTTCAAAAAAATCGATTAGGAGGTGATCCAGCAAAATTTCCTTTCCTCTGTTTTTGGTACGTCTATGTGTTCTACTTATAAGGAACCACATCAATATATTTTTTCCCGCTTTCTTCTGATTTACAAAACATTTAACTACACCACCTCTAAACAGGGCCGTAGCTAGAGAAAATGGCGCCAGGGGCGAGCTGCAACTTTGGCGCCCCTTAATATAATAATATGGACCAATTTTGGCACCCCTATACCCTATCGCGCGCACGACACCCGGGGCGGATACCCCGGCCGCCCAGCCCTAGCTACGGCCCTGCCTCTAAATGCGCGAAGGCTAACCTCAAATGTACCGTTATGTGTACGCGTGAAGGAATTTTGATGCCAGGTCGCGAACATGGAATTTCCCTTTCCACCCCTTGAAACTTCCCTAGTTTTCCAAACACTAAAAATAATGATAAAACGAAAATAAAAATAATAATTTTATTATCATCTCGCAATGAATAAAAACTAGGAACAATTTTACCAGTATAAAAATCAGTTTCTACTACGAATGGAGCGGGGGAAAGTCGTTCGAACTCGTTCCTGTGGGCCAGTTATTTAGCAGATGACTTTCCAAATTGCCATAAAAAATTGCATAGGTGCCAGCTAAAGCTAAATCCGACAAAATACTTATGATTGTATTAATTGACTGGCCCTAAATGGGTTAGAGTGTGCAATAACTGGTGGCTTTACCGGGGAGTCGGGGTCCGGCTCTTGTAACCCATAAGGGCGGTGGCGCACTGGGAGATGTTAGCTCTGATCAAATTGTCATATCTCCACCTCCGACTTCGGTCAGGTTTGGGCTGAATACTGAGTTTTGGTTCAGGCTAACGGATAGGGTCCAAGCAAACTGGCCGCCTGCTGTGGGGTGGCGGGCCTCCATATGCGGGCACGGCGGTCCTGTTTCCCGGCCTTTTGGAACCACACTGGGATCTCCGGTGCCGGCTGTGCCGGCTTACTTGGGCTGCTGTGTGCTCGTCGTTCCCCTTTAGGAGCTCTCTCCAAAGGGTTTGAGTCCTTACCTACGTAGGTAGGGTGTCGGCTGGAGTTGCTATAGCATCCACTCTTAATCCCACTGCTGTGTGCGAAGTGGGGATTGGTCCACCCATTGCTGCACCTTCTGCTGGGTTGAGTGGCTTGCGTCTAAGGTGCGACCATCAGTAGTTGGGTTCTGCTACCCATGCTGGATTTGTCACCTGTCCGGGCTTGGGGACGCTGGCGTAGGGCACTATGATGATATGGTCTTTGTTACTAGGTACACCGGGCTATAAATTCTAACACACTGTATTAATTGACTCTTTCATAATAAGTCAATTTAATGAAGGTTAGCCATTTTTTATGTTAGCTTGGATTAAAATATTTTCCCCCTCGAACTTCCCTAGATTTAGCTAATTTTTGTTCGGATTTTCATTATCACTTTTAACCGTTTTTAGGGGTCTAAATTTCCCAAGGTGTGGGAAATTTCCCTCAATCTGGCATCACTGGAAGGAAATTTTGATACTTACCCGTTGAATATGTTCAAGTAATGCAGTTTCCCTAAATGCAATAGAATTATATCTATATTTTCATATTTCTGTTTTATAATTATAAATTTATAATAATTGTAATTTTTTTATTTAGAAAAAAAATCATATTTCATTAAACGTAGACAATTTTAGTTGAATTTGAAGATTTTTTTATTTATTGGGTAGACGTATTACTCAAATATTTAAAAACAAAAAAACCTAGAAATTTAAGAAAAAATTCAAGTAACAAATATCTCCATAAGGTTCCATATCATGTTTTAAGAAGT
The DNA here is from genome assembly GCF_980474605.1 of Leiobunum rupestre. Taxonomy (NCBI): domain Eukaryota; kingdom Metazoa; phylum Arthropoda; class Arachnida; order Opiliones; family Sclerosomatidae; genus Leiobunum; species Leiobunum rupestre. Next base: position 20,568,937 of record NC_143386.1, read on the forward strand.
ACTGTGAGACGGCCAGGAGCAGTGGCTCACTCCTGTAATCCCAGGCGTCCGGGAGGCAGAATTCGTGGATGGCCGTGTGAGAACGACCACCAATCCCCCAACGGGTGGTCGGAATACTTCCGCCACGGGTGTCCCCACCCCTGTCCCCTCGTATCCCCCCGTTGGCGTGGCCGTTACACATATCTCGCCCTGATTAATCAGATGGTGTCTTCGCCAGGCTCGCGGTCTTCTCAGACTCAATTCAGCCCTTTCTTCTTTGAATAATAAAAAAAAGTACTATGAGACGTATCACCATAAACAAATTCATAACTTTACCACCTTTACCACCCGAGCTACACGTGATTTACCATTTTTCCCTATAGAGAAAAAGGTCAAATCGTAAAAAACGTCAAGTAAAGAAAATATCTCGATGTGGTTCCATATCAGGTTTTAGGTAGTACTATGACAAGCATCACCATAAAAAAATTCATAACTTTACCACCTTTACCTCCCGAGCTACATGTGATTTACCATTTTTTATTCGTAAAGTTGCAACTTAGAACATTTAATTTTAAAAACACTGGACGGGCGAAAAAGAAGAAATCAGGCGATAGTATCGGCACCTGGTAGAGATAAATTGAAGCTTCTTCCTTCCCCCTTTCTCTCTCTTACCAAAGCAGCTGGCATCATGCATTGCGGGACGCGTTACGTTTCTCTTTTCCGCCACCTGGTGGATTTAGCGCTGTACTTTCGCCAGTCGTTTGCTTGAACCAACACTGCCTTTCGATTCAAACTTAGGGTTGATAGGCTTATGATGGCACTGAACAATATCGTTTAACTTTAGTTTGTAAGTTTTTCAGTTTCGTTAGAAATATAATTGTCATGCTAGAATGATGATAATAACTATGAGTGAAAATAGTTTAGCCCCCCAATTTCAAAATAAACTACCTTCAGAAACGTAAAGATTGTCTTTAAAATATTAAAATTTGTGTTCCGATTTCATAATTTATCACTATTTTTACAAAGTAGGTGTAATTTTCCTTTTGAAAACGTTTGAATTTCCTCCCAAAAAAGGAGCGTATATTGTTCGGTGATCGTTAAATAAGATATAAATCCTGCCATTCCCGCGGCAATGCACGGTTCCCGGGACAATGGGTCAAAAGCCCTTTTCAACGCGGCTCGCTAATCCTCCCAGGAAAACTGAGGAAATCGCCAAGAAGTAATATTCTAGAGAGCCAGGACCTGCAAGTCACTGTTTATATAGCACTTGTTAAAATAATGGAAATTTTTCACCTGTACGGAAGGCTTTGGTCCAATTCGACCGAAATCCCATTCGTTCGAAAACGATTTAACATTGAGTCCCAATCGATCGAAAATACCCCAATTGTGCGGTTTACAGCCCAATTTTGCTACAAACTTAACCATTCACATTAAAAAATGAAATTGTTCGAATTATTGTATTCTTGATATAAATAAAAAGTTCAAAGCATAAATATATTTATAAAAGCGCGCCACCCTAGGGAAGTGAGAGACTAACCTAACCTAACCTAACCTTACCGTTAGTACACCTGTAACAATTTTGTTTAGCTATATCTCGGGGCAAAAGTAAATAACAAAACAATAGGTTCCAATGAACCGAATCCGCCTTTTGGGCTATATTTCGGAAACATATTGAATTCGGTCGAATGGGAATATACCGTACGGAAGCAATAAGCGTTCCCCATGGCGTTCACTTTTAACCAGGTAGCTTATCTGACATATTAAAGCAACTGTCGGCTCTATCATTGCCACCTGTATTATGAAAAGGCCCCTGTTATTAGAGATGGCCATGAATCTATCCGATTCTTCGAAAAGAAAAACGACTTTTATTTATGCCAAAGGAAGCTAGCATTCAGAATAGTCAATTGATAATGTCGTCAGCGAGCAATTGTAGAGTATTAAAGTTAGAAAACGTATAGTCTATTTTGTGGGCTTTAACCTATAGACTATATATCCCATGAAAAAATATTTTATGAAATTACTGTAATTTATGTCATTGACCAATTTACAAACGATCCAATCAACGCGAGGGGTACCTATAAGTACCCGCCTTTTGGATAAAAATGTAGCTTAACTAACTTGTTTTGATTACGACGATAGGTGGAGAGCGTGGAGCCATCTATTAAAGGGAACGGAAGCTAAAATTCAAAATAGCGAAACAATAACGTCGTCAGAGAGCCATTATAGAGTATTATATTTTGACCACTTTTACTCTACTTAGTGAACTTTAAACTAAATTATAAATCCCATATAAAATATATTGTAAACAATTACTATAATTGAAGTTATTAACAAATTTACAAACGAGCCAGTCAACGCGAAGCATACTTTTATGTCCCGCCTTTTGAGTCAAAATGTAGCTTCAGCATCTTGTTTTGATTTCGACGCTAGCGACATCTGTTGGAAAAAAGAGCTACTTCACCTAGAGCCGACACTCGCTTTAAGGCTGGCCAAAACCAGACGTTCTGTTTCCAGGTGAAAAGTTTCCGTTATTTCCACAAGCACTTTATAAACAATACCATACAATACCATGCGGGTACTGACTCTACGAAATATTACTTCTTGGCAATTTCCTGGGAGGATAATTTATCTAAGCGCCTATTAATGCATATGAAATCGGTTTCATTTCTTTCGTAGGTTCAGCCATGGCTGATGTTTCCCGCCAACAACGACAAAGATTTGACTTTGAAAGAAGTCAGCGGAATTATGTCAACTATATTTCAAGACATTGTGCCTCGTTTACAACTGAAGTAAATGGATTTACACAGTGGCGTCGGAACAGAGTGGGGTAGGGGGGCTAGAACCCCCCCGGTCTAGCACCCCCCTTAGATTTAGCTTTCCATATTTTAATTCAAAAAGTTTAAAGATTGTATTTTTTCATAACTTGTATAACTAAAAGTTTTATCATTGCGCGATTCGGGAAATTTTCTCAAAAAGCATTTACTCTAAAAAACGGAAATTTCTTAAAGGGGAACGGCCGAGCTTTTCCAAATATCGCCTTATTTGCATATCAAAAGATCAACAAGAAGTTCAATATTCTACACGTACCTTATTTGGTCTTGAAAAAATAGTTTTAGGCCCAAAAATTTGAAACGCATGATAACGCTAAATATTTGGGTTTGAATTTTCGCCGCCATCTTAGGGTGTATCGCCAGCGCCAGCCCAACAACAGTAAGTGATTTGCGAACTAGCTTAACTTTTGAAATCGCGCAATTTAGGCTTAGGTCTCTTATAACTGGAACGCGCCGCGCGTGCAAAATAAAAATAAAACTTAAAATCTTTCGCGTCTCCAGCAGCGCGCGCTTTTATATATATTTTATTTTCAATTTTAAACAAGCAGGGAGTGTCCCACCGGTTTCTCACCAGGTGTCGCAGCGGACACGCTCTTTTCAATTTCCCGAATTTTATTTATTTAATTAAAAAAAAACGCTTAATAATTTTTTATGCTGTTTTCGCCAAAACATTTTAGTTTTTAACGGGCTATAGAGCTCTCTAAAAAATTTGTTTAGGGTTGAGCTTTATTATCCCTTTTCATAATCTACTTATTCGCTAATTTTATCATCCTTTACAATGCAGTCCATAGGTGGTTCCTTTTAACTTAACATCTTGCATATAGAGCTATCTAACTGGTTAAACCTTGACCGTTCCCCTTTAAGAAAATGTATTATTGCTTTTTGAAAAATGAGCCTTTCCCTACCAAACCAACGTTACTAGTAGGTTTTCGAGAATGATCTACAAGTTTATCCGAGGGGTCGGACATTTACCAAAATCCCGTACACTTTGTCTAAAATCGCAAAATCTTTTAACTCTCTCTATGGTAAATTATCATTGAAATCACAATTCAACAAGTTGGCAAGCCAAAATATACCTCTCCTCGGAAGAATTGTCCCTAGTGGTATTAATTTCTCGAGATAACCTTTAAAGATATATCTCCGCAATTTAGAGTTATTTGTTAAAAATATTAACCCATTTCTATCCCGCCCGGTATAAAATTTTAATTATAATTAAAATAATTGAGACGAAACGACCAATTTTAATTTATTCAGAATAGCATAAGTTAAGTAGTTACAACAGTAAGTTAGACGTACTATAACAATGCACAATTGAATTAAACCCTTTTATCAGTTAAATATAATACGAAGCAAATTTTAATGAAAGAAATATCTACAGAGGCTTTTTGGAATTACTCGCTTACGAAATACTTGCCGCATCTTTAACGCTCATTTTATTTCAACACTCGCCCTTGATGAAGATACCGTAGATATCTGGTAGTGGACGACTCGTTCACTTCCTGTTGACGTTGTGACGCATACCACATGAAAAAGACCAATGCCGTCCAATTTCCAATATCATATAATGACTCGCACACCCAAGAAATCGTAGATATCCAAATATCCACACCAAATGTATTTACAAGAAGCAAAAACCTTACCATCAACAAAGCACAGAGAGCCAATTTACTAACCGCCAGCTCTTAAAGCAATTAACGTTAAATTATCTCCTTTGAATTAACAGAACTATATATAGGTCGTTAAGAAAGTGGACCACCCACAGGGTCTACCCTTTAACCCTCTAATCTCGGCTGACTGCGCTAAAACAAGATTTAACCTTTAAAAAATACCAGATTAGGCCTTCATAAATTCATTAATAAAAAAAGACTTTATTACCTATTATGCTTACGATGCCTGTCTTAATTTCAGTGAATCTAAGCAGCTATCGGTGGTTCTGTGGTAGAGCGCTCGACTGCCAAGCCGAATGGTCTGGGTTCGAAACCTGGGTGGCGCATTTGTTTTTAATCAATAGAGAAACGCTAAATTAGAATTTCTTCGATGCAATAATTTCAATTTCAATTCTGTTTCAATTAAACCAAAATTTCGTACTCTATTAAATACGCTTCCGATAAAGCTGAAGGTCTAATTTTCAATAAGGCGTAACAAGTGTCGGTGGTTCTGTGGTAGAACGTCCGCCTGTCAATCAGGAGGTCTCGGGTTCAAATCCCGCCCGATGCGATCGCAAATTGATACTAAGACGAATACCGTGTACAACTGGTGGAAACCCTGCCATTGAACGTTGAGAGGTAGCATTACACTCAGCACTCGGTCCGTCCCAAAGTCATTAAGAAGAAGTTGGAGAGAAAACGCCCATATAAACACAACAGACTCAACATGCACATCCATCAGAACACAAACACAACAAATTCAACACTCACAACCTACGCATAAACATTACAAAAACGTAGAACACCAAGCCGTCACGACGGTGAGCGAAAAAACACCATCCAAAAGAAACCGCAAATGCATCCGTTAACGCTCACCGTCACACGGTGGTTTTGCCAACCCTTTGAGAAACTGCGTACGCAGTGATTACACTTTGCACCGAAAATGCGAACGCGTTCGCAGTCCTGACAGACAGACACACCCACAGACCCACCCACAGACAGACACGGTCGTTGTATAACCCCTCCTAGGGGACTTTGTCCCCTCGGAGAGGTAAAAAGTAATGATAAAATCGCCAAAATCTCTACGAAATCCCGTACAAAATAATGGCCCCCTCGACTTTATCATTGAAACCTTTCAACTAGCACCTATCGGTAAAAAAATTTAAACCACGAATATGTTTCCGATTGTTCTGAAATTTAGAAAATGACGCCTTCCCTACGTAAAAAGTAAATCCTGAAACTTTCATTATTCTTTGGTTTTAAGGAATTAGCTTATGTTCCGTCCTTATTCGGGCTAGACATATTATATTTATTTAGCTCGATTAACCAGCGAACCAGTGTTGCATTTTTTTCCAGATAAAAGATATTAATGAACCGCCCTGGTTTATAAAAAATCGGACCAAACCTTCCGCCTCTCTGTATACAAAAGTAAATAAGCACATCAGTAGTATTTTATAGAATATGCCGTCAAGGCGGTTACAAAATTAAGACTCTAATAACATAGATTGTAGCAAAAGTGACATAATTACCAAAAGTGTGACAATCCCTGTACTTTCGTATGCTAAAGGTTAATGAATGCTCGACTCGAGATTGACCACATAAAAGACTATTTATTGTCGCCTTTCTGGATCTTTTTTAGTCTGTGGTTATTATATCGTAGGTACATGGCGATAGCATCTCCACAGAACGACGAAAAATAAAAGAATACACTAACTTTGACCAGTGCTACTTAGTTCCTCCGTTCCTCACTAAGAGGCGTTATTTGTTGGTATAACTTCCTTCCCTACCAAGGCATACTTTCCCTTCTCCCCTCTCAACTTGTATTTCGCTCGTAACATTCATTAAGCATAGGTCCGATTGAGACACTTTTGGTAATTATGTCACTTTGGGTTGTAGTACCTTAAGTTTGATTTAAGGAGTCATAAGAAATTTTAAACTGAAAAATCGCCCGAGTTTCTTGTCGGTTGATAAAATTAAGCCATTTCGCGCAGGGTCGTAGCAAGGGCGGGGCGGATGGGGTGGCCGCCCCGGGCGCCACCGTCATGTTAGAGTATAGGGGCGCCAAAATATTATTTGCAAAAAAAAATAAGCTTATATTAAGGGCGCCAAATTTTCACTCGCCCCGCGCGCAACTTTTTCTAGCAACGCCACTGATTTCGCGCGACGGCTGCCATAGGGGGCGACACTGTATAGGGCCTTTCACTTTAAAGCAACTGTCGGCTCTATCATGGCCACCTGTATTATGAAAAGGCCCCTGTTATTAGAGATGGCCATGAATCTATCCGATTCTTCGAAAAAAAGCGACTTTAGTGGAGAGCGTGGTGACATCTATTAATGGTACAGGAAGGCAAAATTCAAAATAGAGAAACAATAACGTCGTTACAGGACCATTTTAGAGTATTATAATTAGATAACTTATACTCAATTTAGTAAACTTTAACCTAAATTATATATCGCATATAAAATATATTGTTTAAAATTACTACTATAATTAAGGTTTTTGTAAAATTTAAAAACGAGCCAATCAACGCGAAGGGTACTTTTATGTCCCGTCTTTCCGGTTAAAATGTAGATTAAGCATAGAACTTGTTTTGATTTCGGGCTTTTCGGCGCTAGCAACATCTGTTGAATAAAGAGCTAATACACGTCGAGCCGACACTTGCTTTAATTCGGAAAAGCATTTAGAGTGTTTTCTTTGAATACGCCACTCAAGCATCGAAAGTGTCAGTTAGTAGTTATACTTCGTAAAAATTGGTCAGTAACTAAAGATCAAATGAAATGATGAAAACAATTTCTTATAATTAATTCAGGATTTTGAAATGTTTCTCAATATTACCGATATTTCCTTTTTTCCAGAAATATTGAAAGTGTATATGGGTTTCTCAAATTTAGAATATTTTTACGTATTTTCTAAAAAAATTCATATTTCTCTGGATTTATAATATTTCTTGAGAATTTCTGGATATCAGAAATATTGAAAATACGTTTTCATATTTTTCGAAACTTTTAAAATTTTAATCCGATTTTCCGGGATTTCTAACTTAGATCGTGATTTACTATATATCTAGTGGATTTTTAGATTTCCAGAAATAATAATTTGCATTTAGCGCTAATTGTACCCCAAATATTTTAAAGTGATTATCCCCTCTCATCCTACTGAATTTCCTTACGGTATTTTCTGAGTCCACCGGCTCCCAAATATTTCCGACGCCACTGAATTTCATATGATAATTAACATTATAGGCAAATTGCACCTTGCGTGATAATCTCATCCTTTGATTTTATTTTGTAAAATTTAACTCTGTAAAGTGTGTCTTTGCAAAGACACGAAACGGACACTTTCGGAAATCAGAAAGAAGATGGCAGCTGGACAGGATTTATTGGACGCTTGGTGAGAAACGTAAGTATCAAATCAGAAATAAAACTAGGACGGAACACCGTTTCCTTAAAAAGGAACGGACCACTTTTCAAACAGCCCCGCAGCATTAACTGCCCAAGAAAATTAAGGTTTGTTTTCATTAGAGCAAAAATGTCCGTTATGCCTTATAAAGGGGGTTTCAAAAGGTTACGCACCAATTTTAAGGAGTTGAAGGGGGTGAGTTGAGAAGTATGCCTGTTTTTCCCCATTTTCCTACGATGAGTTAAAAGAGCGCTAGAGAGCTTCAAAGTGTGGCCTACTAACCCGTGGAAGAAGGCTGCAACAAGCGCAAAACCAAACAGTAGGGGAATGCGAACATTAAGGTTTGGGTTCATGTGATAGGTGAAAAAGGACTTTGTAAACAAATCGAGGTTACCAGCGTAAAAAGTAAATTTAAACAGTATTTAAAGTCCCTGCACGCTTTTTAATGTATTTTTCTTTCCTCGCGTAAAACCTTTTGTGCGGTAAAACCTCTGTGACCGTGAGCGTCAACACAAATAATTTGAGTATGTTCGATGTAAAAATTTGGTTATGCTTGGTTTCCACTAGCGTCTGTCATAAAGCATTTTTCTTTACGCGCGTCAAAGTTGAGTGTCGCGCTATTAAGTGTGCTAGTGGAAACTAAGCATTAAAACAAAGAAGCTAAGGGTACGTTCAGACCAAGGACAGTAGATACTGGGACGAGAAAGCAGGAAAAAAATTTCGATTTTAAACGTCTTCATATACAAGGGGAGTTAGATGTAAACAAACCGCGGCCATTGTTAAGACGTGGTTCACCATGGACAGTATTATTATAGTTAGTTTTTACCATTTTGATGTTAAATTAAAAATAAAACTACGAGCGTAAATAAAAAAATGCCCATTTGTTTTGAACAGTGCTGGCGCTAGGAGTTTCGGGCCCCAGGTAATTTTAACTCCAAAATTCGGTTTTTTTGGAAATATCATAAAATTTTAGTTAGGCACCCGTTTCAGCGGGCCCCTTTCAGAGGCTCTGACCCGGGGTACTGTTGCCCCGCTTACCCCTCTCCCCCTAACGCCGGCCCTGGTTTTGAACACTTAAGCCTCGTCAAGAACCGCTGAAATTAGGTGACCGCCATTTTGTTTGTTTACAACTAACTCTCCTTGCGTTTAGGTCATTTTAGGTGATATATTCCAACGGAGGCCGCCAATACACTTTCTCGTCCCTGTATCTAATGTCCTTGTTCAAACGGTTCAGTAACTCAAATCTGTTAAAAATCGGTTTTTAATTGATGTTTGCTTGATGAGCGCTTGTCGTCATAGTGACGTAGGAAGTTACTGAACGGTGTTATTTCTAGTCAGCGCTGTTTTTAAAGATGGCGGCGATACATTTTACTGGGCCCGAAAATCAGATGAAGTGAAAAATATTATTTTCAATAATAAATGAATTGGTAAATGACGAAATTGTTGACGACAATATTCTTAATTGTTGCAACCAAGGCTTAACATTTATTTTCTGATAAGTTCAATTAAATTTTAACAAACTTTTTAAAATTTCGTAGTGATAATTTATGTTTCGTAAAGCAAATCAGTGTGTCAGAATTTATAGCCCGGTGTACCTAGTAACAGAAACCAAACCACCGGAGTTCTATCATCATAGTGCCCCACGCCAGTATCCACAGCCCGGACAGGTGACAAATCCAGCATGTGACACTTAACACGTGTTGGAGGACAAATGAAAATGATAACATCGATGACCTTGAACCATGTCTTCAAGGTCATTGAAAAATCATCTCGAGAATCGTTAGATTTAGAAACTTCGTTCCCATTTGAAAGTTGTTCCTCATCATAATTTATGTCTCATAAAAATATTTCTACGGAGGTATAGGTATGAGTTATTACGTCAACACAATGTGATTACGCAACTTATGAGGTGGTCAATCGGTTTTCCAACTCGCGTTTTTACCAAGAATATTCTGGAAAACGTTTGGCTCGTGTGAATATAGGTCTTAAGAGTTTCTGATGAGTTTTTGCACATAGATTACCCGTTTTTATGAGATGTTCATACACTAGAACTTTATCGTACCACATTACAGGAATCGGACATTGGCATTTTGCCTACAATGATGACATATGAAAGAAGTTCCGTTGTCACCTATTTGAAACCGTTTATAAGTACACTCTGGGTGATGGTCGGAGGATCACCAGACGACAAGAATACAAATTTAATGGGTCTAGTGATGGTTTTCGACTGGGAAGTGAGTCAAATTTTTATTATATTAAAATCGTTTCAATACTTGCTTTAAAACTATAACTATTCAAATACATTAGTGACGTTAGTTTATTCACGATCTTTAGAACTAGTCTTCAGGAAGACCCGTGTAGTATGTTTTGGTACAGCAGGGTACACTATAACGAAATATTAAACAAGTAATGCGGTCCTATGAACTTTTTACCATTGATATAGTATCGTCCAATCACATTTTCTTTCCTCTCGGGTATCCGCCCCTGTAGCATTTTAGAGTCGGGCCGACGTCGGCTAGTGTCTTAAAACAGAAAGGTCGGCCTACTGTCGGGCCACCCCACTCTGAAAGGTCGAAATGTCCTAGTAGAAAAGTAGTCGGCCGACCGTCGATCGACAAGAAAATTCGACTCACTTCCGATGTATGTCCTACTCAGAAAGGACTATGGACCGACTCAGAAAGGACTATGGGCCGACTCAGAAATGACTATGGACCGACTCAGAAAGGACTATGGGCCGACTCAGAAATGACTATGGACCGACTCAGAAATGACTATGGACCGACTCAGAAATGACTATGGACCGACTCAGAAAGGACTATGGGCCGACTCAGAAAGGACTATGGGCCGACTCAGAAAGGACTATGGGCCGACTCAGAAAGGACTATGGGCTGACTCAGAAAGGACTATGGGCTGACTCAGAGAGGACTATGGGCCGACTCAGAAATGACTATGGGCCGACTCAGAAATGACTATGAGCCGACTTCAAATAGGCATATTTCCGACTCGGAAACGACGTTGTGCCGACGTCAAATTAAATCGCACTTCGGAACTCCCACTTAATACCAATTTGATGCCTTAACAGTAATTTAGCTGAGATTGAATCGATAATAATTTTCAATAAAAATGAGCTATTTATATTAATAGAACTAATCCAAACAATATACAAGTCTGAAAATCTTTTGGCGAAGTACATAGAATTAATAAAGTAGTGATATAGAAGAGAAACATTTTAATTAAGCTTCTAGATTTTAATACGTAAAAACAATTACAATTCAAATACTTTTAACAAATATCATTATCTTTTGATGTTGTAGTCTAATTATATTTTATTTATAAAACACATGACCTTGTAATTGCCAAGGCCTAACAGCTCATGCAAAACATTGTTCACAAAGCTATAATTAATTGATATAGATATTATTTATATTGATATATTATTGAAAAACTTACTTTTTTAGTTTAGATTTAATGTATTTCTCAAGATTCCAATGATTTTCCATTAATTTTGAATAGAAAATTAAGCGCACAAGTCAACAATTACACCTCCCATCTCAAGCGAGTTCGCCAATAAAATTCTATAATGCTGCTAGTCCGGAGATGGCGCTGCGAAAGTATTAACTGGCGCGTGCTTTTGAATTTTTTAAACTATGAAGCGTTTGTGATCGTATCAATAGGCCTATTTATTAATACATTTTAAATTTTTTAATCTATTTAGAGTATAATTAATCAATATAAATAAAAATCAGGAATTAATATTTTGAAATAATATCGTAAATCGCAAACCCCTGTAACACATGAAGTCGGTTTAGAGCAAAGACTATATACGCTTCGCTTACTAGACAGGCGTCTCCATACAAAAAACCTGTTAACACTTTCGAAACACGGGAGAAGCCTTTGACCAGCCGTTAGAGGCACCACTAGTAGCACTCTGAAGCGCGAGGAAAATTTTGACCAGCGTCTGCTATCGTATGCAAGTTGAGCCATTGAACACGCCAATCTATTTATATATAGTCTTTGGTTTAGGGTCGGGGTACGGTCGATAAGTCGGTTTATAGCATTGAGTTGGGAATAAATAGAGGTACAACTAAATCTGTCTGGCGCGGGACCAATTTCGTTCCAAAAGGAGACTTTATCAACTTTATCGTTCAACCGTGGGGGCATCTGTCTTTATTGGTGGCAACTATTGCAATTGAATTTTTTCGCGAATCTGATGCGAAATTGAAATCTATGATTTCTCGTAACAAACAAACCTTTGAAGTTGTTTAAAAATAATTTTATTCTGTCAACACGATTCTTTTTAACTCAAGTTACGGTGAGTTAGCTAATAATTATTTATTTTTAGCCATATAACTTTACAAAATATAGATGGCGCTACCGCCTAGTTATAAAGATGAATTTCGTACAGTCTTATCAGATTAGGCCCCGCGTAACCATGGCAACTGGAATCGTAATTTTAATTCTAGCAGTATTATTTCGACACTAAAACCGTAATTTTTTTTGGACTATTTATGGTCGGTATGCCGACCATTATCCAACTTAAAATAGACCTTACATTTAATTATTGGATTCGACATTAACTTTATGAAACCGACCATATTTATTTAGGAAAAGGGGATATTTTAATTATTTTCTGACTATTTGATGATGATGAATTTTTTATTCACTTTTATTTTTTCTTCAAACTTATTTGTATTCGAAAATCTAATAATGAGATCAGTTTTGGGTCGGAAATAAGCATTAATATAAAGTCGGCCCGACGTCGTTTCGGAGTCGGTTCTTAGTTCTATTAATTGGCGGTAAAGAGTCGACGTTTTGCAGTCGGCCGACCATTTTACCCCTACGACATTTCGACCCTCAATCCAAAGGTCGGCCGACTTTAGCGTTTAGTACCTTTTGCCGACGTCGGCCCGACTCTAATTTGCTACAGGGAAGTAACTTCTTATGCAAATTAATTTCTAAAAATTAATTAATCATAATTAGTAAAAATGAACTTCAAGTATAATTATAATTATACAATAAAATACAATTATTTTAAAAATATGAAAAAAATACGTGTGGTCCTTATCAAGTCGGCATATCGACTGTACATTAAAGTCGACTTGCCGACTTTATAAAGTCTCAAAATGGAAATTTGTAATTTTTGGGATAAAAAAATTGAACAATTTGAGTCGGCATACGGTCGTCGACCTGAAAACGACTTTTAGACCCATACCCGACTCTTGACCGACACCCTAATGCTACAGGGGCGAGAGTACCGTCAACATTACTATAAGCAACCGAATCTAAAGGTACCGATATCGGAAGAAACGGGTTATTTTACTATTTATGTTTTTAAACATAGCCCTGGTTTATCTCAAAAGCTAGCTGGCCAGTGCTTTCTGCGACCTTAGAAAATAATAATTACTGATATTCTTCAAGACGATCTTCTAGTGTTTTTGCACAGCAGGGTACACGACGACGAAATACTACGCATTTACTGCAGTCATATTATCTTTTTACCAGTGCCTTAGTATCGTCCACTTATTTTATTTTCTTCATGTATCCTGGCTTATCAGAAAAGCAAGCAAACGTGTACTATATCCGTCATAACTAAAGCAGGGTACACGAAGACAAAAGACTATCATTAAATGCAGTCCGATATGTTTTTTACCATCTTCTTCGTGGGTTCTGTTTTAGCAGAAAAGCTAGCAAGTGAGTGCTTCATCCGTTATAACCACTTGCGAAACCCCCCTTAGCGCGGCTTCGCTAATCGGTTTGAAACCTGGTAACATATCTTGAGCCAAATATGAAAATAAATTATAGAATTTTGCAGTCGTGTGACTGAATTAAAAATTAAGCAACACTTTACTGTTCAAGGTGTGGATTGGCGTTTTCTTGGCGATGTCCATTCTAGTTATACTCTCATCCAACTTTCTGTTACAAAAAAAGGACCATAAAAATCGGTACAACGCGGATAACATTTACGGAGCTATTTTTCAATATCTGGCAGCACTTTTAAACGAGAGTAAGTATTAACAGGGATTCATATTCTATTATATAAAAAAATATATATATATGATGTAATAAAAATCAATATTTTCAAGTTTCCAATTGCAATTGGAAAAAAATAGACAACTATCATCATGGGTGCGTCTTCCGTGGCCAGAGAGGAAACTATCCAACTACGACATGAAATGGAACATTCCATTTGGCTCGAACTTCCCGCCAAAACGCGTATAAAATGTTCTAATCACACTGCATAGGAATATATACTAATTAGATAATTATATTACCATAAGTAACATAATAATAATAAGTATGTCAATTAACGAGATTTACAACCAAACTGATTTTCATAGTTATTGCGTAATTAAGATGTTTTCTCAGCACAGAGCCGTCTAGTGTCTAAAATACGCAAGACTTCCGCTAAGCCGAAATATCTGGTTTCCGATAGATAGGCGGAATATTAGGCTAAAATGATAAAAATTAAAAAAAAATTATCACGCGTGATTCGCACGCGGGGGCTTCAAAAGCCAAAGCCCCTCGCGACTAAAGAACGTGTTCTCCGATATTAGGCTTCAATATTTATCAAAACGTAGTCACCCAAAACGGTAAGTCGCGAGTCCAAGTCGCAGCTTGAAGAGAGTATCAGTGCCGAAAAAAGGTTCGGTTAGAAAATTAACATTAAAGAAATAGGAAATGTCATACTTAGTGTTATTATGTTACTTATGATATTACCGATAAAATAGTTTTGGAAACTCCGGTTTACGATGAGCACTATACATTATTCCAAAAAGCATTTTGAAAAATCAGCAGGAGCCTTCGAATGTTCGGGTCTATAAAGTACCATTGCCTTTATTGTTTTGATGTTGCTGCTGCGTCACGCGTGACGAATCGATGACGTTTTACTACGAAAAGCCTTGGTCATAAATGGGGTAAATTCTACAATTCACCCTGTTTTAAAGTACAAAGTGAACTGAACTTCTACGTATGTCGTGACGAATGAGCTACATAAAAACAAGTTCAGCTAGCGTAGGGTGCGTAGCTTAATTTATGGAAAGGGCTATTACATTAGCACTTAACCATTGACCATTGCTGGTCACTATTGTGAAAGTTGTGATTGAAGATGGTCATTTCACTAACATGTTCCTATACTCCTACCGCTTTTCAAGGTGTTGAGCGATAAGGTAGATTTCTAGGATATATCTGTACTAGTTTCACCGACATGACGGAAGTATTTTCCAAACTCAATCGATATTTTTAGTCCCTCATTAAGATATTGAATTCGTTTATTGATATTTCCGTCAATTTAAAAACAACTGCAATACAAATTAAGAAATAAATGCAAAATTAAAACTTTCAGTTTATTCCAATGCGAGATGGTATATTTTGTAATAACTATGCTTCATGCGAACCAACTACCCTGCCTGTCGTGTTTTGTTTACAATGGCGGCGTTTTTAAGGTTTTGCGTCCTTTCAATTTGCGAACAAACGCTCAGTTATAATGCTTGGTTTCGACTAGCGCCCGTCGTAATGTATTTTTCTTTACGCGCGTCCAAATATGTGTACGTCCCAAAGTTGAATGACGTGACGTTACGCGCTAGTGGAAACCAAGTCTAAGCCTTGGTTTCCACTAATTTACAAGAAGCTGCCATTCATAGACTCTTCATAAATTCATTTCAGCCTCTTTCAAGGAACCTGGTTCGAATTTTAAGAGATTTCTTTTCGGGACTTGGCTTTTGTCCATCATTGTCTTGACCAACTCGTTCACCGGTCACTTCCGAGCCAGCATGATGGTGTCGCTGCCTTCCCAGAGATATAACACCATCGCTGAACTGGCCAGGTCCTCGCACCAGGTGGAATCGTGGCTCTGGAAAGGCACCTCCGTCGAAGACTATTTTCGTGTAAGCTACGCTTTCAATAGTGTCCACATTAGCACAGATTAATCGTTTTGGACGAAAATGTATTTTGTTTACCGACGACTGAGAGTCGGCCCAATGACTCTTTGACGTACGTTTTTACACGCTTGCAAAGATCACGTTTTCTCCGAAACGTTGAGAGTGCTTGCAATCGGGTCGGGTCGGGTTTGAAGTTACCCGAAGGCGACCTGGTGGCCAGCCTACCTGCAATGTTTAGATCATGTCGTCTGAGCAGTGACAGTTCCACGTTCAAGCATTTAAGATCGCGTCGGCCTAAACCCTTCAATAACTAGTTTGACCGTGGTGGTTTTTGCGAACCATGTACTTCTTTAAGAAAAAAACGCAAACGATAAATTTTTTGGCGCCCGAAGATATAATTATGGTTTTTGTATGTAGTATTTCATTTTGTTGCTTATTTGTTTTACAAATACAACCGAGTCCTTCTGCGTGTTTCCTAATTGTTTGACGCGCGCTTTCGTTCAAAACACGTACTCCTTGAACGTGCCAACAAAGAGTTTTCCAAATGCTACGAACCATTGCGTGATCAGAAAGGCGCGAAACCTTTCCAAGGGTACTTGTGAACGCGGCTATTTTGAGGTCACTAAACCGATATCTTTTGCGGGAAGCGCGAAGCACATTGTTAATGAAACAAAATTAATAATGAGATGTAACTATTGGTTTAAATTCACAATGTAAGGAATTTAAAAAAAAAGTTATGGGTTCGCTAAGTCTGTCAATTTAAGAATTTTAATGTCGTAGTCGGCCAACTGTATTTTTTGTCTCTAACGGGCTTCCTCTCTACAGAATGATTGACTTTCGAATAAAGAAAAATTACTATATTTTAGTGTTGTTAATTTTCCGGCAAATAAAATGCGGAAAATGTTGTTTGAGCTCTTGTAATTAATTATAATAATAATTAATAATATCGAGTTTCAAACGATCGACATAGAGTCTTTTTGTACCGATAAGTAACCAGCTATGGACTGCATTGCAAAGGATGATAAAATTAGCGAATAAGTAGATTAGTCCATTATGAAAAGGGACAAAAAAAGTAAACCCTAAACAAATTTGAAGAAATTAAAAAACTTACAAATAGCTCGTACCGATAGGTCTTCGAGCAAACAAAAAGACGCGAAACTCGGACCAAATAGATCTTCGAGTGTTAGGTCTTCGAGCAAACAAAAAGACGCGAAACTCGGACCAAATAGATCTTCGAGTGTTAGGTCTTCGAGCAAACAAAAAGACGTGAAACTCGGACCAAATAGATCTTCGAGTGTTAGGTCTTCGAGCAAACGAAAAAACGCGAAACTCGGACCAAATAGATCTTCGAGTGTTAGGTCTTCGAGCAAACAAAAAGACGCGAAACTCGGACCAAATAGATCTTCGAGTGTTAGGTCTTCGAGCAAACAAAAAGACGTGAAACTCGGACCAAATAGATCTTCGAGTGTTAGGTCTTCGAGCAAACAAAAAGACGTGAAACTCGGACCAAATAGATCTTCGAGTGTTAGGTCTTCGAGCAAACAAAAAGACGTGAAACTCGGACCAAATAGATCTTCGAGTGTTAGGTCTTCGAGCAAACAAAAAGACGTGAAACTCGGACCAAATAGATCTTCGAGTGTTAGGTCTTCGAGCAAACAAAAAGACGCGAAACTCGGACCAAATAGATCTTCGAGTGTTAGGTCTTCGAGCAAACAAAAAGACGCGAAACTCGGACCAAATAGATCTTCGAGTGTTAGGTCTTCGAGCAAACAAAAAGACGTGAAACTCGGACCAAATAGATCTTCGAGTGTTAGGTCTTCGAGCAAACAAAAAGACGTGAACCTCGGACCAAATAGATCTTCGAGTGTTAGGTCTTCGAGCAAACAAAAAGACGCGAAACTCGGACCAAATAGATCTTCGAGTGTTAGGTCTTCGAGCAAACAAAAAGACGTGAAACTCGGACCAAATAGATCTTCGAGTGTTAGGTCTTCGAGCAAACAAAAAGACGTGAAACTCGGACCAAATAGATCTTCGAGTGTTAGGTCTTCGAGCAAACAAAAAGACGCGAAACTCGGACCAAATAGATCTTCGAGTGTTAGGTCTTCGAGCAAACAAAAAGACGTGAAACTCGGACCAAATAGATCTTCGAGTGTTAGGTCTTCGAGCAAACAAAAAGACGTGAAACTCGGACCAAATAGATCTTCGAGTGTTAGGTCTTCGAGCAAACAAAAAGACGTGAAACTCGGACCAAATAGATCTTCGAGCAAACAAAAAAACGTGAAACTCGGACCAAATAGATCTTCGAGTGTTAGGTCTTCGAGCAAACAAAAAGACGTGAACCTCGGACCAAATAGATCTTCGAGTGTTAGGTCTTCGAGCAAACAAAAAGACGCGAAACTCGGACCAAATAGATCTTCGAGCAAACAAAAAGACGCGAAACTCGGACCAAATAGATAGAGTCTTTTTGATTCACATTCAAAAATCGTTCCCTATACGATCGAAATGTAAAATATCGAAGTTCAAAGATTGACAAATCAGCGCATTACGTAGTTTTTAATTTTTAAAACTTTAACTCTATTCTCTATAATCACGGTGCGTGTATATAAAAATCCCACCTACTGACATCGTAACTTGTAAAATCGTACCTACTGACATTGAAACTATTGAAATCCCACCTACTGTTATCGAAACTAGTAAAATCGTACCTACTGACATCGTTACTAGTGAAATCGTACCTACTTACATCGAAACCTAACCTGCAACCTTTGATCTTTTCTTAAGCATTTCAGTAAAAATATGAGATTGATAAGAAAGGTCAACTAAGGATGCGGTCACTTTTATCGATCATATGATCCCTCTTAAAAACTTTTCGTTCAAATGAACTTTACTTTCGATCAAATGCACTTCAATCAAAAGGATCCTCTGTCGATCGTTTGGAATGCGATCAAATGTGTCTAAAACAGTAAGAAACATAGTAAATGAAAGAAATAGCTGCGTTACAAACTTATATAATAACTGCTGACTCGGGGTTAAGCCAGCGAATTTACGACACACCAGGATTTATTGATCGATTTACCTTTCTAATAAAAAGCACTTGATGACCGTCCTGCGAGCTAAAAGAGACCATCGTGTGTAAAAGAAATTGCACTAATAAATGAATTAGTATAAAATATTTCTATTCTTCTAAAATGATAGTTTGTAGCCAGAACTTTGAGCTTTTTGAATCAGTAGTAAATCAATCAATAGAAAGTGGCAAAAACCTTCAATAAATCTTTTCAATTTCCATTTTGCCACATAGTGGAAAACGTGAGAAGTTCATAAATTGCTGGATTTTCGTCTGCATAGCAGATGATTTGTAATTAATGAAGCCCTAAGTGTCTGCTATGCCGCTATGTAAATTGAAAAAGTAAATTCCAATTCATAAAATGCTGGGTACTTTGTGACGGAGCTTTGCAAATTTTGAAAAGCTGGCACAGCAGTCTATTGGACCATAAAATCAAGAACTGGCCTAGATGCCTCGCGTCGGCCCAACTGCCTTTTATCCCTAGGCGTTTAAAGGGTCAAAGAATTTCAAAAATGTAGCTTGAAAATGCCAAAATGTGATTGGTCGTATCTGCTTGCTATCACCAGGTTCGGATTGGGAGGAGCTAGCTGAAATTCGGGCTGAATTTGTCAAATCATTATGTGGCCCTTTAATTTTTGAACTGTCCCATTTCAATTTTACTTAATTCATTTCATTTGGTTTAGTATTCGTCGAATCCCGAAGTGAACAAAGTGTGGAAGCATATCGAGAGTAATGTCCGTTTGCTGCCGTTGTCGGAAATGTATAGTTTGGAGAGACTGATGTCACTGGGTTCTGGCAGAACAATCCTGATCGGTGAACTGTCCACGATGAAGGTCATCGTCGGGAAACTCTGCGACAGAATGCCTCAAATTAGTAACAACAACATGTATCTTGCAAAGGAAAATATCATGTCTCAGTACGCCACCGCCGTCGTCAGGAAAGAGTTGGTCCACTTGGACGTCTACCGGAAGATCGACGACCGGTTGGTTCTTTCATAAGCAGGGTTGTAGGGAGATGGTTCGATCACTTAGATTTTTGATTGGACGAAATATTTTTCTACCACGGATGGCACTAGTGACGCTAAGTAGCCCCTACAGATATTTTGAGGGCTTTACCTCATTACACTGGAGTACCTACGGAAAGGGAACACTACCAAGTTTTCGTGTCGATCGATCTCGGTTCTTTATTATCTCTAAATTAGTTAATTGTCGCTTTGTTATAAATTCATTAACAATTTAATTTTTGAAAATTGCAAACAATCTAAGCAAACCTAAGCTAATTAAGAGCCAAAAGTCAAAACTACGGTCAGTGTTATTCCTTTATTAATTCTAGTACAAAATTTGTATTTCAGTTCAAAAAAATATCTGAGAAACTAAAATTTAATGTTCGCTAATTATAAATATAAAAAAATTTAATTTCCTTAAAATTCCCACGTGTAAAACGAAACAGAAATTTAAGCGATCCCAGTTAGTTTGTAAAATTTAAATTTCCCGCTATCTCCTACAAATTAGGCTGCACCTCAGTACTTCTATGCATTGGGGGAATGCCCATAAGTATCTGAAGGGGCTACACAGTGTCGGGCGCGCCATCTATTTGCCACTTTTTCTTTAGCCAAACTCTCCTATGGTAGAATTGCTAAGTAAATATTATGGAAATAGATCCACTTTTTTAAACGCCTTTGTGATTATTATCCATCATCTTATGTGAATAACGATAAAGACTTATTCACATGAACCAACATTTTATTTTGGAACACGCGATTCTCCACTTGAATCGGTATTCTCAAAATCTGCTCTATTAATTCTACTACTCGTAATTCTACTGCTATTACAAAATACGTCGATAAAGGTTGGAAGGTTAAGACTGTCATTTAGTTTTGTTCGATCAAAACCAGGTGAATAAAAATTACAATATTTAAATATTTGGAGCTAGAAAAATCGTGGTCTCCATACGAACTCCAAAAAATGAACTTGCATTTATCTTTTTATTCGTTCAGGATAAATATTATTACTATGTGTCCAATATTAGCTCTATAGCCAGCTAGGCTTTTTGCAAAACGGTTTTACATATATCTCTTCATACTGTAGAGTTATATACCATACCGAAGTTTTTCTTAACGTAATATTGACCCCAAAAGATAATAAGTCATCGGCTATTATCATAAGTAACACAACAATAAAAGTATGAAACTTCCTACTGTCGATGCTAACTTTTTAATGATAGTCTGCTTCGTAAAAGACCATAGGAACTGACAAATCTCGGTGAGCAGCTACTAGTATTTGGAAGCGCCAGGTAACGGCGCTGAGATATCACTTCAGCCAACCTTTTACTCGGATCAAACAAAAATTAAAATAACGTTTACTTTGGCAAAATAATGATAAATTATTGAGTCGAAACATAAAATGGAATATTACAAAAATTCGCTTCGTTTCTGACCATACGTGCGCGTATTTTGTAATTTAGACCTAAGCCCGTTTTGTTCAGTATTTATAACCGTCAAGCCAACCTGGCATTAATTTTCTCAACGATTATTCCAATAATAATAATAATAATCATCAGCTAGGCTAATACCAAGGCACCACCTTAGGCCCAAGTAATCAAGCGACTTATTATGCCTTTAAACAGGTGGCCGGGTTACAATGCAAGGCAATCACCACGACATACTATAATGAATCGAAATGATAGTTATGATATTTCTAAACGCATTAAAAAGGTTCACGGGAATGCTTAAGTAACATAATAACGTAAGTATGACAATTAACAAATGTTTACAGCGAACTGATTTTCAGAGTTATTGGGCAATCAAGGTTTAGTTTAGCACATAGTACCGTAGAATTATTCCCAAGCCGTAATATACTACTCCCAGGACGTTAATATAGTACTCAGTTCGGTTACCAGGTCAAGTTCCAAAAGGAAATTAGCATTAAAATAATTATAAATCGCTGCCTAAGAAGCAAGTCAAGCTACTACATTAGACTGAGTTATTACTTCATTTAATGTTGCTTTAACCAAGGAGCAACAAACACAAGGGTACGGCAGCTAGCCTTTAAACACGGTAACGCAGTGTTGTGTACGAATTTCATTGGACGAGCCTTTACGCCGAACGTTTTACGGAAAGGGGGAAGACAATTTCCGTATTTTCCCCTTCCGACGGCAGCAGGCGCTAAAGCGAATAACCAATGAAAAATGTACACAAGATAATGTATGACTTTTGAGGGGTTGCATTCTCCTTGTGTGGGGTGCTGCGTTTTTTGCTCCTAGATTTAACCTTCTTTTCGGTGCATTTCAATTATTAAATAATTATGGCAATAATATAAATATAACACTAAAAATAAAGCTACAAGTGGTTGTGAACGTCCTTTCTGATTCGTACTTGCTTAAAGGGAATATAACCTGCAAATCAATATTCATGGAAGACCCCTTCAATTTTTCAAATAACCCTGTATAGTGGCGCCAAACATTTCTAAAGCCAAAAGCAAGAGCGGCCAGAGCCGCAAACGTTGGTGTTCCACACCAAATACCTGTGGTTCTATTCCCTTTAAGGATAAAACCCAAATTGACCATCATAGAGAATATGATAGTAAGTGGGGTGGCGGAGTGGTTAGCACTTTCGCCTCGCAGCAAGGGGGGCCGGGTTCGATCACAGCTTGTGGCATTGGGTGAAAACTCGGAACAACTTGTTCCGCGTTGAGTTTGCAAATTCTCTCTCCACTGGTTTAAGGGGTTTCCTCTTGCATAAAAACTTGTTGAGGTTAACGGTATTAGCTAGTGGGAAGTCAGATATCAGGCATCGACTCGTTCTAGAGCTTAAATGTTCCGAGTGTGCTTCAAAGCGTATACCAGTCTAAATATGGAGTCAGAGTGGGAAATAAGTGAATCAGTGAAGGTCAGAGTGGGGATAGAAATACGGTAATAGTTAGTGTAGGGAGCTGTTAGCTCGCGTGGCGTGAAGGGCTTGCCACCACCCTCCTACGCATTGTAACCCGGTCACCTGAATCAATGGTTTTAAAAGTGGCTTGATGACTTAGGCCTAAGGTGGTGTCTTGGGTATTATATTATATTATATTAGCCTAGCTGATTATATTTTTATAATCTTTTGTATTTCAGTATTCAGTGGTTGGTGGAATGTGGTTTGATTGAGAAAATGGTCGGGCGCGAGTACCAAAGTTACGACACTTGCATCAACAACAGAATGTCCTCCGGTCCGAGCGAGAAACCTCTGGGAATGGACGACATTGGAGCCATTTTCTACGTCTACCTGGTCTTGCAAGCCGCTTGTGTCGTCACCTTTGCATTCGAATTACTGCTTTGTCGTCGCAAAAACGTGGCTTTATCTGATGTTATCAACGGCGCGAAACATTAAAGGACTCGTAGATTTTAAACGTTAGAATCTATCGCTGCTTATTAACCATTGCAAAATCTTTAAATTAATTTAAAGCAACTGTCGGCTCTATCATTGCCACCTGTATTATGAAAAAGGCCCCTGTTATTAGAGATGGCCATGATAAAGCAACTGTCGGCTCTATCATTGCCACCTGTATTATGAAAAAGGCCCCTGTTAGTAGAGATGGCCATGAATCTATCCGAATCTTCGAAAAAAATGACTTTCGTGGAGAGCGTGGAGCCATCTATTAATGGGAACGGAAACTAAAATTCAAAATAGCGAAACAATAACGTCGTTAGAGAGCCATTATAGAGTATTATATTTAGACCACTTTTACTCTACTTAGTGAACTTTAACCTACATTATATATCCCATATAAAATATATTGTAAACAATTACTATAATTGAAGTTATTGACAAATTTACAAACGAGCCAATCAACGCGAAGCATACTTTTATGTCCCGCCTTTTGGGTCAAAATGTAGCTTCAGCATCTTGATTTGATTTCGACGCTAGCGACATCTGTTGAAAAAAGAGCTACTTCACCAAGAGCCGACACTTGCTTTAAGCTTAAGCATCTTGATATAAAAGAAACAATATGTACTGATTCGTAAAAAATAGTACTTCTAAAAACAAATAGATGGCGATAAATAGATTAAAATGCAATAACAAAAAGGAAGATTGGTCAAAATTTACTCATATTATAAATCTAAATAATAAGCATATAAGGTAATATGCCTACGCTAAGGACGTTTGAATTAATGACATTAAAAGTAGCTAGATGGCAAGATGGAATAAAACCTCTTCAGTTCCAGTTCTTACGGCAAAACACTCTTGGAAATTGAGGTAACATAGTTATCTCGCTTAACTGGCAAAAAATTAGAGATACTCCGTTGCTCCAATGAGATTAAACTCTGAACTATAATTAAAAAATTACACTTTAATAGAATAAACGCGGTATTTTAGCGGGTAGGCCTACAAGGCGAAAACACCAATTAAAACTATCCTATCTGAAAATGAGAAACTAGGTTACTTTGTTAGATATTTAAATAAAAGTTATACAGGGTGTTTCGAAAGGTTATGCAAAATTTTAAAGAGTTGTAGGGGGTGAGTTGAGAAGTATGCCTGTTTTTCCCCATTTTCCTACGATGAGGTAAAAGAGCGCTAGAGAGCTTCAAAGTGTGGCCTACTAGCCCCTGGAAGTAGGCTGCAACAAGCGCAAAACCACCCTCCTACGCATTGTAACCCGGCCACCTGAATTAATGGCTTCAAAAGTCGCATGATGACTTAGGCCTTAGGTGGTGCCTTGGGTATTAGCCTAGCTGATTATTATTATTATTATTATTATTATTATTATTATTATTATTATTATTACCTTGTGTATTAGGTCCTATTGCTTGAAATTTCCAAAGCTTACAAACCGGGCTAAATAACTGCCGGATATTTGCAAGTCCTATAGTCTCTCGAATTTAACACTTTCACCGTCGCATGGCCGGGGCTTAGTTCCCAATTTTAATCGTAAATTTCAATAAACAACTTAATCGTTTGAGCAAATGTAAGTTAAAATGTGAAAAGGTACCCACCTAGATTTATCAACAGAGATTGCAGTAGATAAAGTATTTATTAAACTGAGAAATTTCCAGAATTTATTGTTCGGGTGGCAAAATTAAAATATTTAGCGCTGTGGCTACGATCGTTTTTTTTTGTTTCAAACATGGCCTTTATTGGCGTCAAAATACAGGAAGTAACAACAAAATTTTACATTAGGTACATATTAATTACTATTGAGTAATGGCAGCGTTGTGCGTACCAGAAAAACAATAAAGTAGGGTTAAGATAAAAAATCCATAAAAATATAAATTCTATTGATTGGATAACTGTACAAAAGAACATGATAATAAAATGATTTAGTTTAATATGAAAAAGTCATTAAATCCATCCATGTCAGGACCGACTGCAGTTGTGAGAAGAATCCCTAACACATCAAATAGTTTAAGTACTTATAGAGTTAGTATGGTCTGAAATTTCCACCTGTCGTGAGCCCAGCTGCACCGAAGATAATTAAATGAGCCTTGAAACGGTGGCTGCACGCGGCGAGCCGGTCCGAGAAGGCGAAGCGTAGATGACGATAGGAGGCGACACTTTACGGGGTCTTTTTGGTGTAATACGGCAAAGCATCCAACGGGTTTCTTTGGATCTACCACGTGCTTTAAACATAGTATACAGTGATAAATTCCGAGGTAGAGTTTCTGCTACAGACAAATTTAAAAGCGGAGTGGTTAGCACTTTCGCCTCGCAGCGAGAGGAGCCGGGTTCGATCCCAGCTTGTGGCACTGAGTGAAAACTCGGAACAACTCCTTCTGCGTTGAGTTTGTAAGTTATCTCCCCTCTTAAGGGGTTTTCCCGCAAGCTCTTCGGTTTCCCCTTACATAAAAACTTTCTGACGTTAACGGTAATATTTAGTGTAGGGAGCTGTTGGCTCGATCACGTGTCATGCAGGGCTTGCCACCACTAGATGTCGGCGGAACAAATAAATTAACCGGCAAAATTTTGATTCAGCATAAAAAGTTTGGTTAACTGTTTTTTATGAACATTTTATACGAATAAACAACGATTTAACATGTAAAAATAATCAGTTTTTTCGTATATTTTTTGGATAATTTGCGGTTATGTATTAAAATAAATAATTGGATAATTTCTTATTCAAACGCCGATCTCTAGCCAGAACCCTCCTGCGCATTTTAACCCGGCCACCTGAATTAATGGCTTCAAAAGTCGCTTGATGACTTAGGCCTAAGGTGGTGCCTGGGGTATTAGCCTAGCTGATTATTTTTGTTTCTTAAATAAACTTATGAAAATATAAGCAAACGATACAAAAATTATATTAAATTAAAAACATTATTTATGAAGTCAAATTTACGAGTAAAGATGTGGAAAAACTCATAGCGTCTCCTTAAGCCAATTTCTATCTAGCTTTCAATGGCAAACCAAAGGGGGCGTAGCGATACTTTTCGGTCACGAATTCGCTGGAAAGCAGAATATTTTTTGAAAATCAAAAATCAGATGTACAAATGTTTTCGACAGACTAGCCTAGTCGCATTCTGCAAATTTTACAAAAACCAATAAATTTGCAACTGAATACCAAAATAATGACACTATTAAATATTTCAAACTTGATAAGGGCCTAACAGAATAGATTTAAGGTTAAATTAGAATATCATGCACATTAGCGAATATGGGAAAACCATTTCATAAAGGCGAAGTTTACTTTCTAACAGTAAACTTTCGGGTGCCCAACCCACTCACTGTCTTCAAGCTAATAGAGATTGGGCATTTTTTACAAAACAACGCACGTGGAACTCTGCAATAAATTCAAACATTTAAATGCAACTTTCATTGGAGCATTGTTCGGACACTCCCCAGTGAGGTTTAGGTGATAAACTTTAGGAAATTTGTTTTAAAGGAAAAGTCCAAGTTGGGTAAAACTTGGGTCTATTTGAAAGATCATGTTTAAATATACTGAAAAATATCAGTCGTAAAATTGTATATTTTTTTAATGACGAGAAATTAATTTTTAAACGAGCGAAATTTACCGCCAAGCGAGCTGCCATTTTCTTTCGCCTTCCCTCCGCAGACCGTGTGAGCGCGTGCAGGGGGCCGTGGCCTGTTATAGCGCGAACAGCGCGTGATTAAAGTCCTAAAACGTCACCCCGAAACAAAAAATGGCAGATCGCTTGGCGGCTCGTTTAAAAATTAATTTATCGCCATTAAAAAAAGATACAATTTTACGACTGATATTTTTGAGTTTATTTAAACATGATCTTTCAAATAGACCAAAGTTTTACCCAACCTGGACTTTTCCTTTAAATTATTTTGAAATATTCTATTTGAAAAGGTATACACTATTTTCATTTCACGCCAATTTGAAGCCGCACATCCACAAAAGGATAAATATTAGATAAATCCCATTTCGATCGAATTGTTAGAATTAACTTATGATTATTTATTTTGCAATAAAATTAATTTGAATAAAAACACGTGCTCTTTAAGAGTGAGGAATAGACGTAGCCGTTCAGTCATTTTTGGGAGTTTCTGTGTTTTAAGTTGACGCAATAACTAACACTAGATTTCTCCAAAAACGTGGAAATGTTAGCAATAAATCTGATACACCTTTCTCTGCTTTCTAGTTCATGATGTAATTCTGTAACATCGTATTTCATAACTTAAAACATATTTAACAGATATTTTTCCACTGTTTCAAAATCAGATTGATCCAATTTTTCTTAACAGTCTGTGGATGACAGCTAATGCCTATTAACATGAGCCAGGAATTTTTTGGCCAATTTTGTTGGCGAGTAGTCTTCGAATCGATTTGCCATTTTCGTTCACAAGCTACATAAAACGTTTTCGAGGATATTTCGCGCGATAGCCGGCAAAGAAAACTAACTCTTAATGTATTGTATTTTACTACAAATTTCGTTAATTTGCATTAACAAAGGTATTTATTATTAATATTATCATTTAGGTGTGTGTAATCAGAAGGATGTGAAGGGAAATTATTAGATAGAAATATTTGTCGCTAAGCCTCGGTCACAAAACTGGTCGTTTTTCAACAACAACAAATTTCGCCAATGTGTTCTCTTTACATTGGGTTGTGATCGAGGATCCAATCACATCCTTAATTATAAGGACAACCTTGTATGATTAAATGTGATTATAAATAAATTTGCAGCTTTGGCTGTATGCAGATTAAAAATGATTAATCATGATTAAATTTTCTATCTTGATTATTAAGTCTCCCTGTAACAGAATATGTGCCATCCATGGTGTATATGTTTAAGAATATTTGAATTTCTCCAATGATCTACTTTTTAGTTAAAAAAATAAGCAGTTAATCAAATATTTAGCTATCCGCTACAAATTTTATAAATAATTTTTAAAAAGTGTTTTTATTTTTTTATTTTTGACTAAAGCAACTTTTTTTAAAGTTAAATTAATATTTACCTTATGATTTTATTTCTTGGATAAGAAACATATTACAAATTCGGTTAAAGAAACGTATGCATTTTCATCTGTTTATCCAGATTACTGTTAATCAGCAGATGGTTAGAAAAATGAGTTCATCTAATTGCGATACAGTTGAAACATTCTTCGTGTTATCAGACAAAATACAGATAAGTTAATAAGAACCATCTATGGCCTGCGATGCAAAGAATAAAAAGTTAGTAAAATCCATAATGAAAATCTAAATCCTAAGACAATTTAAAGTAATTACAAAATTTACGGCTTTCTTGTACCGATAGGTCTTCGAGTCAAAAACGAATTCAAAAGTAATATAAATTAGTCAGAGTTTCCCCTGTTTGGGGGCTCAACAGTACTGTGTAGGGAATCTGGGTTGCGGCTAACTAAACTGAAAAGACTAAACTGTTAATTTCTCTATTTAAAATAAGCGGGGGATTTCAACATAAAATAATACACTCTTTGAACAAAATTATTTCATACTATTTTCCTTTGGATCAGTTCCAACAGTTAAATACTCCGGCATTTTATAGCTCTAATAAGCGGTGGGACAAAACAATTGATACTCTAAACAATAAATACTATGTACAATTAAAGGTTCTTCAATTAAACTGGTGACACTCTAAACACTAAATAATAAATACTACAATTAAAGGTTCTTCAATTAAACTGGTGACACTCTAAACACTAAATAATAAATACTACAATTAAAGGTTCTTCAATTAAACTGGTGACACTCTAAACACTAAATAATAAATACTACAATTAAAGGTTCTTCAATTAAACTGGTGACAAAAATTAACTCCAAATGATAAAAGCGTGGGTGAACACGAATGAAAATAATAATCCTAACGGTATAAGCATACGAAGCGGAATGAGGTCTCAACCTCGTCGGGATCTGTATTACACCATTGTTTTAAGAATATTTCTCTAAGTTTCACTGGATACTTCAGATCTAACCCTGGGTACTCTACAGGGGGGGGGGGGGGTTCCGGGGCCAGACTCTACCTTGGGCCTACCTTTGACTGTACTAAATTACCACCCCCTTCTCGACCCTCCCCCACTGTTACGATGTCCTCCGCTTTGTAATCGTCTCTTCACTTACGGGATTTGGCGATCCTCACGCAAGATGCCCGACACACGCACTTCACATGCAGAACGGGACGTCTTTGGGGGTTACTTGTTTACGCGTTTAATTCACTTTTTTCTCAATTTGTTTTCTCTTTGTCGGCCGGATTGCCGATTTCTTATCTTTATTCTGACTTCTTTACAAGCTGATGATGGCGTAAATACTTTCGGTCTGAAATGACTGGCTAGGCGAGGGAATCGGTCTCTTTCATCTGGTTTTCCTCTCTCGGGATTGTTGGGTAATCGGTGTCCATCAGGCTGCAATGCTGCATGAGGATGGTGAAGGCATTGCTCTTCGTGGGCCTTCTATAGTGAGTTGCAGGCTAAGAAAGACGAAATATATAGTACAATCGGCGCAAGGATGCCTCAGATCGTTTCCGGTCATTCCACCGCGCGAAATTTGAATTTGGCCATTTTACGGTCAAATTCTAATTTTGCTCTTTTTGTCGTCTTTTAGCGCCATCTAGAGACCGAAATTGGAATCTTTATTTTTTAATTTCATAATTGTGGTGGCGAGCAAATTTAAAAGATAAGGCATTCCTATCATTCTTAAATATAAAATAGTATGTATAATTATTTATTTTTGTAAATTTATTTCTACGTCTTACCAGTTAAATCGGCAGTTTCTTTTAAAATAGTTACCACGCTTTCTTGGGGGTAACGTTGTCTTAATGAGCTATAGACGTTTAAAATTATATTTTTCTTTTTACTTGTTAACAATAAACCTTTATCATGCTTTTTATAGAAACCTCTTGGGCTATTTAAAATATTTGGAGCTTCAATTATCGAACCTTCTTTAGCTGCATTCAGTAATTAAACTCATGATAACATGAAATTAAAAAAATAGATTCCAATTTCGGTTCCTAGATGGCGCGAAAAAACGATGAAACTCACGAAATTTGAAATTGACTGTAAGTGGTTAAATTTAAATTACGCGCGGTCGACTGGCCGGAAATGGTCTGAGGTATCCTTGCGCCGACTGTACTATATATTTTGTCTTTCTTAGCCTGCAACTCACTATAGTTCTCTGGTCATCATTTTCTGATCGGACTGCACGGGATGAATATCATCTGGGTGTTTGGCGCTGGGAAGTTACTTAGAATATTCGAGCGATACTTTATCCAACATTGTTTAATTTTTTCTTCCGACATGGCTTCTCTCTTTTAGGGGTTTTTCCCCGAGCTCTTCGGTTTCCCCTTCCATAAAAACTTGTTGAGGTTAACGGCAATAGTTAGTGTAGGGAGCTGTTGGCTCGCGTGGCCTGAAGGACTTGCCACCACCCTCCTACGCATTGTAACCTGGCCACCTGAATTAAAGGCTTCAAAAGTCGCTTGATGACTTAGGCATAAGGTGGTGCCTTGGGTATTAGCCTAGCTGATAACCATTATTAAAATCAGATTTCTGCCGTTTTGGAGCTCTGTCCTCTGGTTTTGTTGGCAGAGTTGAAAAAAAAACAATAACAGTGAGCTCATGTTTTATGTGGGTCATTGGTTCACTTAAGACTCGTGTCCTGTGATGCTACGGATGACGTCGTTGGACCTAGGAAAGTTAGCACGTGGTTGCGGGGGGGGGGGGGATGGCAGAGCGTCTCGGGGTTATTTTTAGTTTCGTCTCCTAGCGGAAACGTCCGGGCGCGCCCTTGAATTTGTGGCTGCAGAAATCGCGCAATTGTTGGAGTCTGATTACCTTTGTGTAGGTCCGAGGCCCGCGAACGTGAAAATGGTTTCGTGGGGTCGCTGTGAGCTGAGGGAACGTTGCTGGCTTTGTCTTTTCTGCAGCGCATAGCTCGGGAAAGCCGGAAAGTTTTGGGAAATATCTGGGCTTGGGAAGGAAGAGGGATGTATTGCACCATGATCATAAGACAGAGAGGAAAACACTTTCATTAGCGAGGGATTAATTTTAGCCTTGCTGAAGGCTGGGATTTAGTTTATATTTTATTTTAAGAACACGGTTTAATTAATTAACTTAATTTTATATTTTATAGCGAGGGTAGATCGAATTATATTCAAAAGTTATTTCAGTTTTAGGTTAACGTTAATTTTAATAAATATTTAACAAGGGGACTATTTTTATTCACTAGATCTTTGAATTCTAAGATATTTCGCATATTGTATTTTATGAATACTTAAGAATAACAATTGATAAATAGCTAATCTAGAACTCCGAATACACAAGAAAGAGTAAATATTTAGCCTACCTTATGACGTATACAGGGTGTCTTCATTTGATCGGCCCAGGCATTTTTCTCAAAACCTATAACTTCTAGAAATGTGAAATTTACAGTATGTACTCTGTGGGTAGTAATCGTGGTTATTTGTGAATTTCAGAATAATCGTGAAATTTTTCACGGTTTTAGAATTTGTCGTTTTTGAACGCTAGGTGGTAGACGAAAAGTTTCAATGAGTAAGTTGTAGAGCATACTAGAAAACCTTTACTGGAGTTGTATGGTCTAAATCGTACATTTTGTCACTGAAATAATAGGTCATGAAAAATAACAAGTTGGTACTACCCAAATGTTTTTACGCCTCATGTTATTGTAATGATTGTCTGTGAAAAATGAACATGTTTTGAGCCAAATCATTTTTTACTTTTACAAATTAAGGGTTAGAACAAGTGCAATTATTATAATAAGGAATTACAGAAAGTTTTTTTACAAATACGGTTCAATAATGCCACCTTCCGCTGCTATACAAATCCGTACGCGATGAAGCGTATTCTGGAACGAACCACGGACCATATCTGTAGTAACGAGTTGGAACGCTGCAATGATTCTCTGGCGCAAGTCGTCTTCACTAGTGACTGGCGTCTTGTATACTTCCTCCTTGACGAATCCCCACAGGTAAAAGTCCAGCGGTGTCAAATCTGGGGACCTAGGAGGCCATCGCACTGGACCATTCTTCCCAATCCAACGCTCAGGCAACTCGGTGTTGAGGTATTACACCACATGTCGTTCCTGGTGCTTCTGCTACTTCATTTTGTAGAAACGCCATTAAGCCGATTCGGAAGAAAAAAATCTCCTAGTAGACCTGCCCCTGTGGTGGAGACGTTTAAGCGGAATTGTACTTGATTGTGATGTGGAAATCCCCAGTGCGGATTTACATCGCTCCACATATGATTATTCTGGCGGTTAAATGGGCCGTCCCTTCCAAAGGAACACTCGTCGGACGCCAGGATCAAACGGAGGAAATCTTCGTTGGCATCCGCCTTGGTACTGAACCAGTTACCGAAATCCAACCTAAGGCGCTGATCACCATCGTGAAGTGCTTGGTGGAGCGTGGCACGAAATGTGTGAAATTAATGGTGGTTAAGGACACTCCAGACATAATATTTTGACAAGTCCAAATCGGAGCATGCCATTCTTAAACTTGCTCGTTAGGTTAATAATAAGTTGAACAATACTTAGTTCGTTATGGCTAGGTGCTGTCTTCTAGGTCAAGTTGTAGACGGCCCATCGTGATAGCAAGAATGGGGTTGGGGTGGCGCCGCACGCCCCCAGCGCTCCAGTGAAGTGAGTGCGAGGCGCCGTCAGGCTTCAATACATAGCATATGATTCTTAACATTATCTGACATTTCCAGCGTATAGTCCATGAGCCAGACACTTTTTCAGGCTCATTAGGTGGTACCAAACGAAATTTTTAGGGTTGATAGATGATGTCGGGAAAAAGGCAAATTTCAATTATGCACTCGCAAATCCGTAGCTTTTCAAGATGGCGGCCCCGCAACATCTTAAATGCGCAATATCTAAGGTTTGCCTGGTCCGAAATTGACGTTCTATACGTCATGTAAAAGCTCTTTAAGTTACCTACATTTTATGACTTTAGTAATAATTCACTTTGTTAAGTAGTTTTGGAGACACGCCCAATTTACGGTGACACCACCCGTATCAATATGAACATTTCCGGTCACTATTCAAAACCGAAGTGAACAATAATATTGCCAATTTTTATTTTAATACTGCAATGAATTGGCTGTCTTTCAACGTATTACTCATAGAAATCAAGCCAATGGAACCGTAGATATAATAAATATTATGTGATTTTTAATTAAAACAAGTTGGTTAAGACCCACATTTAAGTAACCAAATTTAAAAGAAATAACACTTTCAAAGAATCTTTTTTAGAAACCAAGTTAAGTTAATTGATTTACTCAACTATACTGGCATATTAGCTTTCTTTGCGCCTTGCCGCCATTTTGAAAAATGGCCGCCGGTTCCTAAGACATTGTATTTCGATAAGTAGTTAGTTTTTTAAATATGATTTTGAAGTAGGAATGTTCAGTCGCTAGACTATTTGAATTGGTACAAAAACGTTAGGCAAATATTAACTTTTACCATAACAACATAATAATAAGCCCCATAATGAATAGTTATAACTGAAAAAAATAAGCTAATAATGTTTAATGTTCTTTTTGAAGTTATAAACCGAAATTTTTACAAAACTTAATATTAAAGGGAATATAACCTCAGGTATTTGGTGTGGAACACTAACGCTTGCAGCTCTGACCGCTCTTGCCTTTCGCTTTAAAAATGTTTGGCGCCACTGTACAGCGAAATTTGAAAAATTGAAGGGGTCTTCCATAAAGATTGCTTTGCAGGTTATATTCCCTTTAATAGATTATATTTCGTCTTCGCTATCTGCGTCATTTAGGTCCATTTCTAGTGTTTCCACTGGAGCGGCCATATTTGAACAGTCCTGTAGTTTGCAGGCATCTGTACATTATGAGCCATTTGATACGCATTGACATTTGGAATTCTTACATGACTTTGCGCAGTTACAAGCAATAAATTCTAGTATAGCTTGAGGTGCGGGAGGCCCTAACATCCATTTGATGTCTAATAGACCATTTATTTCGATTTCCCATCCATGTAAAGATATTTTCGGACATGCTATATCCCAGCTTGATGATTTGCTCTGAGTGCGTGAAGGCGGAGAGCATCTGCGCAAGGAGGTAGCTGGCCTGATTCTACGGTTCCTTTTTTGGCACGCCACAATTGGTACCGTAGCTCGTTTACCAAGATCACGTTGGTTCTTGGTGCATATAAGCGGCAAGTAAACTCCTGGTAATCACTGAATAATTCATCATCTAAGTCGAAACTCTTGCCTAACAAGCTGAAAGCTTTTTGCAACTTCGTATGTGGTCGAAGTAGTTTGAGGCCTTTAATTTTGCCCTGACCTGATAAGGCGCTAACAGTGTCACATCCGGTAAAGGCATGCAGTCCTGGTAAAGCTTGGCACAATTAAAATCCTAGTGACGCTGCTACTTTGCTTACACTAACTAAGCGACTCCTATATTTGGTTCCACATTTGATATTCATTTCAGCCGTTATGTCGTATGAAAACGTTAAGCATAAAATGAAGACGTCAGTGTCTTCTGAAACAATGGTAATGGTCTTAAAGCCGCGTTCTGCAGCATGCTTAGCCTGTAGAAGCATTCTCGTGTCTGCCTCTTCCTGGGTGGAGTTTAATTCCTCAACTTCTTTAGTATTTATTTTTGATATTTGAAGACATTTTTCACCGTAGGCAATATACAACAAGGTTGTGCCAATAGTGTCAAATTTTAAACTCCAATCCTTGGAAAGGAACGTAATTAAGTTAATCTTACTGGAAGAACTTTGAAGGAGACGCCTCCAGTTTTTGATTTTGTGACCAGCTACGATTCTGGAAAATGAAACGCCAGAATCGGCTCCTCGTTTTAGCCTTTCGCTATTTTTAATGGAGATTTCCCTGTAGACATCGAATACAACGTCGATTCTTCCACTTTCGGAGCCTATTTGAAGCACTTGACTTAGAAGGTATTGAGATAGCTCTCCCAAGGTGTAGTTGTAACATTTCGATTTTTGTACTTGCGCCATTCCATCAATTATAGTTGCTTTAGGCCGTGAAACGTTTTCAGAAGGACCGATTCCAGATTCAAGGTGTTTCGCTAAAGCGGACTTATTTGTTTTCTTCATAGTTCCGTCATTATTGGCCAAGGACCATGGCAACGGTCCAAGAGGGTGTTGGAACACCCGCTCCATGTTGAGTTTTCTGCTCGAAGCTACCAGTATCATACGACCGAATAAGTGATGTTCAGCTTTGAGAATAGTTTCATTGTTAATTGAATTGGTTTTAGTTTTGGCTTGGGCAGTGGTGAATGTTGTCAGTTTTAATTTTGGCAATCTATCATAAAAGAAGGCGCTTTTTTTTAGTCTGGAGTCAACAAATACTTGGTATGCTGCTCCACCATTTTCATTTGCCTTAAGGAGATCACTGGTGACGTCTTGAGCGGCTTTTACACTGGTAGAAACGCTAACCAGATCTTCCTCGTGTTCTTCAAAGGGATTTATCCAATTCAGTTCCAGCAAATCAGTGACCGACTGAACGTCGTTTTCATCTTTTCTCATACGTAAAACACCAAAGTCCGGGTGACTATTTTCTTTTTGATTAGTATCGATCAGGCTTCGAAGTTGCTTCAATGACGCGTTCCGATACTCAGCTGTTAAATAATATTTGGACAATGTAGATGGTTTCAGGCTAAATCCTTTCGTTCCTCCGGCTGTTTGTGTATCCATATTTACAGTTTCTTCTATCGTTTGATCTACTGGAATTCGGCCAAAGCTGTTAGTTGTAGACCTTTGAACGGAAAAGTCTCCATTTGATAAATTCAGAAAAATTACGGGATGACTTTCCGGTAATCTGGTCATCTGCGAGTAATACACCGAAAGGTATCTAGCGCAGTTCTTCTTGTTGTACGCGAAGCACCATAGAATTAGTGACCGAATGACCTGCAAGTGGAGGTTCCAGTTTCCTTCCCGCGAAGCTCGAATCAATCCCAAAATTATTTCAGCCATGTCGAGGTAAGACATCCAGAACGAAGCGAGAGGACCCGAATCATATCTAAGATAGTTTTGATAGTATCCAAACAAAGTTGATATTTCATCAAAAGTTTGACTTTTCATTAAATCGAATACAATTTGTTAGTCGGGTTTTATAGAAACTTCTTTGACACATTTCATCAAGTTTTCCAGGGTTGGGAGTTCATTGGGATTATGTTCACGCATACATATTAAAAACCCCTTCCAGGATAGGCGAAAGAGACCCTCGTAAACAATTTTTAGGAGTCTCACTCCTCGATTGTATTGGCGACCATCAAGAACAGCGTCAATGGATCCCTCGGCAACTACTCCAGCTTCTACGGCTATATCTCGAAGGCCCGCATCTCTAAATCGTTTTCCTACAATTGACAAAGCATTAAATATGGTGTGGAAGGCACCCATTCTCAAAACAATTGGCTTGTAATAGTCAAAATCATTCCACACAATTTCGGCAGCTTTCGCGTACAATGCCTGATCAAATACGCAAACTATTTCTGAAAGGTTGAGAGACATCATGATTTTTAGTGTTTGTCGTAGAATCTCATGAACAGTGGACATTTGAGTAGCCGGTGCATTTATTGTTGACAAATATCCCACTGTGTCAGGCTTTAACGTTTTGTCACTGTTGATGAGAATGTTAAACTTAGTCCATGAACATATATTTGGCGTTTCTTCTTGAATAAGGCGGGCTGAAATCCACACAAATTTTTTAAGTTTGGCAATGTTAAGTTCGTTTACTTCAGTTATCAAAGGTTCAAGTGGTGTTATAGCTGGAGGACTTTTCTTAGACGCTGATACGATATTCGGTAGTGTTACGATATTTAATGGAATTGATCGTTGTTTACCCTTTCCCCTCTGTTGGTTCTGAGGTGGTCTAGAGGCGGTCAGAACTTGTGGTTGGATAATTATGCCATTAACTCGGTGTGAGGTTCCTGAACCACTTAACGTTTCTTCCATTCGGTCAATATTATCGAAAGCTAGAACCGCTGGAACCCCGGAGAATGTATTCGAAGGAAGTAATAAATTTTCAGCGGTATCGGCTAGCTTCTGCAAACATAAAGCAGTATCTATTTCTTTTAGTTTGGTATACCATACTCCGTGACCTAAGCGGTTGAGAATCCTCACCGTTTTGATATTTCCTGTAAGGGTTTTCATTGCCCAAGAAAGCAAAACATGCTTTGGCGTTTCAGTTTTCCCACTGGTGACACCGTAAACTAAATCTTGACTGACTGACCACACTAGTCTATCAACCCGTGATGTGCAAGAACGAGGTGATTCACCACTAAAAATAACTTTCAGAAATTGAGTTAAAACATCAGGAACGTTAATGTAGTTTTCGTCGAGCTCCATTGGGTTCGGTGGCCACAATTGTTCTTTAGATTGTTCGACACACAATTGTTTTATTTCTCTTCGAAGTAATGCGGCAGATTTAGTAACCACTTCGGTTATTTCCTTAGAATTGTCCATAAAGCGATCCAGTTTCTCTTGTGCCACCAGTAGGTCTTTGGCTAGGTGTTCGCGGGTAATATTGTCAGGCATTACTATACTTTTTCCATCGTCATTGAAAAATATGTGAAGGCTTTCACCAAATTCCGTCTCTAATTTTCGTCGTATATTTTTAAATAGATCTCGACTCACAACGACTTCACCCTGATCTTTAATGAGCGAAGCTAGTTTATCCTGAAGAACTTTCATTTTCACTACCTTTCTGTTTCCAAATAGCTCGTCCCTTTTAAAACGGAACAGCTGATTGAATGCGAGAGACTTTTTCGTTGAATATTGGCTAGATTCATTTTGTTTGTTGTCCGTCGACGTAATTTTTTCTTCTCTTTGTCTCGTGTAGTTTATGTAGCATGACTTGTGATAATGAGCCTCGGCTGCAATTATATCTCGTGTTGTTAAGGCTGCTATTCTTTGGTGAAAAATAACTTCACCTGGTTGCTACTTCTTGAATGATGTGATCAGCGCGAAGATCAACGCATTGAGTCAGTTTTTCTTTAGTCCGCTGTTTGGCATATTTATTTACCTTTTCGCAAAATATACATTTGGCTTCATACACAAGTGATTTGGTGTTTTCTACCTCTCGTTGTGATCGCCGAACCGCTGTCTTACCCGTACTAACTTCCAAAGTTTCCTGGCGAGATGCTAGTCTAAGTTTATCCAAAGTCCCGTAATGCGTAAACTGTAAGCGACATTTAGCTTCATACCATATATCTGGTAAATATTCGCCACTTTCATGTCGAATAATCGCTTCAAACTTGTGAAGTTTTGCGGCTTCAAGAAGGGACAACCATGATTTCTTATCTCTTAATTTCGAAAGTTCTTCCTTTGGAAACACGCGGTTACAAATTATACAAATGGCGTGGTCCTCTTTGTCGATGGGTAGCGCGGGGCTTTGAGATTGAGCCATATAATTATTACGTTGAAGCTCAAATAACTATATCAGTTTTCCACAATCTCCTAACTAACGGAAATAACCTTAACTGAAAGCTTTAAAGATATAGATAGTTAATTTTAACCCTTCATTATAGCCTAGAAGTCTTCAATATTTAAATATATTATTCCAGTGCTAAAACTACACAAAACCGAACCCGTTACTAATGGAGCTCCTGTGAAGTGAAGAGCGTTTCATTTACCTACCCCGATTTTGACCCCCTTTTGACCAAAGTTCGAATTATATGACACTTTTCTTTGTCCGGTACGAACTCCCGCTACCGCTAGTCGTCTCTAGAGAGTTGATATTTGACCTCGAACTTTGTTATGGTTTTTTAGAAAAAAAATTCAATGTAGTTAAGTGCGCCATTTAATTCAGACGCGAGAACGACTTTTATATGGAAAAAATACTTATGATAAATTGATAATGTACCCAATTGACCGCCATTACCTTACAGTCTACGGGGAGGGTGATGAAAAAGAGCTTTTGGGGGGTTATGAAATTTCTGCGGTAGAGGGCTTGCTCGCTGGTTGTCTGTAGGATAATGGCGGCGCCCAGTAAACGTTTCTAAAAAGAGTGCATAAGTTCAAATACAAAATTAAAAGAGTTCAGCTTGAAATAGCGCGAAAGTAGACAATGGCCACAGTAGTCTTCCCCCTTAATTTAGTACATTTTAAAAATCGTCTTTTGTATTTCATATTGCAGTGGATGATGGAAAGTGGTCTATTTGAGCAATTGGCCAAACTAACAGAGTGGTTTCTTTAACGAGCGAGAAACGTTTCGGAATGGATGACACGGGACCCATTTTCAACGTTCACCTCGTCTCGCAAGCCACTTTTCCCGATATTATCAACGACATGGAACATTAAAGGAATCAGACTTCAATTAATTAAAACCATGCAATCTATTGATGTTTATTAACCATTGCAAATCCATTATATGATTTAAAATGTATGCATCTTTATAGAAGAAAATTCCTTTATTTTAATAGTGCTTCTAAAAGCAGATGCGAAAAGATACTACGCTTTGATCTTAGTCGAGCGTGGAAGAATCTTCTGAAATTTCGAAAGAAATAATTTTAAAGGAAACATTCTATTTTGTATCAAACCAAACATTATGAGGTGTCTATAAAAAAAGTAATACTAAGAACTTTACTGCAAAAAAAATTATACCAATCGATGTATTGCACAAATTTCCATAATCTTGGAGAAATATAGCTTTCGTTATCGTGTCAAAACAAAACACACATAAAGATAGTAATGTCCATACGTTTAAATCTCGCTCGCTCGCAAAACCAGTAATTGAAAATAAATAGTTTACCATTCGAAACCCAAATTGAAATTTATTCCAAATAAAATACAGTGCTAACAAATAACACACTAAGCAAAAGAATTGGAGTACCGCCTACTACCACGAAAACCGCTTTCAAAGATATGGTTTTCCGATGTCCAGACCTCTCATTGTCCAAGAGATCTGCATTCGTTCAATGTGCCATATTTTCAAGTTTACCTAATACTTAATCGATTTTCTTTTATGTTTTTTTCTGTAAATTTGAATTGATTTCAAATAGTTTTTCGTCGATATAGTTTAGTCTCAATTTGAAGCTCAAACGCGATACGAGCCTTTACAGGCAGAGAATTGTTTACATTTTTGAATCTCAGAAGATGACCGATCCCTCAAATGTCGTGCGAATTGTTGGAGTAAACGTAAGTTCTTTGACGATATTCACCCTTCTTACAAAGTTCTGAATGTTCTCCAATAGCATTTTGCTTTAAGAATTGCTATAGAACTAAAAAAATTAATTTAAAATATATTTATAACGTTTATAAATACTGATGCAATCTCTTGTTCAAATGTGACTTTGATATAGGCCTATTTATCTTAACTTCGGAGTTCAACGAACACCCAGGGGTGAACCGTTATATTTGGGTGCGCTGGGCTAACACTGTTTGCGGCCTATCCAATTCATTCAAATTTGGGGGTATCAGATGCATTTTGCAGGGTAAATGAAATATTTAATGTTTCTTTAATTTTTAAACTTAAGAAATATTTAATGTTTCTTTAATTTTTAAACTTAAGAAATATTTAATGTTTCTTAAATTTTTAAACTTAAATTTGTAAAATCCGCAAACTTAAATTTGTAAAGCCCGCATTTGCATCCGCAAATGTAGGCTTCGTCCCTAACAGCTTTTCCATTTACTTCAGAGAGTTCCCTCGTTGTTTTGGGCCATCGCTGCTGGGGAAGGTAGGGATGACTCATCCTCGCTCGCGTCGTTCACCTTCAGAATTCTCCGAAAGAGGCGACCTCTGACCCGAAGGGTTAAGAGCGGGATAAAGTTACCGGTGACGCTTACTATTGCACCACAGTGAGTCCGCAAAGATTTCTTGGCGGGCTTTCTTCCCCAGCTTTTTGACCGCGAAGGGGGCCCTTTGATTGAACGGGGCCCATAAAGACCATGCCTAAATCCGCCCCTGTGAACACCCGAACATAAAAGTTTCTTA
Organism: Leiobunum rupestre; assembly: GCF_980474605.1. Lineage (NCBI taxonomy): Eukaryota > Metazoa > Arthropoda > Arachnida > Opiliones > Sclerosomatidae > Leiobunum > Leiobunum rupestre. Next base: position 20,610,054 of record NC_143386.1, read on the forward strand.
ATGGATATCAAACCACCATATAATAGTCATGAGAATTTCACTATAAATTTCATTGTACCTCTAACAAGGAGATAATCACCGATTTTGTTGAAACTCGGGTATAATGTACACCTCTATGTAACTTGAAAAACCTGCAAGGGAAATGTTTTTTTAAATTTTTAAAATTTCAAAAACCGGAAAAATGCATTAAAATTGATTTAAAAATTAAATTTAATCAAGTTTAAATGCAATTTGTTCAATTGGGGGACCCTTAAAATCCTTCAGATTCCCATGTTATTTTCAATGGAAATAATTCCAAATCATGTTGTCAAAAACGTTTTCAGTTGCCATGGCAAAACGAAAGCCCGTCGCAACTTTTCCCTTGCAGGTTTTGTAAGGTACATGGAGGTGTACATTATACCCGACTTTGAACAAAATCGGTGATTATTATCCTTGTAAGAGAAAAGGGAACTCAGTTAATTGTATAGCAGTTTTACCAGCATGTAAGGGAACTCAGTCTTTAGTTTTAATACAAATTTTATAATATATCTTTTATGAGAGAAATTCGCTTGAAACATGTACCCGAGCAGGCTCCCACTGAATTCTCAAAATGTTTTTTTAAGAAAACTAGTGTTGTAAGTCGGAAAATTTCCCGTATTTTTCCGAAAAATATTAAAAACGTTTTCATTCCATGATTTGTCTAATATATTGTTTGCAAATTTAATTAAAGCGGCATTTTCACCTCATTTTTTCGAATCTAAAAGTAAAACTAAACCTATAGACTAGTTTAAACTGGTTGAAATGTAACACTATTAATGTTTTGAAGTATGTTTACTGATATTAGTCATTTTAAATCGATAAAAAGTTTAAAACATTAAAAACCCTTGAAAAGTAATTTATGTTTAAATTTTTTATTTTTATGATTTGCGGAAAAGTTTCCGCAGTTCGGAAAATTTTCCGGAAAATTTTCTGGAAATTTTTCCGCATTTTATTTTTCCGGAAAATTAACAACCCTAAAGAAAACATTGCGGAGCGAAATTCACCAGAAGGCGAGATTCTAGAACTATAACAGCCGGGAAAATGATTTAATAATTAGTACATATTCTTGTGCAGCGTAATTTGGACATTTCACATGCTTAGTAAAAACAAGAATGTATTTATTTATACTCGGGGAGAATGAATATGAGCGAAATACAAGTTGGGAGGGGAGAAGGGAATGTATGCCTTATGGAGGGAAGGAAGTTAAAACCAACAAATAATGCCTCGTAGTGAGGAACGGAGGAATTAAGTAGCACTTGTCAAACCTAGTGTATTTTTGTATTTTTCGTCGGTCTGTGGATCCAGAAAGTCGACAATAAATAGTCTTTTATGTGGTCGATCTCGAGTCGAGCATTCATTTAACATTTAGAATATTAAAATACAGGTATTGTCACACTTTTCGTAATTATGTCACTTTTGATATTATGAAAGTAATGTTTCCTACCAAGGAGTAGTGCTAAATTTTATGAATGAAGCAATATATCTAAGAGCAATTTCATATGCATAAATATATATAAATCGTGTTCATCTGATATCCGTAAAGTTAAATAGGGTACTTAATTGTTAGTTTTAATTAATACTTTAAACAATCAAAACGTAAATTGACAGGTATTAATCCAAATAAACTAATTGCAATGTGGAATTAATGGTTTAATTGCAACTAATTTTAATTGCTATTAATTTAATTGCAATGTGGAATTAATGATTAAATTCCAATTAAATTTAATTACAATTAATTTAATTTCCATGGACGATTAATGGTTTAATTTCAATTAAATTAGTTGCATTGGGCAATTAATGGTTAAATTTCGATTATATTAATTGCAACGTGCAATTAATGGTTTAATTGTAAATATTTTAATTGCAATTAATTTAATTGCAATATGCAAATAATCGCTTAGTTACAATTAATTTAATTGCAATAATGTTTTAGTCAAATAATTAATAGATTGAAAATTTAATTGATTAATGCCCAACACTGACACTAACTAACTGAGCTTCGGCTCAGGCTAACGGAGAGGGTCCGTGCAAACTGACCACCTCGGAAGATTGGGTAGCCTGCTGTGGGGCGCGCAGTGGGGTATTTGGGGGATCTGGGCGGACAAAATTATTTTTTAATTTTATTCGATTTAGAAAATGTTCCAAATTTAATTTCTTGTATTATAAGCGATAAAAAGTATGTTTTGGAATAAAAAAACTCTCCTCATTCCGACAGTAATCGGTTTATTTCAGATAAGTGTATCTTCAAGAATAGCAATTAGTAGCAGGCAATTTTAAATGGGTCTTGAAGAATAAGACCTGAGCTTGCTAACCAACTTAAAATATATCCCGGGAAGTACTTGGAAGTACAACTAATCGACCCAGATTTAGAGAAAAATAATGAATAAAAACAGTTATAATAACTTATTTAAAACGTTCGCGCGCTTTTTTAAAAAAAATACACTTATCATATCAAAAACCTATGAATAGTAGACCCACTTAGCTGCCTGATTAATATCCATAGCTTTCACTTCAAATTATACGTAGAAATAACGAAGTGTCAAGGTCGTGAAAATCTGTACCTGCTCTGCATTTGACGAGCAAGTTCAGAATGGCACGAGCGCGAGCGCTAGCGTGATACAGTGAGTTGTAAGTCATTCGTCAGACACTTCAGTATAAGTAGGAACCATTGTTTCTATCCCCGCGTTAATTTTTTGAAATCGACTTTTGTCCGGCCAGATCGCAAAAATACCCCATTGTGGGGCGGTGGGTCTCAGTATGAGGGCACGGCGGCCCTGTTTCCCGGCCTTTTGGGGTCACACCGGGATCTCCGGTGCCAGCTGTGCCGGGTTATGTGGACCGCTGTGAGCTCTCTCCAAAGGGTTTGGCTCTTTACCTACGTAGGTAGGGTATCGGCTGGAGTTGCTATAGCATCCACTCTTAATCCCACTGCTGTGTGCGAAGTGGGAAATGGTCCACCCATTGCTGCACCTACTTCTAGGTTGAATGGCTTGCGTCGAAGGTGCGACCATCAGTAGTAGGGTTCTACTACCCATGCTGGATATGTCACCTGTCTTGGCTAGGTGGACGCTGGCGTAGGGCACTATGATGATAGACCTCCGGTGGTATGGTCTCAGTTACTATAGGTACACCGGGCTATAAATTCTGACACAATATAGTAATGCATTTAATATTATTGAACTTATCATAAATCACGATTTAAACAGTGATTATATAACTAATAATAATAAAAACTGACTAAGTGAATTGATATGTTTCAACAACATTAGAGCCTAAAGATACTGGGCTTGACTGATTAATGATTACAATGTCACTGTATCAAATTATTAAAAATTAAGATATGTGTCCTAGAAAATAGACCGTTTTTATTTACATCTGTGGCATTCATTCAGACATGATGTTGAAGCAACATTTACTAAGGATGCTGTCGTTTCAGTTTATATAAATTTCAAAAATAAATAAAATAAAATAAATTATAATTCAATTGCATTACATTAATAAATTTGTATTTTCAAAATTTAAGTTCAATCATATTTAATTAATATTTTACGTACGTGCATGGTTTTATTGTTTGTGGTGCAACGATGGGCACTGATAGGTAAAGCAGTTCGGATGAACTTCTTGGTTATATGCATAATTTATAATTATTTCACAATTTCAATTAAAAGGTTATAAAGCGTTTACCAATGTTGGAATCTCATCAGTAGATGATACCCCAATGCTTGCGCCACTCGTTGGATGAGATCCGATCGTTTCAAAATTAATTTCTGACATTGTCAGAGTTGGTGTTGCCACAGTTTCCGGTGGTGTCCAAATATTGGCTACATTATCAATATTGAGAATTGATTCGCTTTCTTTTCTTTCAACTATTGTTTTTATATCTTTAACAAATAAAAAAATCTTCTTCCTCAATTTCATCCTCTAAAATAATGCAGAATTAAATACCAGTTAAGAAAGAAAATACATAAAACATTTATATGATTTACACTCTTTTTAGAAACGTTACTGGGCGCCGCCATTATCGTGTAGGCAACCGACGAGCAAACTCTCTACCACAGAAATTTCATCCTCACAAAACCGGTTTTTTTCATCACCCTCCCCGTAGACTGTAATGTAATGGCGGTCGATTTGTGAGGCGCCTATACACTCTTTTTCGCGGTCTTTTCGACCCCTCTTTTTGGCCGCCCGCTAGTCGGCCATTACCTGGAACCACCGGTGGGGGGTCTAGGCTCGGGTCTTCGATCCCAGGATATGGAGAATGGGTGTTAAGGGGGGTAAACTCAACATGAACACGCCCAGCAAAATTCCAAAAAAAAAGAGTCTATAAGAGTGTATAGGGAAACCACTTTTCTGGTTTTAACCCACCTTGGAGTAGATAAACATGGAGGGGAAAATTCCGTATCTCTAACGTTGAGTGTCTTCCCCCATCATTACTACCAAAGGACTACCATAATTCCTAGCAGTTTTGGTAGGGTCCTACGTTTCGGCGACACCTATATTCGAAAAAACGTATACTTATCGTCTGCTCGTATTCAAACTTGACAACAATAAAAGTTTGCTGCTTGAATTAAATTTTATGAATTATTATAGTTTTAATTAATTGCTGCTATTATAACAAAAGTTAGTTGTCTTTGCAATGAAAAAATACTGTTGTTTTCAAAACTGTAAAAGTGATTCAAGCTATTTTTCTCAGGTATTCCATATTTTCACTAAAAAAAGTACCCTTTGAAGGCTTTAATGCTCCTTTTATTTGTTTAGATAAAATACTATACGTATGATCTCCAAAGTTAAATCTTTTAAACGACATTTTAAAAAACAATCGCGAAAGAAATTCTATTATCACAGGCTTAACAGCTGATACTCATCCGAGCTTCTCCAAGGCGACACGTACGCGCCCCTACCAAAACCGCAAGGGCTTCTGGGTACCGTACAGCCGTATAGATGACGCGCTCTAATTTCCTCTCCATGTTTATCTACTCCAAGAACCCACATCACCACAAATGTGTGTTTTTATTGGCTGTATTACACTAAAGCCCTTTCCACACGGACACTTTAGAGCGGTTTAGAGCCTGGGACAACCGTGTTCACAAGAAAAATTGGCGCGGGTTCGACCCGGGCTGAAACTACCTCGAGAGGTAGTCTCGGTCTGGTTTAACCGTATTCGGCGCGCTTTCCGTCATTTTTAAAGTGCGTGTGGACGCTCCAACCGTGCCAGTAACATTTTATTAAAAAGTTTTTATTTTGCAATCTTTAAATTAACTATTTATATAGAATAGCGTTAGTAATATATGACCTTTGGTTACCTAACAAATTAAACATTAAAAAATTTAAAATTAAGTCTATTTGAATATAATAATAATATACAGCATGAAGGTGAACGTTTATCAAAAATAAATATCAGTTATCGAACTATTTTATTTTAAATAATTCAACATTTTTTTAATAACCATCGGTCATTTCTTTATAAATGCTAGAGCATTCCTAAATAGTAGACCTAATTTTTCGATTCTATATTTTCTCTTTATTGTAATTTAAATATCTGTTATGTCTATTTTTTCAAAAACATTACTAGTAATAAAATTACATTCATTACGCCGAACATCTTCTAGCCGTGCCGATCGCTGTTTGATAATAAAGGGAGCTGGTTCTGTTCACACTACGACGAAGTGAACCGATCACGTTATCGGAAATGGATTAAACTTCCGTCTGGACGCGAGCCAACTATTCCGGTTTCGTACCGCGATAAAAAAGAAGCTAGTCTGGAAAGGGCTTTTAGCTAGTACTAAATTAAGGTTTAATCTTATAAATTAATATTAAAAATTCCTAATTTTAGAATAACTCACTAGCTGGCTACTAAAACACTTAATTAATCAAAATTGGCTCTTCAAACACTGAATCAAAAATGGCTACTCAGACCCTGAATCAAAAATGGCTACTCAGACCCTGAATCAAAAATGGCTACTCAGACACTGAATAAAAATGGCTACTCCGCCCAGGGTTGGACATATGGACAGTGGTGGACTGGCCAGAGAGTGAACCTGCCCGATGGCAGGTGGGCCCCACGGACCGTTCATGAAGTGCGCCCCTCAAACATGATAGCCTTATAGTTGTTAAAGCTGGGGCCCTTTGTCTTCTGGCAGCCCAAAATATTAGACCCAGTCCGCCACTGCATATGGATATTTTATTTGTGGTCAGCCTGACTAGTGAGCCTCCTATCTTAATTTATTTTAGTAGTCACTGACTAGTGGAGGTAAAAATGTGGGTATAAAAACAAGAAGGACAGCCAACATTTTACTTTACCCGTCAGAATTAAAATAGGAGTTAATTACCACTTGAGTTACGTGACTTTGGCCGATCACAATTTTTTTCACGACTTTGACTAGTTTAAAATATTTTCATTGATAATATCATCAAATGACGCATTAATTTGAGATTCACATCCTGGATCAGAACTTGTAAAAGTTGTATGAGGTGCAGTTGACTCTCTGGATTCTTGATTTTCTACAATTTTAGTGCTCATATAATTTATTTTAGTGCCATGACTAGTACCTATTGTTCAACCCTGTGTAACTCAACTGCCATGCTGGATTGCAAGTTTTAAAATCTCCAGACATCATGGCTGGCTCTAGATTCTAGATAATTTTTGGCTCAGTTCATTTCACTTTAAAATTTACACTAAATTTTTAAACTATGTTATTTTATTACAAAAAAGGTTATTTTAAGTATGAGAGGGTTTAAGCATTCAAGTGACCTGAACTGAACCTAAATTAGCCAGCCAATGCCATGACTATTTTGTATCAAAGATTCAAGATTCAAGTTGCAATCCATCATGGCAGCTGAACAATGAGCTTTTTGTATTACCTGTTTAATATTAAACTTAAGGGGCCACTAAGCCTCGAAGTCGAATGTTACCCACTTGCCTGTTAAACTACTCCAGAATAATTCTAGAATATTAGTCATTCCAATTGAAGATCTTTATACACTTTGCTACAATGTTTTGCCAATAGATAAGCAATTCATTATTGAGTCTTGTAACATTATAGAAGGAAATTATATCGATTTCAATTAATTTACATGTTTAAATAATATAGCTAAAGTTACAAATGTATCTTTTAAAAAATAAAGAGCTAATTATGTGATTTAAAGATAAGTTTAACAATTGAAATTTACTGTTATGCCAAATCAGTTGTCTATCCGAGAGCATCATTAAGCCTAATATACCTTTAAAGCAATGGATGTAAAAGAGTATAGGGTTTAATGATTAATTCATTTTCAGTTGTTTTATTATTCCCTGAAGTGAGGCAGTCGGTTTAGAATGCTGAAAATAAAATACAATTAAAAACATAAGCTGAAAGCAGTTAAACAACATTTAATTCTTATTCAAACTTATTTACCGCAGTCTGACATGTTAATAAGAAAGGAAAGCAAAATTCATTCTTGAGTGAAAAAATTAAGAAAAAGGTGTTTCTGAATTCATTATAACTTCTCTAAATGGTCAATTAGAGAAATAGGCCCGAAACTCAGAGTAGATGTCGTAAATCGAAACTAAGATTCACATTAATTTTATTATTAGTCTCATTACTACAATCAACTCTAATTTAAGTCTTTTTAAAGTCCCCTGAAATTAGTCTTCAAATATGAGACAACAGTGAAGTATTAAATGACTATTTTAATCTAGAATTTTAACCAACAGTCAACTCTCAATTAAGTCTCTTTCATGTCCCCAAAAATGAGTCTTCCCATTCGAGCCTAAAGTGAAGTCTTAATTAACTCTTATTTTAATCTATACCCCTGTAGCAAATTAGGGTCGGGCCGACGGCGGCAAAAGGTACTAAACACTAAAGTCGGCCGACCTTTGGATTTAGGGTCGAAATGTCCTAGGGGTTACGACCGTCGGCCGCCTACAAAACGTCGACTCTTTACCGCCTTTTATTAGACCTAAGAAACGACTCCGAAATGCTTATTTCCGACCCAGAACTGATCTAATTATTAGTCGCCGCGTTTTTCGAATACAAATAAGTTTGAAGAAAAAATAAAAGTGAATAAAAAATTATTTAAGAAAATAATGAAAATATCCCCTTTTCAAATACATATGGTATTTTTCATAAAGTTAATGTCGAATCCATTAATTAAATGTAAGTTCTATTTTAAGTCGGATAATGGTCAGCATATCGACCATAAATAGTCCCAAAAATGGAATTACGGTTTTAGTGTCGAAAAACGTTCGGACATTTTTAGGTCGGCATTTGGTTGTCGAATATAATATATAACCGACCCTAAAAAGACTTCATGTGTAATTGTAACCCACAATCCACTCTCAATTAAGTCTCTTTCAAGTCCCCAAAATGAGTCTTCCTATATGAGCCTAAAATGAGTTTCAATTAAATATATATTAATAAAACTCTTTGTGAGACTATAATAGATTTTATTTAAGACCCATAATTCTGATCTTACTTTTTTATGCTTATAAAATACTTAAAAATCCTTGATCCTACATTGAGACTAATTGGAGACTAAAGTAAGCCTCCCATTTTGGTAAGGGTACGTTACTACTGGAGAGAGCTATACGTTTTTGGAGAGAAACCCGGAATAAGTATACCTTGTTTATTCAATCCCGGGCCCCGATAATTTGTACCTGCTTCCCCCTCTCTCTCTTGTCGGGCCTGGCCATTATAACGAATATTCAGGCGCTAAGCGCGACTTCTTGTTTTATGTGGAGGCCAATATCCGGTCCAGCCAACTACCTATATCACTATGTAAATATACGTTTCAAGGTTGGTAGCCAACCCCATTGTAATAAACTAAGTTAGCTTCTGGGTCTCAATAGTATGGTGTCCCCCCCCCCCCCCCCGGTACGTTACTGGCTCGAGAAAAGATTTTTCCCCAAGCTTTACCCCCGTGGTATGACGTCGGATTGACTTTCTAGCGATAGTTTTATTTAAATAATTATTGCTTTTTATGTGTTAAATATAGTGCTTTATTTTAAAAATATTAAATTTGAATTATATTATTATGCTTTTTAGTTGTGAATATATTAAAATTAATTTTTAAAACTTATTAAATTATATTAATTTACAATAATAACTTTTCGACTGTTTGTAAATATAGTAATATTATTGACCCACAGATGGCGACTACGATATATTGGTCAATTACGCTCCACCCAGTAAATTCTCAAAAGAGTGTATACTGTTTGTTTTTTCTCAAATGCTGGCCCTTGACGGGTCACGGTGTGCAATAACTGGTAGCTTTACCGGGGAGTCGGGGTCCGGTTTTTCTAACCCATAAGGGCGGTGGCGCACTAGGATATGTTAGCCATGGTCAAATGGTCCTATCTCCACCTCCGACTTTGGTCAGGTAGGGGCTGGAAACTGAGCTTCTGCTCAGGCTAACGGAGAGGGTCCGTGCAAGTTGGCCGCCTTGGAGGACTAGGTAGCCTGCTTTGGGGCGGCGGTTCCAATAGGAGGTGCAATGGCCTGTTTCCCGTCCTTTTGAAGACACACCGGGATCTCCGGTGCCAGCTGCGCCGGGTTACGTGGGTCGCTGTGTGCCCGTCATTCCCCTTTACTTTTCTGAAGGACTAGGATCTCTACCTACGTAGGTAGGGTGTCAGATGGAAGTGCTATAGCATCCACTCTCTATCTCACAGCTGTGCGCGAAGTGGAAGCTGGTCAAGCCATTGCTGCGCCTTTTGTCGGGATGAGTGGCTTGCGTCGAGGGTGCGACCGTTAGTAGTAGGGTTCTGATACCCATGGCTGTCGGGGTTTGTGATGAGACTACCGGTGTAGTAGGCTTATAAAGAGCTTTATGCCCTGCTTGGAGCAGCGGTAAATATATATCTGATATCGTGTTCTCAAATACTCCCATCTATTCTTGTTAATTATTATTATTTCGACTAACTGACACACTTATGGAGCTTAATGAAAACTTATAGTGCTTCCTAATTCTATTCAGGTTCGTCCATGGCTGATGTGGCCGGCCAAGATAACTCCCAATTTGACCTTCAATGACTTGAGTGGAATTTTACCGGTGATGTTAGAGGGAATCGTATCTCGGCTGAAACTGAAGTAAATTTTTAATTGGGAGGAAATTCCATAAAAGAACGCAATATTTATTTCCATAAAAACCTGACTGTCTTGCCAGTCAGCCGAACGTAACTGCCAGAGCTTTGACAACAGCTTTGACAGCATAATGAAAAGCCGGTTATAATTCCAGTCACGCTAGCTCAAACTATCTTTGACTTTGACGGGGATTTTATTGAAACATCTATTAGCATGAATATATTTAACAATGAATATGCAACTGTATAAGATGGCCCTAGTACGATGTCGCTTTGAAAAGGGCGGTAGCTTATTAGCGATTTACACGTTTCTAAGCTCCAATCAGGAGAGACTAGGAAATGACATTTTTTAAGCCCTCGAAAGGTCATAGCAGACGGTATTATTTGTTCAGGAATTAGCTTCGACGGGCTATAATCATGTTTCGGGATTTATGAAGCTTAACAGATGAATGTATTTCAAAAATGTCGTATTGAAACATGTCAGAAGTCGCGGTAAGTGATATGCAATTGTTAAAAGCAATTTTAACAACCGTATGTGGCGTTTTCGATAATCTAAAAGTAAAAACAGTAGGCTTGGCAACCTTAAGCCTTGTCACTGCTTCTTCAAACTCTGAAAATCATGAGCCTCTATCGTTTGATATTTCCGGACACGCGTGACTAATGCCGTCACTAGATAAGTTCCGACCCTAATTCTAGGTACTACCAGCCGACTCCCCTTTTGCAGTGGCGTAGCTGAGAACTCAGAGGCCCCCCGCAAAAATCTCTATGAGGCCCCCCTTTTTAATTTTTTTTAATGGTTAGCGGGGCCCCCACTGAAGCTCGAGGCCCCCCCCCCCCGCACCGCGGGCCCCGCGGACCATCAGCTACGCCACTGCCATTTTCCTTTGTAAATTCATTGTTAAATATATTCATGCTAGTAGCTTAAACAGCAAATACTATTATTTATTTTGAATCTTCGCCAAAGCGTTTCTCTTTGTAAACTGACCCCAGACGCGTTTGGAGTCCTCCAGAAAGACGGAAGTTGGACAGGCCTCATTGGAAGCTTACAAAGGAATGTGAGTTTACAATTATGAAGTATAATCAATCGCAATCAGAACCTTACAAATGATACCTTTTGCGAAGTTTGAACGGTGGCGTCGGTAAGATTTTCGATTGGGCGGTGTGTACAAATCCCGTACACTCTAGAGAAAATTTATTTTAGAAATCTTAAAATCAACTTGAAAATCCTGAAATCTGGGCGAAAATCAGTTCAAAAATCTCGAAATCAGCCTAAAAAATCAGAAATTAACAAGATAATTTAACTCCGAAATCTCAAAATCAGAAACTTATCATTTCTGAATAAACTTTGAGATTCAAAATCCCGTACGCAAACATTTGCATGATATGACGAAGACGGGGTGCTATAGAAGATTGAATAAATACATTTTATAGTTTTACTTTCAAGCTGCGGTAAAGAATATAACTTTTTTATTTTAATTTTGGTCATAACGAGTGAAGCGAGGCAATTTGTTCGTACACTTTAGCTAAAAATTTGTTATTAAGAAGCGTTCGATATAAGTATAGTGACCACATTTCTAAGGGGCATTGGGAAAAAACTTGTTAACGTTAACAGTAATAGTTAGTGTAGGGAG